>NC_071613.1:2880670-3180670 GCF_014839835.1 Dryobates pubescens
AGGGAAGGGAAGGGAAGGGAAGGGAAGGGAAGGGAAGGGAAGGGAAGGGAAGGGAAGGGAAGGGAAGGGAAGGGAAGGGAAGGGAAGGGAAGGGAAGGGAAGGGAAGGGAAGGGAAGGGAAGGGAAGGGAAGGGAAGGGAAGGGAAGGGAAGGGAAGGGAAGGGAAGGGAAGGGAAGGGAAGGGAAGGGAAGGGAAGGGAAGGGAAGGGAAGGGAAGGGAAGGGAAGGGAAGGTTGGAAAAGACCTTTGAGATCATCAAATCCAACCTATCATCCAACACCATCTAATCAACTAAACCATGGCACCAAGCACCCTATCAAATCTCTTCCTAAACACCTCCAGTGATGGTTACTCCACCACCTCCCTGGGCAGCACATTCCAATGGTAGTACCTCTCAAATTATTATTACTACTACTACTACTGTTATTATTATTATTAATATATATAAATAAATAAATATTTTTCTGGCTTGAGGTACCTATTTTTGTTTTTAGCCCACCACTATTAGGGTTTCTTATTGTGGAACAGCCTCAAGTGTTTTTCCATGAATTCATCTGTACTTGCAGTCCCTTCAGATTTATCAGGAGAAATGTTTTCAAGCATGACCACCACCAGACCTACACACACCATTATTGTCACTGATCTTTTCATTACTGGGTCAATCATTGTCTCTTTAAGCCCCCCATTGCCTATAGACCCATGCTACGATGAGAATAATAGCTTTTCCACTTCCTTCTGTCTCCTGTAGGAGAAAGTTCACAGAAATAATATTAAACATTAGAGTGATATCACTAATAATGACTGCAAAATCCCTTCCATGTTTTCTCTCAGGTCACTGTACCTGCAAAATGTCCTGCACTTTAGACTTCCTCTGAATCCAGCACCTTTCTGTATAGTCAGAAGGGAGTGAGGCAGTAAGGTGCTGTGTGGCTGCTGCCCAATATCCCCTGCCTTATCACAGAACCACAGAATCACCAAGGTTGGAAGAGACCTCAAAGATCACCAAGTCCAACCTGTCACCACAGACCTCATGACTAGACCATGGCACCAAGTGCCACATCCAATCCCCTCTTGAACACCTCCAGGGATGGTGACTCCACCACCTCCCTGGGCAGCACATTCCAATTACGAATGACTCTCAGTGAAGAACTTTCTCCTCACCTCCAGCCTTCCCCTGGCACAGCTTGAGACTCTGTCCCCTTGTTCTGTTGCTGGTTGCCTGGGAGAAGAGACCAACCCCCTCCTGGCTATAACCTGCCTTCAGGTAGTTGTAGACAGCAATAAGGTCTCCCCTGAGCCTCCTCTTCTCCAGGCTAAGCAACCCCAGCTCCCTCAGCCTCTCCTCACAGGGCTGTGCTCAAGGCCTCTCCCCAGCCTTGTTGCCCTTCTCTGGACACGTTCAAGTGTCTCAATGTCCTTCTTAAACTGAGGAGCCCAGAACTGGACACAGGACTCAAGGTGTGGCCTAACCAGTGCTGAGTACAGGGCACAATGACTTCCCTGCTCCTGCTGGCCACACCATCCCTGATGCAGGCCAGGATGCCATTGGCCTTCTTGGCCACCTGGGCACACTGCTGGCTCATGTTTAGGCAGCTGTCAACCAGCACCCCCAGGTCCCTCTCTGTTTGGCTGCTCTCCAGCCACCCTGACCCCAGCCTGTAGCTCTGCATGGGGTTGTTGTGGCCAATGTGCAGCACCTGGCACTTGGACTTGTTGAATGCCATCCTGTTGGACTCTGCCCATCTGTCCAGTCAGTCGAGGTCCCTCTGCAGAGCCCTTCTGCCCTCTATAAGTTATGGTTGAAAAGACAGGCAGCAGAGCATTCTAACTGAAGGTTTCTGTACACTTCAAGGCACTCTTTAATGAGACCCCAGCTGCTACAAAGTCCTGTTAACTCATCTTTTAAGCTTGGAGAACGGCCAAGCCCTCTCCAGCTTCGTTCACACCACACTTCCTTTGGCTGAAGCACACGCTCACTGATCACATTTTTTCACTGATTGCCTGCAAAGACACACCCCTATTCTGATTCTCTTTAGATAAAGGCAGAGTTTAGTCCTCATCAGTCCTAAATTTTGCTTACTTAGTAGCACATGGGAAAGAGAAAACTTCAGTTCTCTATTACATTGGATTGGACGTGGCACTTGGTGCCATGGTCTAGTTGTGAGGTCTGTTGGAACAGGTTGGACTTGATGATCCTTGGGGTCTCTTCCAACCTTAGTTACTGTGATACTGTGATACTGTGATACAAGTAGAATACCTGCTTCAGGTAGGTTTTGGGGGTTGGTTGGGGGGGGGGGTGGGTGTTGTTGTTTCCCCCCCTCCCCCCATTGTTTGCTTTTTGTTTTGTTCTGAGCAGATACTAAAAGAAGCTGTTTGCATACCATAGTGATCTCAAATTACAACCCCTAGTCTTATTGGGGCGCTGCCAATAGCACACAGTCAGATTTCGTAATGCTAAAGGTTAGGAATGCAACAGATAGAAGGGTGAGAGACAGGATTTTCCATGAAGCAAGATCCACAAACAGTTGGAGCAGTGTTTTAACAGGTGGCACCTGTCACTGTTGGGACTCTTGACAGCACAAGCACGCAGAAACCTCATAACAATCCTTGGCTTTGCTGTGTCAAGAATATCCTGTTAAGGAAAAAAGACCACGTGGCTGGAGCTAAGGATGGGGAGACAGAGGGTTTTGGCAGAAGACAAATATTCTGGTACCACATGGAACAGAACTCCCAGGTGACCCTAAGCTCAAAGTACAAGAAGCTGACTGCCTGATTTTCAACAGGAAAGACTTGACTTTTGTGGCTGTGGTACAGCTGTAGCACACATTGCCTTATTGGGGTTCCCCATAGCCATTTTAAAACATTTTGAAAACAGGACAGTTCAGATGCAGCCATCCAGAGTGGCATTTTCCACTGCAAGTGCTTAAGAGCCAGTGTTTACTTTGCATAACAATGTCTGATTCCCTATGGAAATATAGAATAGAATAGAATAGAATAGAATAGAATAGAATAGAATAGAATAGAATAGAATAGAATAGAATAGAATGGAGTGGAATGGAATGGAATGGAATGGAATGGAATGGAATGGAATAGAATAGAATGGAATGGAATGGAATGGAATGGAATAGAATAGCATAGAATGGAATGGAATAGAATAGCATAGCATAGCATAGCATAGAATAGAATAGAATAGAATAGAATGGAATGGAATGGAATGGAATGGAATGGAATGGAATAGACCAGGTTGGAATAGACCTTTGAGATCGTGTCCAACCTATCACCCAACACCATCGAATCAACTAAACCATGGCACTATGTGCCCCATCCAGTCTCTTCTTAAACACCTCCAGTGATGGTGACTCCACCACCTCCCTGGGAAGCCCACTGCAATGGCCAATCTCTCTCTCTGTGAAGAATTTCTTCCTAACATCCAGCCTAAACCTCCCCTGATACAGCTTGAGACTGTTGTCCTCTTGTTCTGGTGCTGGGTACCTGGGGGAAGAGACCAACCCCCACCTGGCTACAACCTCCCTTCAGGTAGTGTCTATATTACTTCTCCTCCAAAGAGTTCCAGTGAAATATCTCAGCAGAGATGGAAGAAACATCCTCAAGTCCTCAGCTGTTTTATTAGGACAGAGAATCCACATGGATGATGATGGTGATGACTGCTGGGAAAACCTTTGACTAATGTGTGCTCTTGAGACATCAGAACATCTACCTATGAGATACAAATCCACAGGAAAACAAATTTCATTAGCTCCAATGCTTATAGAACTAACATGTATTATTCTGAAACCAAACTGAAATCCAACTGATATCAGAAAATAGAGATTATACCTGGAGAAAACGCCTGGTACTTACAAGCTCTGTAGCGTCTTGGAGAAGGCAGAACAGGAACTGATTTTTGGGAGATTAATTCAGACAAATTGAAGAAAAGGGCACAGATCCTGGGTGCAGAGTGGCTGAAGAGCAGCCAGGCAGAAAGGGTTTTGGGGGTACTGATTGACAGCTGGCTGAACATGAGCCAGCAGTGTGCCCAGGCATCCTGGCATGCATCAGGAACAGTGTGGCCAGCAGGAGCAGGGAGGTCATTGTGCCCTGTGCTCAGCACTGGTTAGGCCACACCTTGAGTCCTGTGTCCAGTTCTGGGCTCCTCAATTTAAGAAGGACATTGAGACACTTGAACTTGTCCAGAGAAGGGCAATAAAGCTGGGGAGAGGCCTTGAGCACAGCCCTGTGAGGAGAGGCTGAGGGAGCTGGGGTTGTTTAGCCTGGAGAGGAGGAGGCTCAGGGGAGACCTTCTTGCTCTCTACAACTCCCTGAAGGGAGGTTGTAGCCAGGAGGGGGTTGGTATCTTCTCCCAGGCAACCAGCACCAGAACAAGAGGACACAGTCTCAAACTGTGCCAGGGGAGGTTTAGGCTGGATGTTAGGAAGAAGTTGTTCCCAGAAGGAGAGATTGGCCATTGGAATGTGCTGCCCAGGGAGGTGGTGGAGTCACCATCCCTGAAGGTGTTGAAAAAGGGATTGGATGTGGCACTTGAAGCCATGGTTTAGTTAGTCATGAGGTGTTGGGTGGTAGGTTGGACTTGATGATCTCTGAGATCTTTTCCAAGCTTATTGATTCTATGATTCTATGATTGTATGCTTAGCTGCTACAGCAAATACCTTTAGAAGCAGACACCCAAGGCGGGTGGAGAGTCTCTGGTTTTTTATACATACAAATCAGGACAGGGTTTCTTTTTAAAGGATAACTTTAACCATACAGAGATTATTAAGTTCTATCTACAATACCAGCAAGGTGAAATCTTTTGGCCAGGGAGTTAGACCAGATGAGAGCATGCACCTTTCTGACTTAAGCTTTATGAGCAAGCAAGAGACGGGCAGTGAAGCTTGCAGAGGAGATTCACTGTCATCCGTGGAAACAGCAAAAGGGGAACGATGTGTCTGGGTAGAACTCTTTAAAGAACTTACTGCCTCAGCATATCCTTTGGGCAAGGCACAGCCCATCTATTTTAGGTGCCTGTAGAACATTTGGCACCTGACAGAGCTGAACAAATTTTGCTTGCAACTGCCCTCATCTGAAAGACTCAGCAAATACAGTGGTTAGATATAAGCCTTTAGAGAGCAAGGTGGCCACTGCACCTTTTTTTTCCCTCGCAATTTTTAAGCCATATTTCTGTAGGAGTCTTCCAGGAAGAGACTTAATGACATTAATATGACCTCTTGCCTAGGAAGCATCAAGTTCTGAGTAGAGCTCATTATGGAAATGGCAGACATAATGCATTTAGGTTAATTGGAGAAAATAGGAGGCCAGCTACTGCAGGGCTGATACAGCCAATACAGTTAGGAGGTTTCATCTGATTTTTCAGATCTTGTTCACGTAGAGATATCTTGAGAAGGAGAATGGTGAAACAAAACTACATGGATTTCTTGTGCAACCAAAGATTTTATTGCCTTTAGCAGGAGACAGTCAGGCTCTTTCTGCAAACCAGCACAGATCTTTAATGTAGGATTCTTCAGAATTCACAGTGCAGTTGATTTTCTGTGCTTCACCCATAAGCCTGCATGCCATCCTGTAGCAACAGCCTGCCTTATCCTCACAGAGCCCACACTGATACGTGCCTAGACATACATTAAGCTCACTGCAGAGAAGAAGCATGAGGTTAGGACTGGGAAGTCAGGCTTAGAATGCTGTCATTCTTCAGTGAGTGAGCTAAGGACAGCTATGATCATAGATGGGAGAACTTTTGCAATTTCTATATAGCCATAGGCATCAACTAGGCTCAGCACTATGACTCATGCCACCCACTTGCCAAACAGTGAGACGTAGCTGCTGGTGGCAGGCATCAGAAGTTCAAGGTTAGCCTTCCAAGCGGAAGAGAAACAGGAGGTCATCATTTTCCAGGCCAATAAAGCTGTTCTTGTCTTGTGCAGAGGAGAGTTATCTTGGCATTCAGCAAGTTCAACAGTAGAAAATACCAAAAAACTACCTGGAAATACCTGGGGCTAGGGGGAGAACCTGCTGCATGAAAGGTGTCTGCTCAGGGCTGATACAATTTTCTGGGGAGGATAGAATGGAATGGAATGGAATGGAATGGAATGGAATGGAATGGAATAGAATAGAATAGAATAGAATAGAATAGAATAGAATAGAATAGAATAGAATAGAATAGAATAGAATAGAATAGAATAGACTAGACCAGGTTGGAAAAGACCTTTGAGATCACCAAGTCCAACCTATCACCCAACACCATCTAATCAGCTAAACCATGGCACCAAGCACCCTATCAAGTTTCCTCCTAAACACCTCCAGTGATGATGACTCCACCACCTCCCTGGGCAGCACATTCCAATGGCCAATCTCTCTGTGAAGAATTTCTTCCTCACCTCCAGCCTGAACCTCCCCTGGTGCAGCTTGAGACTGTGTCCTCTTTACCTGTTCAATTTGCCTTCAGCCCTGTGACAGACCACAGGAGGAAAAGAAAAAGTCAGTGCAGCACAGGGTAGTTTTATATCCAAATAAAAGCATCCATTGTCAGGCTTTCCTGAAGAGATCAGAAATTGGAGGCACCTCAGGGTGCTTAAGTAACAGCAGTAACAGGTATATATTCACTATAGTTGGCAGATGGATATACTTCAGTTGTCTGTGCATGGAATGGATCTTCAAACAGAGCAAGGGCACCTCTAAAAGGGCAGAACTGTGTAAAGAGACTAGACTGGAATAGGATAGAATAGAATAGAATAGAATAGACCAGGCTGGAAGAGACCTTCAAAATCATTGATTCCAACCCACCATCCAACACCATCTAATCAAGTAAACCACGGCACCAAGTGCCTCATCAAGTCTCCTCCTAAACACCTCCGGTGATGGTGACTCCACCACCTCCCTGGGTAGCACATTCCAATGGGCAATCACTCTCTCTCTGAAGAATTTCTTCCTTACATCCAATCTAAACCTCCCCTGGTGCACCTTGAGACTGTGTCCTCTTGTTCTGGTGCTGGTTGCCTGGGAGAAGAGACCAACCCCCACCTGGCTGCAACCTCCCTTCAGGTAGTTGTAGGGAGCAATAAGGTCTCCCATGAGCCTCTAAATGCATCTAAATGCATCGGGAATGACTGAGCAAAGTTTGGAGTGAGGATGAGCTCCTAAGCATTCTCAATCATTGTTTACCAATGTCATTCATTGCTTAATGTCTGAGAACACTACCTCAGAATCATCTCTGGCTGTCATATCACATGCTAACCCTACTGCTAAGGATGACTGGGAAATGTAAAAAGCAGCTCACCAGTGTTTCACTCCCACTTGTTAATGTTGTCTCAGAGTTCAGAGATTGCTTTTGGGGAGCAACTCCATCTGCTCCTAAGACAGATGTAAGTGATAGAATAACTCACCTACCCGAAAGACCCCAAGTTCCATCATGAAAGCCTCCAAGCTGGTGAAATGTCATCTGTTTAAAAAATGCTAGCTGCCCTGGTATCTGCAGGTGGGTGGCAAGCTCAGGCTGCTGAAAGACCCAGCTGCCTTGAAAACCTCTGCTGGATGGCAGGCTTTTGGCAGTGGAGCAACAGTGCACCTTTGCTTCTTTAAGGATGCCCTTGTGTCTTGTCCTTCAGTCTGACGGTCACCCTGTCAACCTGCTGGGGTTTATGGGGAGGGCCAAAGTCTTGGGTATTTAAAGGCCCAAGAGAATGCCTTTCTGACTGTTGTTAAGCAGGCCCTATGTTCTGAAGTTATATAAGCTTTTCTTCTTTCTTCCCCCCACCATTTATTCAAGACTGAATCCATGCCTGACCTTTCATGACAACTGCCTAATCCTGCATCCAATAATTTGGGATAGTAGGGCTGTTCAGCATGTCCAGGTGAAACACAGCCTCCCTGCTGCTGCAGCTGGCATATATTACAGCAGAAAATTAGTTGCATGGCTGATATTTGATATGTGGTAACAATCTGCAGGCTCAGCCCATGGCTGTGTAACAAACTTCAGGAGGACTTCAGGTAGCCATGGAGTGGAATGGAATGGAATGGAATGGAATGGAATGGAATGGAATAGAATAGAATAAAATAGAATAGAATGGAATGGAATGGAATGGAATGGAATAGAATAGAATATAATGGAATGGAATGGAATGGAATAGAATTGAATTGAATTGAATTGAATTGAATTGAATTGAATTGACCAGGCTGGAAAAGACCTTCAAGATCACCAAGTCCAACCTACCACCCACCACCATCTAATCAACTAAACCATGGCACTAAGTGCCTCATCCAGTCTCTTCTTAAACACTTCCAGTGATGGTGACTCCACCACCTCCCTGGGCATCCTGAGCATCTGCCACATATCTCCCAATGCCATGGGCACCATTCTTAGCCGCTGAGCACACTTACATCTTGCAATCCCAGTCTGACTGACAGGGCCTTGAGCCAGGAGCACTCCTACATATCACTAGCTGATGGATTTAGCCTCATAGTGCCTGTTAAGGCTTTATTTAAAGGACTCTCAAGATCTACCTGCTTTATCAAGCAGTCTCCCTAGCATGCCCCTTCTGCATTTTGCTTTGCACCTGGTACTCTGTCAAATGTCAGCTTGCTGGGAAGTGTGCTTCTTACTTGTTAGAACCTGAGATCTTTCCTACAAGACACTGCACGTAACTCAGTAATTGTTCACAGCAGCACACCGCAAACAGCTTGGGCAAGACACTTAAGAGATGTCTGTTCCCAGGGTCACATTTTCTGAGAGGAACAACACACCACAATTTTAATTGCCTTAAAAATAAGAGGTGGGGGGGGAAAGAAAAATAAAAGAGAGAGAGAGAGAGAGAGATGCCTCTGTCTTTTGTGGAATTTATTCTCATTTAGAAAATCTCTGTGCTGGAAATACTTTAAGGCATTTCCTTCATCATGATTATTTTGTGTCCTGGCAGAGTCCCTTTAAATGCTGGCAGTTATTCTTTGCCCTTGCCATCTATCACCTCCAACATACTCATCAGCAATCATAACAACCTATCAGCTGTTACAGAACCATCTGTGCAGCCTTTGATCATGGGCTTTTTTCTTTCGGATTGTTACCATCCTTCTGGAAACTGTGCATGGGACAAAACGTTGCAGCAGTGCAGGGGCACACATTGCTGGTGGCCACAGAATAAAGCAGTGGCTGCTGACACTTCAGGCCATCCACAGTCCCCAGGTCTGCAAAACTGAGGTGGTGACAGACAGATGCTTTTAAGGCCATTGATACTTATCTGAGTGTGAAATCTGATTTCAAGGATGCCTCAATTCAGTTTTGCAATGGCTGAAGCTCAGAACCTGAGACTTATTGCTCTCTACAACTACCTTAAGGGGGGGTTGTAGACAGGCAGAGGTTGGTCTCTTCTCCCAGGCAACCAGTACCAGAACAAGAGGACACAGTCTCAAGCTGCACCAGGGGAGGTTTAGGCTGGAGGTTAGGAGGAAGTTTTACACAGAGAGAGTGATTGCCCACTGGAATGGGCTGCCTGGGGAGGTGGTGGAGTCACCATCACTGGAGGTGTTCAGGAGGAGACTTGATAGGGTGCTTGGGGCCATGGGTTAGTTGTTTAGGTGGGTTGGACACGATGATCTTGAAGGTCTCCTCCAACCTGGTCTATTCTATTCTATTCTATTCTATTCTATTCTATTCTATTCTATGCTATTCTATTCTATTCTGTGCTATTCTGTGCTATTCTATCCTATTTGCTTCCATTTTGGTCATTTCAGTATAGCTTCAAACTTAGTCTGAAATCTGTAATAAAAAGCCAAGTGGGGCTGATACTGTGTGGACCACATTGACCTATAATTGCCCTCTATTTTTCTACTGAAAAATAGAAAGAAAACGACTTGTGCCTGTATAGTTAGCTACAAATTGTTTCAAAGAGCCTGATTACTTCTGTCTATTTTTCTGTTAGAAGCTTGTATCCCCATTAAAAAGCAGGCTGAGCTATAACAGGCTCTAAGGATCAAAACTGAAGAGCAGACAGACAGGTGGCTGATGATTTAAATAAGAAAAACAAGGGAATTGTCTAGAAAGTAGATGCAGAGTTGGAAGAAGCAACCCCCATGTAGGTTTGCTGTGCTAGCTAAAACTAATGCCACATTTTTGTGGTCGAATGCATGTTTTAGTTAATTAGATCATTTGATTCACAGAATATGAGTTTGAATAAATAGAGGGCTCCAGGGAGCTGCAGAGCTCATTCCCTTTTGTCCCTGGGGAAGCACCCAGATTGTGTAATTCCCAGGGAAGACAGCAGCTTTGCTGGGCTCCCCGGGGGCACAAAGCTTAGCACACGTATGCACGAAAGGCCTTCCCTGGCTGCCGTCCTGAGAATCTGATCATTCACTTCCTCAGCGTCTGCCAACTCGTTCTTTGTGTTCTTGTAAGTCCAGAGAATTCAGGCAGTTAATGTCTTCTCTGCTAGAGGTGACTGTTGTATTAATTAGTTATGCTCCAAAGCTTTCTGTGGAATAGACTGAGGCGTCTAACAGCCAAAAATCACAACGCCGCCTCCTAGAATTACGTCAAAGTGAGGTCACCAATCTCTGCTGGAACTGCTCACCACATAAAATGTGATTCTCCCTCTGGCCACAGGGAGCCACGAGGCCACCGTCATAACACCTGGGAAGAAAGCAAGAGAGAGGGCAAAATCCAGTCTCTAAACTCCATGCCAGGAATTACTGGAGCTGCTCTCTCCTTGAACTGACCATACCACCTGGGCTCCCGTTAGCTGGTTTCTCACCAGCTCCTGCTGAGAGTCCTGCGTTGGTTTTAGGCATATAGAATGCATGTGTAGCAAACTACTTGTACCTGCTAGCTCACAAACAGAGTAATTAGTGCAGACTGTCATTATAATGTCTAAATTTGGGGTTGAATGCAATTTTAAGGTCACTCTGCAGTATGGAGGACAGCTGTTAGAGCCTGTGAAGCCTTCAGCAACAACAGGATAGGATAGGATAGGATAGGATAGGATAGGATAGGATAGGATAGGATAGGATAGGATAGAAGAGAATAGACTAGAATAGAGTAGAATAGAGTAGAATAGACTAGACTAGACTAGACTAGAATGGAATGGAATGGAATGGAATGGAATGGAATAGAATAGAATAGAATAGAATAGAATAGAATAGAATAGAATAGAATGGAATGGAATGGAATGGAATGGAATGGAATGGAATGGAATAGAATAGAGCTAATTTCTTACAGAAAGAGAACTTAATGGAAAACCTAAGAAAAACAGATCATATTCTTACCCATCAACAGAAAGCAGTCCTGCATTAAACTGGATAGTGCTTTACATATTAGATTAGAATAGAATAGTATAGAATAGATCAGGTTGAAAAAGACCTTCAAGATCATCAAGTCCAACCTGTCACCAAACACCTTCTAATCAACTAAACCATGGCACCAAGTGCCTCATCCAGGCTCTTCTTAAACACTTCCAGTGATGATGACTCCACCACCTCCCTGGGCAGCACATTCCAATGGCCAATCTCTCTTTCTGGGAAGAATTTCTTCCTAACCTCCAGCCTAAACCTCCCCTGGCACAGCTTGAGACTGTGTCCTCTTGTTCTGGTGCTGGGTGCCTGGGAGAAGAGACCAACCCCCACCTGGCTACAACCTCCCTTCAGGGAGTTGTAGAGAGCAATAAGGTCTCCCCTGAGCCTCCTCTTCTCCAGGCTAAGCAACCCCAGCTCCCTCAGCCAGCTTCCCTTCTACAACTTATATAACCTTGGTGTGCCTCGTTGGCATGGACTCGTTGGTTCCCTATGAGTGACCACACATCACACTGTTATAGAGTATTGGTCCAACTACTGATGACACGTGAGGTTTGTTGGTGCAGGTGCATGTCCTGTTGTCCCAAGATAACTTGCTGTGTTTATAGCTACCAGTACCTTGCTTTAGTTACAGCGCTGCAAGACAGCACTGTTTGGTACACTGCTAGCTGGCTCTGCACTTATGCTGAGCATGGCCTAGCACCATGTCAGGCTCTAGGCCTGCACTGCCAGATTGCTCACACCGCTCGTCGCTGGCATTGCCACAAAGGTGGGTGCTGGTGGGTGCCGGTGGGTGCCGGTGGGTTGCTGGGGACCACGGGGTTCCATCCTTAAGGTGATTGGCTGGTTGTAGTCTGTGTTGTGTAGGATGTGTATCGGGATAGAAATGGGGGGGGGGGGGGAGTGAGGCGTCCCTGGAGGTGTTGAAGAGGGCATTGGACGTGGCACTTGGTGCCATGGTTTAGTGGTCATGAGGTGTTGGGTGATAGGTTGGACTTGGTGATCTTTGAGGTCTTTTCCAACCTTATTGATTCTGTGATTCTATGATGTCAGAGACTGGCCGAGTGAAGAGTGCAAAGCATTATCCCAGCCCTGAGGACCACAGCCAGCTACAGGAGGGACTGGGAATGGGGGGAGAGGTGTGTGGGGGGGGGGGGGGGTGGGAGCATGCTTGGGAAATGTAAAGGGCTTTGTGGAGATATTTATGAATATGTGTAAGTGTGTCATCTATAGAAGCTCAACTCGTGTGGTTATACATAGAATACATAGAATAAACCAGGTTGGAAGAGACCTTCAAGATCATTGCGTCCAACCCATCAACCAATCCAACACCACCCAAACAACTAACCCATGGCACCAAGCACCCCATCAAGTCTTCTCCTAAAAACCTCCAGTGATGGCAACTCCACCACCTCCCCAGGCAGCCCATTCCAATGGGCAATCACTCTCTCTGTGTAGAACTTTCTCCTCACCTCCAGCCTGAACCTCCCCTGGCGCAGCCTGAGACTGTGTCCTCTTGTTCTGGTACTGGCCGCCTGGGAGAAGAGACCAACATCCGTCTGTCTACAACCTCCCTTCAGGTAGTTGTAGAGAGCAATAAGGTCACCCCTGAGTCTCCTCTTCTCCAGGCTAAGCAACCCCAGCTCCCTCAGCCTCTCCTCGTAGGGCTTATGTTCCAAACCCCTCACCAACTTTGTTGCTCTTCTCTGGACTTGTTCCAGCAAGTCAACCTCCTTCCTAAACTGAGGGGCCCAGAACTGGACACAGGACTCGAGGTGCAGCCTAACCAGTGCAGTGTACAGGGGCAGAATGACCTCCCTGCTCCTGCTGGCCACACTGTTCCTGATGCAGGCCAGGATGCCATTGGCCCTCTTAGCTGCCTGGGCACACTGCAGGCTCATGTTCAGTCTACTGTCAACCAGCACCCCCAGGTCCCTCTCTGGCGTGCCTCTGGTGAATCTGCTCTGTGCCCAGAGCTGTGTGCCTTTGTTTTATAATAAACTGGTTGTATTTAAAATTTAGCAGAGAGATCCTTTCTCACACAGACCAGAAGGCAAATCATTATCTCACAGTCTATACATCTAAGATAGTTCTGATATTAACAAAAAGGTTTGTTAGCACTCACCTTTGTAGTGCATTTTAGACCAGATTCCTTCAGGAAACTTCTTCAGCAGCATCAGCTTCTTTCTCAAGAGCTCTGACTGACTCTTAGGGACAGGACTTGAACTGCTCTGTCCTTTTTTCTCCTTCAATGTGTACCCAGTTTAGGCTGGAGGTGAGGAGAAAGTTCTTCCCAGAAAGAGTAATTGGCCATTGGAATGTGCTGCCCAGGGAGGTGGTGGAGTCACCATCCCTGGAGGTGTCCAGAAGGGCATTGGATGTGGTACTTGAAGCCATAGTTTAGTTAGTCCTGAGGTGTTGGGTGATGAACTTGATGATCTCTGAGATCTTTTCCAACCTTATTGATTCCATGATTCTAGATCTTTATGTAAGGAAAGGAAAAAACCTTGAATGGAGCAGCAACTTGATAGCAAGGCATCCAGGGAAAAACTCATTGAAGTCCACCAAGGGGTCAGTTTCTCATAATTTCTCATCAGCACTTGCACATCTTTTCCTTTCTCTAGACACAGTATGTGCTGCACAGGTAGAAACAAACCTCTTTGGTGATTTAAATTCTAGACAGGCATTTAAGCAGATATTAGGCTCCAGGTGAGGAGAAAGTTCTTCACTGAGAGAGTCATTAGCCATTGGAATGTGCTGCCCAGGGAGGTGGTGGAGTCACCATCCCTGGAGGTGTTCAGGAGGGGATTGGATGTGGCACTTGGTGCCATGGTCTAGTTGTGAGGTCTGTGGTGACAGGTTGGAATTGATGATCTTTGAGGTCTCTTCCAACCTTGGTGATTCTGTGATACTGTAATTTAGTGAGATCCTCACTGCTGTACAATCTGATCTATCAGTGCCTAAACACATGACTACATTTTGACTAAGAGGTTAAATATGAAGGTAGTTTGGACCAGAAAGCCTGCTGCACTGATTCTCACTGTGCTGGATTAGAGAAGGAATGGTGGCAATGCCCTGGACCTGCCTGGTGTCACATGACAAGTTAATTGTTGATGCAGGAACTGAGCCTGATAACAGTTTCAGTCTGTTGTCCCATCCACTGTTCTTTGCTGATCTCAAATCAAAGGTGAGGATTTGGTCTGTAAAACTTATGTCTGAGTCCAGTCATAGCCTCAACTTCAATCATCCCCAGCTCTGTCTGACAGCAAATGCTTTATAAATAAAAAGCTTCCTCTCCTTCTGTTTTTTATATGTAGTGGAGATAAAGTGTACAGAGCAAGGATTATTCCTCAGAGTACTTTAAAAATACTCTTTGAGCAAATGATATTTGGCATTGCCTTTGCCACACTGCAGGGCTCCTTAGAGAACTGAGCTACACTCATTTCTGCAGTGGAAACAAAGGCACCACTTCATTTCCCTTGATCTAAGCAATATATGATGGGCAACAATTCAGAAGTAATTTGACAGTAATGGGGATGACAACTATTGAAGTATTTCTGCTATGAACACTGTCATTCTGCCCTCATTTCACACACCACCAGCAGCACCCTCTCCCCCAATTTTGGTGCTACAAGGAATCTGAACAGCAGGCAATCCCATGTGCAATGCATATGCATACACACTGCTGTCCAGGTGGAGCAGTAACTTTGGACTTGATGGCCTCTGTGGATGCAAGAGCCCTGAAGTCCCACAGAACTGCAGCTCTATATTGGAGGTATAACCAAGCAGCATGGAGCTACAAAGTACATAACACACACAGGTCCACAGGAAGTGGAAACACCTTCTAAACAGGAGACAAGCATAGGACTAATTTTGGTTGGAAAGGAGATCATGTGGGACAACACCTTGCTCAAATTAGAGTAGAATGGAATGGAATGGAATGGAATGGAATGGAATGGGATAGGATAGAATAGAATAGAATAGAATAGAATAGAATAGAATAGAATAGAATAGAATAGAATAGAATAGAATGGAATGGAATGGAATGGAATGGAATGGAATGGAATGGAATAGAATGGAATGGAATGGAATGGAATGGAATGGAATGGAATGGAATGGAATGGAATGGAATGGAATGGAATAGAATAGGACCAGGTTGGAAAAGACCTTTCAGATCATCGAGTCCAACCTATCACCCAACACCATCTAATCAACTAAACCATGGCACCAAGCACCCCATCCAGTCTCTTCCTAAACACCTCCAGTGATGGTGACTCCACCACCTCCCTGGGCAGCACATTCCAATGGCCAATTTCCCTGTGAAGTCATAGGACATCTCAGGCTGTTTCCATCAGGAAACAGAAAACTTCTTTATTCTCTTTCTGGCTCTTTTTCCACTAGCAAAGCCCAAAACGAAGTGGTGGTGAAAGGATGAATTCTGTGTGCCTATCTAGGACAAGCAGCACAGGTTACATTTAAAATATGCACAATTCTTTTCTTTCTGACACTGGTACCAGTACAGAGTGAGCAGCATTGTGGCCAATACAATCCTAAAAGCAGACACTACTGGCTACTGTCCCTGTGCAGTATCAGAGCGGATCCTCTCCCTATCTAAAATGATTTGATGTATTAATATGCAACTCTGAGACTGAGGGCAAAGTCCTGAAATAATGAATGACCTAGGGTGAACAAAAATGGTCTGCAGACTCTTTACATCCCACTCCAAACAGCCTGACTTCCCTTTGTCTTTTCTTCCCCTTTCCAGAAAGAAATGTGATTTTTAACCACAACATTCATAGAATCATAGAATCAGTAAGGTTGGAAAAGACCTCAAAGGTCGTCAAGTCCAATGGGTGCCTCATCTCTGACCTCACTCTGAATAGATAGTGCAGGCTTATTTTGGACATTAGCCCTTGATGACAGAACTGCAAGAGAATGGCATCATCTATAAAAATCAGTTCAGGTATGACTCTTGAAACCAAGATGATTGCAGGGGGCTTCTCTAAAGGTAATTTCAACAAGAGCTACAGAATTGCCTGCTTGGTGTAACAAGCAACATGCTTGCTGCTTTCAGGTAGCAATTGTTCCAGCAGTCAACAACAAGAAGACAGACATCTAGCTCCAGTTCTGAGTAAGTCTTTTCTTTGAACAAGGGCTTCAAATTGTCAGCCATCCAAATGGATCCTCATGCTGTTAAAAACAGTGAGGCTTGTGTTTACTGATGGCTTTCCTGTGTGGTTAGAGACACGTCAGGGGCAGTGGCTCTGTGTCACTTCTATTTCTCTGGACTGAAATGGTGGGATAGCTCACATGACTGGAACATAAGCCCTACGAGGAGAGGCTGAGGGAGCTGGGGTTGCTTAGCCTGGAGAAGAGGAGACTCAGGGGTGACCTTATTACTCTCTACAACTACCTGAAGGGAGGTTGTAGACAGACGGATGTTGGTCTCTTCTCCCAGGCAAGCAGTACCAGAACAAGAGGACACAGTCTCAGGCTGTGCCAGGGGAGATTCAGGCTGGATGTTAGAAAAAAGTTCTATACAGAGAGAGTGATTGCACATTGGAATGGGCTGCCTGGGGAGGTGGTGGAGTCGCCATCACTGGAGGTTTTCAGGAGAAGACTTGATGGGGTGCTTGGTGCTGTGGGTTAGTTGTTTGGGTGGTGTTGGATTGGTTGATGGGTTGGACGCGATGATCTTGAAGGTCTCTTCCAACCTGGTTTATTCTATGTATTCTATTCTATGTATACTGACTCCCCAGGATACAGGTAGTGATGAAAAGTTTGATCTTTTGATGAGATCACAGAATCACCAAGGTTGGAAGAGACCTCAAAGATCATCAAGTCCAACCTGCCCCACAGACTAAACCATGGCACCAAGTGCCACGTCCAATCCCCTCTTGAACACCTCCTGGGATGGGGACTCCACCACCTCCCTGGGCAGCACATTCCAATGGCTAATGACTCTCTCAGTGAAGAATTTTCTCCTCACCTCCAGCCTAAACTTCCTCTGGCACAGTTTGAGACTGTGTCCTCTTGTTCTGGTGCTGGTTGCCTGGGAGAAGAGACCAACCCCCACCTGGCTACAACTTCCTTTCAGGTAGTTGTAGAGAGCAAGAAGGTCTCCCCTGAGCCTCCTCCAGGCTAAGCAACCCCAGCTCCCTCAGCCTCTCCTCACAGGGCTGTGCTCAAGGCCTCTCCCCAGCCTTGTTGCCCTTCTCTGGACACGTTTAAGTGTCTCAATGTCCTTCCTAAACTGAGGTGCCCAGAACTGGACACAAGACTCAAGGTGTGGCCTAACCAGTGCAGAGTACAGGGGCACAAGGAGCCATTGGAATGTGCTGCCCAGGGAGGTGGTGGAGTCACCATCACTGGAAGTGTTTAAAAAGAGACTGGATGAGGCACTTGAGTTGCAGAATGGAAGAGCAAGATGCTTTCATTATCGGTATTCTCATACATTTATCCTGTAGTAGTTTATTGCCCAAGCCAAGAATTATTCCTCAAAGAAACATAGAAGATAATTCCTCTCAAGTTGTTATATGACTAACAGAACCAATGAATGCTGGATTTCTGTGCCTCCTAAATGCTGCTTCCCTCCCCACAAGCTGTGCCAGGGGAAGTTTAGGCTGGAGGTGAGGAGAAAGTTCTTCACCGAGAGAGTCATTCGTCATTGGAATGTGCTGCCCAGGGAGGTGGTGGAGTCCCCATCCCAGGAGGTGTTCAAGAGGGGATTGGATGTGGCACTTGGAGCCATGGTTTAGTTAGTCAGTGACAGGTTGGACTTGATGATCTCTGAGGTCTTTTCCAACCTTGGTGATTCTGTGATTCTGTGATGATAGCAACTCTGCTGCATGCTCCCTTGAAATGCCCACTGGGCACAGACAGCACATGCTGCGGTTACTGTGCAGCCATCCACAGACTGCCCAGCTAGCCAGGTTATATAAAATGCCTGTGTTCTCCCTGCTTTCCCCTCATGGGGATCATTAAGCTAGGGAGTCTGCCCTCCATGTAGCTCTCAATATTCCAGTAAAAAAACCCCAAACTCTTTGGCTCACATTTGAGACTTCTGCATCATTTAAGTGCAGATGAGCATGGCAAACATGCACAAAGCTATGGGGCAGGGTAACAACAGATGGACCAACCATAAATACCATCTCTGCTTATGAAACTGGGGGGGGTTTCTCCCATCCCTCATGTGTGGGATGAAAATGCAACATCAGGACTCCCAGAGAACCTTCTGGTTTATGGCAGCAGGATGCCATGTTTTAAAGATAATTTCCCTGTGTTTTCATGACAGAAGGGAATGGAGTGGAATGGAATGGAATGGAATGGAATGGAATGGAATGGAATGGAATGGAATGGAATGGAATGGAATAGAATGGAATAGAATAGAGTAGAATAGAATGGAATAGAATAGAATAGAATAGAATAGAATAGAATAGAATAGAATAGAATAGAATAGAATAGAATAGAATAGAATAGAATAAACCAAGTTGGAAGAGACCTTCAAGATCATCACATCCAACCCATCATCCACCACCACCTAATCAACTAAACCATGCAACCAAGCACCTTATCAATCCTTTTTCATGTCTTGGATAAGCATTTAATAATCTCATGTCTCAATATATTCACTCCAGATTTAACAACCTTTGGGGCTGTAGGATATTTTATTGCCAATTGCTAATATGAGAACATAATCTTGCCTATAAATTTCATCATGAAAAAAACATGATTTGGGGATAAATGACATGCCTAGCACCTTGAAAATAGAAAGATTTGAGCTGTCCTTTGTTACAATTGAATCTAGCTTTTGAGTCTTAAGGCCAGTATTTCATGAAGCCATAGGCTGACAAGGAAAAAAAAGTGTGGGCAAAAGTCCAAGGAGGTTCCTGGTCTTTGGCCTGGCTAAATGCAGACAGTCCAAACAGTCCTTTTAATCTGTAGGAGAATTATAGTCCAGAGCGTTTGTGCTTACAGTGTTAGCATTGACAGGAAGGTCATAGGTAAATTCAGGTGGTTTTTTTCTGTGTATGCTTTAAGCTAAGCCAAGAAGGAGCCCCCAGCAAGGCCTACAGCTGTACACAGGCCAAAAGGGAGCAGTGCTCCTGTGAAAATGCCACAGCAGTAGGAATGTTAGGTACCTCAACCAATGCCAGTCAGCATACAAATATTGCTTATGGAGGTGAAGTGACAGGTGAGCGTGTCCAGCTGGATGTGACCAAAGACTCATCTCAAGAACAAAGGAGAAAAAGCACGATTTAAATCCAAGCATCAGACAATGCTAGAACTTGGAAGGCACCTCTGGGGATCATCTAGTCCAACTTTCCTGCTAAAGCAGGCTTGCCTAGATCAGGTTACACAGAAACACATCCAGGGAGGTTTCGAAAGTCTCCAGTGGAGACTCTACAACCTCTCTGGGCAGCCTCTTCCAGCCTGCTAATGGACATTAGATTCTTATTGTGAACTTTTGGGGGTACAAAGCACTGCAATTTCTTATTCCTCTTACTTTAATGTGTCTATTAAACACTGTGCTTTGATCAGTGGCTGGAGAGCTGCCAAACAGAGAGGGACCTGGGGGTGCTGATTGACAGCCGCCTAAACATGAGCCAGCAGTGTGCCCAGGTGGCCAAGAGGGCCAGTGGCATCCTGGCCTGCATTAGGAATAGTGTGGCCAGCAGGAGCAGGGAGGTCATTGTGCCCCTGGACTCTGCATTGGTTAGGCCACACCTTGAGTCCTGTGTCCAGTTCTGGGCCCCTCAGTTTAGGAAGGACATTGAGACACTTGAACGTGTCCAGAGAAGGGCAACAAGGCTGGGGAGAGGCCTTGAGCACAGCCCTGTGAGGAGAGGCTGAGGGAGCTGGGGTTCCTTAGCCTGGAGAAGAGGAGGCTCAGGGGTGACCTCATTGCCCTCTACAACTACCTGAAAGGTAATTGTAGACAGGAAGGGGTTGGTCTCTTCTCCCAGGCAACCAGCACCAGAGAACAAGGGGACACAGTCTCAAACTGTGCCAGGGGAGGTTTAGACTCAAGGTGAGGAGAAAGTTCTTCACTGAGAGTCATTCGTCATTGGAATGTGCTGCCCAGGGAGGTGGTGGAGTCACCGTCCCTGGAGGTGTTCAAGGGGAGATTGGACGTGGCACTTGGTGCCATGGTCTAGTCGTGAGGTCTGTTGGGACAGGTTGGACTTGATGATCCTTGGGGTCTCTTCCAACCTTGGTGATACTGTGATACTGTGATACTGTGATACTGTGATTTCCTTACATTCAGCTTAGACATACCCTGCAGCAGGCTTCCTGGAAGCGTCACGCTTGCTTTGCTGCTATGTCAGAGAATCTTTGTATTCTTAACTTTCCAGAGGTCATTGAAACTGCATGGATGTGACTTTTTAAACTAGAGCTGGGTAGATTTAGGTTGGAAGTTCTTCACAGTGAGGGCAGCGAACTACTAGAACAGGTTGTCCAGAGGTGTAGTGAAGACACCATTCCTACATCTGTTCAAGGTCAAACTTGATGGGCCTCTGAGCAACCTGATCTGATTGAAGATGGCCCCTGCTCAATGCAAGGGAGTTGGACAAGATAACCTTCAAGGGTCCCTTCCAACCCAATGCATTCTCTGATTTTATGATTCTATGACTCAGGCCAGATTGCAGATTGAATTTGTTATTCGCCCTAGTAATATACATTGGCTTGGGATTGCTAGGGTTGCTTAGCCTGGAGAAGAGAAGGCTCAGAGAAGGCCTCAGTGCTGCCCACAACTACCTGAAGGGAAGTAGCCAGGTAGGAGTTGGTCTCTTCTGGTCTTTTCTCCCAAGAAACCAGCACCAGAACAAGAGGACACAGTCTCAAGCTGCGCCAGGAGAGGTTTAGGCTGGAGGTTAGGAAGAAGTTCTTCATAGAGAGAGAGATTGGCCATTGGAATGTGCTGCCCAGGGAGGTGGTGGAGTCACCATCCCTGGAGGAAGAGAATCACTTAGGAAGAGACTGGATGAGGTGCCTGGTGCCATGGTTTAGTTGATTAGATGGTGTTGGGTGATAGGTTGGACTTGATGATCTCAAAGGTCTTTTCCAACCTGGTTAATTCTGTTCTGTTCTGTTCTATTCTATCCTATCCTATCCTATCCTATCCTATCCTATCCTATCCTATCCTATCCTATCCTATCCTATCCTATTCTATTCTATTCTATTCTATTCTATTCTATTCTATTCTATTCTATTCTATTCTATTCTATCCTGTCCTATTCTATCCTGTCCTATTCTATCCTGTTCTGTTATATTCTATTCTATTCTATTCTATTCTATTCTATTCTATCCTATCCTGTCCTGTCCTATCCTATTCTATTCTATTCTATTCTATTCTATCCTATTCTATTCTATCCTGTCCTATTCTATCCTGTCCTATTCTAGTCTATTCTATCCTATTCTATTCTATTCTATTCTATCCTGTCCTATTATATCCTGTCCTATTCTATTCTATTCTATCCTATTCTATTCTATTCTATTCTATCCTGTCCTATTCTATCCTGTCCTATTCTATTCTATTCTATTCTATTCTATTCTATTCTATTCTATCCTATCCTGTCCTGTCCTATCCTATTCTATTCTATTCTATCCTATTCTATTCTATCCTGTCCTATTCTATCCTGTCCTATTCTAGTCTATTCTATCCTATTCTATTCTATTCTAATCCTATCCTATTCTATTCTATTCTATCCTGTCCTATTATATCCTGTCCTATTCTATTCTATTCTATCCTATTCTATTCTATTCTATTCTATCCTGTTCTATTCTATCCTATTCTATTCTATCCTGTTCTCCCAATATGCCTTTCCTAATGTCTTCAGTGGGAAAACACAACATATAGTTATGATGTGACTCCCAATTAACAAGAATTGGCTCCAAATTCTCTTGTGCAAGCTGTGCTGGCCTACACTGCTTTAAACTGACAGCTTTAATTCAGTAACTTCAGCAACACTGTGACCATTTACCCTGTGCTTCTCAGTGGCACAGACCACTGAACTCTTCCCAGTCCCAGTGAAATCAATCAGTTCTGCCACCTGTTGGCTCATGCAGACAGCTTAGTCAGCTCAAGGAAAGGTTTCATTTTCAGGATGAGAAATTCAGATGAAGATTGCTGCTTTAGCTGTCTGTGATTCAGCTTCTTGTGAAAAAGAGCAGTGTACTCTAATATTCATTGATTGTGTAGTACTGGTGTATTGCAGTGAGAGTGAAAGTAAGATACCTTGTCATTTGGAATGGAAATAAGGTTATCAGCATCAGAACATCTGAGGACACAGCTGGTGGCTGAACAGGACCTGCAACAAGGAAAAATGAAGCCTAGATGGCCTACAACAAGCTGCAGGAGCACAGTTTAACTCTCCCTGGGTTTCTGAGTCGAAAGTCATATTGAGCACATGCCATGGGAAACACTGACCTGCTACCTAGACTCTCTAGTGTCACTTTAGACAGAACCACAGGGTCTGGTGTTTGTATGCTCCCTCCACAAGCTGATTCAGCATACGGTGCTGGCAGAAAACAGCTACTTCTGGTTTGGGTGGGCATAACGTTTTCATGAGTGATATTAAAGGGCAGAACACTAAAGCACAGGCAGACAGTCACTCGGTAGGCCAGAGGGGCACAGCTTCCAAGTCTCTTCCCATGCCAGTCCAGTGGACTGACCACAGGGCTTCATGTGTTGTTTGAAATACTGAAATGGCCTCCAGCATTTCATGTCAGAATGAATAGCACTCTGATTCATGGGGCCCTTCATTTTCTTCTCCCTCCCCCTTTTCCTCCTTTTTAATCTCTCTCTCTTTGCTGGCATACTAAATATCTGTTGAGGTTTCAGACAAATCTGGAACACTTTCATTTTTAATTTTAATTAGCAGCCATCAGAGGGCCTGACCCCTTTTATAATAACCAGGAAGGTTGTGTAATTGAGATCTAAGTAGCCAAGGTCAAAATACTGTTCCATGTGAATCTTACAGTTGTCTAATACTGACTTTGTAACACCACAGATGTTAAACTACAAAACCTTGAGAACCCAAAGGTCTATTTTTTTCCCTACAAACAAATGAAAGAATGGATGTTGGGGTTTTGATTTCCCAGCTGGAAATTATGAATGGAAGAGTGGCATAACATTGGATGCAGCAGCAGGGCATCTGCTCACTGATCTGTTCACATCAGTAATACTGCTCTGGATAAAGCTGCTTCTGTCTTTAATACAGGATCTGTTATGTCATGGGAGGTTCAGTGTCTGCAGCACAAGCACAATTACATAATGATGCTTCACCCACAGTATCTATTAGTGTGCATTAGCCAACAAGGATGAGAGAGACATGCTTACAAGGATCAATGTTCCTGCTAACACACTGCAGCAGAGAGAGCAACAGACCCTTGTGAAAATGGGACCAAGGAGCAGGTGACAGGCCTTCTTAAGACATTGTTCTCACTCTGCCTGAAAAGCAGGAGATCATCTCTCTTTGGTTATGCTAGTCTTGGAAACAATTTCCCAGAACAGGCTGCTTTACCATTTACCATTATAGTAACTCTTAACTTGGGCTATAGATTCTGCAGTAGTAGATAAAGGAGAGAAAAGGGGGAAATTGGGCTACATCCAGGGCTGGACAGCAGCACCAGTTCAAGGTATTGCTTAAAAGAATAGAATAGAATAGAATAGAATAGAATAGAATAGAATAGAATAGAATAGAATAGAATAGAATAGAATAGAATAGAATTAACCAGGTTGGAAAAGACCTTCGAGATCATCGAGTCCAGCCTATCACCCAACACCATCTAATCAACTCAACCATGGCACCAAGTGCCTCATCCAGGCTCTTCCTAAACACCTCCAGTGATGGTGACTCCACCACTTCCCTGGGCAGCACATCCTGATGGCCAATCACTCTTCCTGTGAAGAATTTCTTCCTCACATCCAGCCTAAACCTCCCCTGGTGCAGCTTGGGGTTTGCATATCTCCAGAGACAGAGACTCCACAACCTCTCCAGACAGCCTGTTCTAGTGCCTCTCACCCCCCAAGTAGGTTTTCCGTATTTACAGGCTGACAGGATATTAGGGGTTGGAAGGGACCTCTGGAGATCTTCAAGTCCAACCCCCCTGCCAGAGCAGGATCATAGAATCTAGCACAGGTCACACAGGAACACATCCAGATGTCTCCAGAGAAGGAGACTCCACAACCTCTCTGGGCAGCCTGTTCCAGTGCTCTGTGACCCTTACAGTAAAGAAGTTCTTCCTCATGTTGTGGTGGAACCTCCTGTGCTGTAGTTTACATCCATTGCCCCTTGTCCTATCAGAGGCTGCAAGTGAGAAGAGCCTGTCCCTTCCTTCCTGACAGCCAACCCTCAGGTATTCCTATACATTTATTAGATCCCCTCTGTCTTCTCCTTTCCAGACTGAAAAGCCCCAAGTCTCTCAGCCTCTCTTCATAAGGCAAGTGCTCCAGTCCTTTAATTACCCTTGTAGCCCTCTGTTGGACTGTCTCAAGTAGAGATCCCTGTCCCTCTTGAACTGGGAAGCCTAGAATTGGATGCAAGAGTCCAGGTGAGCTTCCTGTGTTCCAATTTGTGCCCATTCCCCTTGGTCCTGTTGCTGGGCACACCAGAAAGAGCCTGGCTCTTGACACATGTCCTTTAGACATTTGTAAGTTTCCCTCATCAAAAGGAACCAGATTGTGTTTTAAATATTACCCAGTGATGTAGACTTGACTTGGTTTTGGTTTGAGAGATTGTGCTTGAGCAGCACTCTTCCATAGGGCACCTCACTCGAGTGAAGCAATCAGGTGTTCCAACTCCAGCCTCTGGCATTGACCTCCCTCCCTGAAACAGCTTTTGTTGAGAAAAAGCCATTACACAACATAAAAGAGGAATTAAAGCTCAATGTGTTTGCTAGCTCTAACATGTGCTCTGTACATGACTGTTGGTCCCAGATCCCTACTGCCTTAAAATCAAAACATAAACCCATATGGTTTATAGAGCTGAAGAAAAGCCTTTCCAGTGCAGTGCGAAAGTGTAATGCAGCCCTCCTGTCTGCTCATCACTTTAAGCAGCTGTAAATGCCACTCTTACATTTTGCCACACTGACTTTTCTTTCTGCTTTTATGCAAGTGCTAAAGCAAAATGCAGTCTCCAAATGCCCTCTTTCTTGCAGGTATTTGACTGGCTGAATAGAAAGTACTTTCTCACCTCTTTACTGCCCGAGTGTTATGGTGCAGTTCAGAGATAAACCATGTGAAGCTTAGCAGCCATTATTTGCCTACAAATCCAGAGACAATGTCATCAGCAGAGTTCTTCCCCAGTTCTGGGATGGCATGTGGGCAGGGAGAAAGTTGAGCTAACAAGAGAGCAGCTTCTTGTTGGCCATTTAGCTGAAACCTCTGTTGTAAAATCTCTGTCACTGCTTGAGCACAAGGTCAAGATCTTACTGCTAGGGGTCTCAGAAATTCCTGCAAGCAGCATAGGTGCTCAGCCAGTGCCACAGATCACAGAATCATAGAATCAACAAGAAAAGACCTCAAGGATCATCAAGTCCAACCTGTCACCCAACACCTCATGACTACTAGACCATGGCACCAAGTGCCACATCCAATCCCCTCCTGAACACCTCCAGGGATGGCAACCTCCCTGGGCAGCACATTCCAATGGCTAACAACTCTCTCTGTGAAGAGCTTTCTCCTCACCTCCAGCCTAAACTTCCTCTGGTGCAGCTTGAGACTGTGTCCTCTTGTTCTGGTGCTGGTTGCCTGGGAGAAGAGACCAACCCCCACCTGGCTACAACCTCCCTTCAGGGAGTTGTAGACAGCAATAAGATACCCAGGCCTTTCTAGTAGATCTGGCTGGTTCTCAGTTTAGCAAACACTGACACCCACCACAGATGACAGGAATGTAACATAATCAGCAACCTCCTGCATCACCAGAGAAAACTAATGACAGCTACTTGTTTGAAAGATCTTTTCAAACCAAACATCAGAAAGTCTCAGCACAGAGGTAATAATCTTCTTACTCATACATCTCCTCCTCAGTTCTTCACTGAGCGAGTTGTTCGTCATTGGAATGTGCTGCCCAGGGAGGTGGTGGAGTCGCCGTCCCTGGAGGTGTTCAAGGGGAGATTGGATGTGGCACTTGGTGCCATGGTCTAGTTGTGAGGTCTGTTGGGACAGGTTGGACTTGATGATCCTTGGGGTCTCTTCCAACCTTAGTTATACTGTGAGACTGTGATACTGTGATTTTGGAGAGGATGAGAGACCGAGTTTTCAGTACTGGAAACTTCAACTGCTGATACAAGTTGGAAGAAAGCTACTCGGTGTCCTGAAGGAATGAGATAGCAGAACCTTTGCAGAAGCACAGCAGGTGAGGCAATGCTGCCATTCTGCACTGCTCAGATAGTAAGGGATTGAGCAAGCCAGGTGCAGCTGCTGGCTGCAAGCTGTTCTTTTAGAAATGTTCTCCAACCTTCACATGAAAATTAGATAAATATAGCACAGCTCTCTTTAGCTGCAGCAGATAATTGCTGGAAGGAATTTACATTGAGGAAGCATTAAGCAAAGACTTAAACACCTTAAAGGTACACTGGACTGTGCCAGAAGTCAAGACTCCCCTACAGGCAGGCCAGAAAGCAGCCCACAGCCTTGTCCACAACTGAAACCATCATTTTATCCTTCATGCTAAACTTTGTTTCTCCATGTGCTCTTAAGCTGCTTGTTTTCAACCTAAACCAGGATCCTGGTCATGAAATCAGAGTGGCTGAAGAGCAGCCAGGCAGAAAGGGGAACTGGGGCTACTGGTTGAAGTAGGCTGAATATGAGCCAGCAGTGTGCCCAGGTGACCAAGAAGGCCGACGGCATTCTGGCCTGGATCAGGAACAGTGTGGCCAGCAGGAGCAGGGAAGTCATTCTGCCCTGTGCTCAGCACTGGTTAGGCCACACCTTGAGTCCTGTGTCCAGTTCTGGGCCCCTCAGTTTAGCAAAGTCCTGGAAGGTGTCCAGAGAAGGGCAACAAAGCTGGGGAGGGCTCTGGAGCACAACCCTGTGAGGAGAGGCTGAGGGAGCTGGGGTTGCTTAGCCTGCAGAAGAGGAGGCTCAGGGGAGACCTCATTGCTGTCTACAGCTACCTGAAGGGAGGTTGTAGCCAGGTGGGGGTTGGTCTCTTTTCCCAGGCAGCCAGCACCAGAACAAGAGGACACAGTCTCAAGCTGTGTCAGGAGAGGCTTAGGCTGGATGTTAGGAAGAAGTTCTTCCCAGAAAGAGAGATTGGCCATTGGAATGTGCTGCCCAGGGAGGTGGTGGAGTCCTCATCACTGGAGGTGTCTATGAAGAGCCTGGATGAGGCACTTGGTGCCATGGTTTAGTTGATCAGATGGTGTTGGGTGATAGGTTGGACTTGATGATCTTGAAGGTCTTTTCCAACCTGGTTTATTCTATTCTATTCTATTCTATTCTATTCTATTCTATTCTATTCTATTCTATTCTATTCTATTCTATTCCATTCCATTCCATTCCATTCCATTCCATTCCATTCCATTCCATTCCATTCCATTCTACATAGCAATCCAAATATTAAATGGCCCAGGTTTTGATACTGCAGAGCTTTGCTTCACTAAGGATAGAGCAGCACAATTCAAATCAGAGATGGTTTAACTTTTGCTGATGTTAATGCCACAATTCTCATATAGGAAAAATCCTGGCCTATGTTTTTTCTGATGAAGTGTTACCTAAGGGAGACTCAACTATTAGGACAAGTCCCTATAGGATACCAAGATTCACCTTCCTTTCCCAACGAAGAGTAATCACCAGGAAATATTTGGTCCGCAGCAGTGCTTACCCTGATGCTGTGATTCTTGTGATTCCACGAATTCTGTTGCAAATGATTCAGCCAGCTCCTGCAGCACAGTGGGGCTGCACTTCCTTATCTTTTCAACCCCCTGGAAAAACCTGCTGGGATACAGGGACCTAGCAGAGCACAGCATTGGTTTTTTTTCTCAAATCAATTATCCAAGGAGATGGTGACCTCGTAAGATGCAGTCATCCTAGAAACACACATAGCTTTGGTCAGGTAAGGACACAAGCAAATTAAGATTGAACAGTTTTATCAAGGTCTGTCAGGACAGAAGAGAGAGCCACACTTTCCTTTTCTGATCTTGAAGGTCTCTTCTCAACCTGGTCTATTCTAATACTTGAAGATTATACAATATTTGAATCTTAATTATTTTTATAAGAATTGCACCTCAAATCCTGATGCAACCCCAAGACCAACAGTACACATCACAAAGAGCCAGACCTGGATTCTAGGCTGTAGGTGACTCAGGTTTAGGCACAGAAGCCTTATGGGTTGAGTTTGATCTGGTTTACTTTCAGCCTGTAACCAGTGGCACTGCTGTGTGGAGCTGCCTTGGGGCATTCTGGAGTTGAGGGCCACAGAGAGCAATGGCAGTGTCATTACCCAGCTTACAGACTGGGCATCTCTCACTCCTTACAACCAGCAGCTGTCTTTTAAAGAATCCCTGATGGAGTTAAAGCATTAAGCTTGTATTGCTTTTGTCAGGTTATGACATATGAGAGCTGAAAAGCTCTTCTACAGCTTTGTTACATTCTTGCCCCTCCTTTTAAACATTTTTAGCCTTCTTAATCTTCAATAGCAGATGAAGCAGCATGGATGGGGTGCTTGGTGCCATGGTTCAGTTGATTAGATGGTGTTGGATGATAGGTTGGACTTGATGATCTCAAAAGTCTCTTCCAACCTGGTTAATTCAATTCAATTCAATTCAATTCAATTCAATTCAATTCAATTCAATTCTATTCTATTCTATTCTATTCCATCCCATCCCATCCCATCCCATTCTTTAATTCTATTAGAATAGAATAGAATAGAATAGAATAGAATAGAATAGAATAGACCAAATTGGAAGATACCTTCGAGATCATCGTGTCCAACCTATCATCCAACACCACCTAATCAACTAAACCATGGCACCAAGCACCCTATCAAGACTTCTCCTAAACACCTCCAGGGATGGTGACTCCACCACCTCCCTGGGCAGCACATTCCAATGGGCAATCACTCTCTCTGTGTAGAACTTCTTCCTCACCTCCAGCCTAAACCTCCCCCGGTGCAGCTTAGACTGTGTCCTCTTGTTCTGGTGCTGGCTGCCTGGGAGAAGAGGCCTATTCTATGCCATTCTATTCTAAAAGAAATAAGTATAATTAACTGTTAGCAAAATACATTTTCTTACTCTCCTCTCTTGCATGTATGGAACAAACCCAAACAAACTCCTGTCATACTGAATTCCCTAGGTGGGTGCCACACTTTCAGTATCAAAGAAGGGTTATGGCCACAACCTGTGGACTTCCATGCAATGCTGTGAAGCAAGGAACTTCCTTCTTGTTCCTGAGGTTTTGTTCATTTAACTGTGGCTCTGTCCTATCTTACTGTGCAGCTTATTCCTGACTCATCTTCTGAGCTTACAAAGTACGAGATAAAAATAGATTATTGTTCCACCTAAATTCCCATAATCCTTGTGCTCATTAAAAACAAAGTCATGTAACTGTTCTTAGCCAGGATTGCACTAATTAGTGCAAGTGGCACTTCTGACCTTGTGATATCTACCCTTAACACACTCAGGTTTGCTGTGCTGCTTCCATGACCATTCACATCGTGTGTTAATAAGTCCATACGCAGCAAAGTGCTGAAGAGATAAATGCAAGGCAGAAAACAAAGGTCAGGAGCTGTTTGTGCAGGTAGCTTGCCCACATCCCTGCCTTTCAGCTTCATTGAGTAGTTTGGGTTTATTTTCACGTAACGTAAGTTAAAGAGCCACAAATGAAAATCAAGAGCCTGGTTGGATTTTGTCACAGTTCCTGCAGGGAGCCAGAGCTGTTCCCCAGAGAGCTCTTTACCGGTGGCTCTGGAACAGGGTGGCAGCATGGTTATAATTATAAACAACTGCCTGGGTCTCCACAATTTCAGGAAGATAGCAGCAGAAGCTTATTAACCTCATTGGAGTGGTGTCCAGGGTGGTTGGTTTGTTTGTTTTTAAAGAAAGATAGTGTGGCCAGCAGGAGCAGGGAAGTCATTGTGCCCTGTGCTCAGCACTGGTTAGGTCACACCTTGAGTCCTGTGTCCAGTTCTGGGCCCCTCAGTTTAGGAAGGAGGTTGAGTTGCTGGAAGGTGTCCAGAGAAGGGCAACAAAGCTGGGGAGGGGTCTGGAGCACAGCCCTGTGAGGAGAGGCTGAGGCAGCTGGGGTTGCTTAGCCTGGAGAAGAGGAGGCTCAGGGGAGACCTTCTTGCTCTCTACAACGCCCTGAAGGAAGGTTGTAGCCAGGTGGGGGTTGGTCTCTTCTCCCAGGCATCCAGCACCAGAACAAGAAGACACAGTCTCAAGCTGTGCCAGGGGAGGTTTAGGCTGGAGGTGAGGAAGAAGTTCTTCCCAGGGAGAGATTGGCCATTGGAATGTGCTGCCCAGGGAGATGGTGGAGTCACCATCACTGGAGGTGTTTAAGAAGAGACTAGATGGGGTGCTTGGTCGCATGGTTTAGTTGATTAGATGGTGTTGGGTGATAGGTTGGACTCGATGATCTCAAAGGTCTTTTCCAAGCTGGTTAATTCTATTCTATTCTATTCTATTCTATTCTATTCTATTCTATTCTATTCTATTCTATTCTATTCTATTCTATTCCATTCCATTCCATTCCATTCCATCCCATCCCATTCCATCCCATCCCATTCCATTCCATCCTATCCCATTCCATTCCGTCCCATCCCATTCCATTCCATCCCATCCCATTCCATTCCATTCCATTCCATACACTTGGATGAAGAAAGTGGACTCCCTGTTTGTTCACTTTACCTTCTGAAATCTCTTTCCATTTTCAGTTTATTCACTATGCAGTACAATTCAGTGTGTCTCTTCTCATGCAAATCAAAGCTATTCATAATAGGCTATATTTTTTTCCCTGTAGGTGCTAACATATTGACTGTTTGATTTATATATGCTTCACTGGGGTCCAGCAAATCACTTACTGGCACTCCATCCATCAGTCTAATCCTCTCACCACCAAGCTGCATTTTAATATACTATACTGTAAGGAGAATCAATTCTCTGAATGCTGTAATAAAAAACAGAAGGAACTCTAGTACCCATGAGATGGATGTACCCCAGTGAGAACAGAAAGGTAAAGAGTTCAGAGAAGTCCTCAGTCATGGCAGACTGACACAGGTGTATAAAACCAGGAAAGGCAGAGGGAAAAAACGATATTGGGGACTTTCTTGTTTAAGTCCCTCACAACATGGGAGAGAAGGAACCACCAGTGCAAAACCAGAACACCTGTAATGCATAAAGGTTCACAGTATCACAGTATCACAGTAACTAAAGTTGGAAGAGACCCCAAGGATCATCAAGTCCAACCTGTTCCAACAGACCTCACAACTAGACCATGGCACCAAGTGCCACGTCCAATCTCCCCTTGAACACCTCCAGGGACGGTGACTCCACCACCTCCCTGGGCAGCACATTCCAATGACGAATGACTCGCTCGACTTTTTCCTCACCTCGAGTCTAAACCTCCCCTGGCACAGCTTGAGACTGTGTCCCCTTGTTCTGGTGCTGGTTGCCTGGGAGAAGAGACCAACCCCCTCCTGTCTACTTCTTATGAGAGAAGTGTCCAGTTCTGGGCCCCTCAGTTTAAGAAGGACACTGAGACTCTTGAATGTGTCCAGAGAAGGGCAACGAGGCTGGGGAGAGGCCTTGAGCACAGCCCTGTGAGGAGAGGCTGAGGGAGCTGGGGTTGCTTAGCCTGGAGAAGAGGAGGCTCAGGGGAGACCTCATTGCTCTCTACAACTACCTGAAGGGAGGTTGTAGCCAGGTGGGGGTTGGTCTCTTGTCCCAGGCAACCAGCAACAGAACAAGAGGACACAGTCTCAAGCTGTGGCAGGGGAGGTTTAGGCTGGAGGTGAGGAGAAAGTTCTTCCCAGAGAGAGTTGTTAGCCACTGGAATGTGCTGCCCAGGGAGGTGGTGGAGTCACCATCCCTGGAGGTGCTCAAGAGGGGATTGGATGTGGCACTTAGTGCCATGGGCTAGTAGTCATGAGGTCTTGGGTGATAGGTTGGACTTGCTGATCTCTGAGGTATTTTCCAACCTTGTTGATTCTATGATTCTATTCTATGAAAGCAAGTGGACTGTTGAAGCAGCTTGAAGTGGCCTACAGGGCTCATTAACCTCCCCAGGCTCACAAACTTATCAGGACAACAAAATGAATTTGACACTGAGCAGGTGAACTAAAGGGGAAACAGAATAGGGATGTAAATTTCAGGAGGCCAGGACATAAGCCAGCTTCTAATGGAAGGCTTAGGAAGAAAATTCATATATATATATATATATCTCAAGGTTATTTGATGCTTGCCTACTCCAGGGATCCTCACAATTTCCCCTGAGGCACTTGTCCTGACTTTTTCTGGTTGTGAGGATAATGGCTCTGACACATCTGGTACCTGATGCTCTGTGCAGCTCCTCCTGTCTGTGTTTACATGATAAAGGAAGGCATTTTAACAGTTGTTCCAAAGATCAGAATTAGTGACTAAGCTGAAAACTTGCATTGTATTTGAGCTATTTCTTGCAGAATCAGAGTCTTTGTAAGCCCAGAATAGAAAAGAACAAACATTGTGTTGAGAAGTTAGACTACAATAGAGTAGAGTAGAGTAGAGTAGAGTAGAGTAGAGTAGAGTAGAGTAGAGTAGAGTAGAATGGAATGGAATGGAATGGAATGGAATAGAATAGAATAGAATAGAATAGAATAGAATAGAATAGAATAGAATAGAATAGAATAGAATAGAATAGAATTAACCAGGTTGGAAAAGACCTTTGAGATCATCAAGTCCAACCTATCACCCAACACCATCTAATCAACTAAACCATGGCACCCTATCAAATCTCTTCCTAAACACCTCCAGGGATGGTGACTCCACCACCTCCCTGGGCAGCACATTCCAATGGCCAATCTCTCTTTCTGGGAAGAACTTCTTCCTCACATCCAGCCTAAATCTCCCCTGGTGCAGCTTGAGATGGTGTTAAAACAAAACCCCAGAACTGGCCACCTAACTGCTAGCACAATTTTCAGTCTCACAGCCTCTTGGGGAAACCCCAGCATGTCAATTATCTCACCTATTTACCTGCATAACAGAGGTCACAACCTCCCACTGCCATTAGGCTTAACAGTACCTACTTCTGTTTCAGATGTGGGTTAAAATATCGACAACAGTTTTGATTTCAAGGCTTGGGGGATGGAGAACTGAACACACACACACACATAGGAGCTTTGCCTTACTTCCTCATTCTGAACCTGGCTATACTGTGCACTGCACCACTGCATCTTACGTCTTCTCTTCCAGAGTGAGTCCATGGCTGGCAGCACCTGCCAAGTACCTGTGCACAACAGTATTTGACTTACCCTTGGATTAACTAAGCAGACCAGACTTCATTCTTTCCCTTCAGCAAGTTATTGTACAGATTGCCTTTGTAGCTTAATTGGCTCTCTCTAGGGTCCATTAGGGGCTGATGTAGCCTCAGGGGCAGGGAAGGTTTATTCAGTGATTGATGCTAAAAATGATCTTGATCTAGATCCTTCTCTCAGCACAAGTGGGGGACCTGTGTAAAGTACACACAGTAATAGGTGTCACAGGCAACCTTTGGAGGCTGTTTTCCCATGCACATTCCTCTGCTTCGTGCATACTTGTCTGCAGAAGCTGTTCAGAACCTCAAGTAACAGCTACGGTGCAGACACAAACACACACCACAACTTACTAGCACGACCACAGGGCAACAGCTGGAGTAGCAAAGCTCCTGAGTGACAATGGAATCAATATTGGAATAAACAGAAGTGGGGGAAAAAATTATTTACCAGAAAGCAATGCAGCACTGGATAATCAACATTGTGTCAGCAGCTGTAAGTGTAAGCTTGTGGCCAACTAACAGAGCTCAGGTTTAAGACTCTGCTGGCCCTATTGAAAGAACAGTTCTATTTAGTTTTGTCATCAGTTCTGGCAAAGAGACTCCCTGGGAAAACAACCCCACCCCATTGACAGCCCACAAGGCTCAGTTCTGAAGGCTGTTAACATCGTGCCTGTCAAGCACAGGCCCCGTAGGTCATTGGCCGTGGCGGCACAGAGCAGAGCGCCGCGCACAAAACGTCTCGCTAATACCAGCTGCAAAGGAGCGACTAAAGCTAAGGCAGTGGCAACCCCACCCCTGGAGCCAGCAGTTTTGTTCCACTGATTTTGTCATTCTCAGTGCAGGACAATTCCAATCTTGTCCAGGCAAGGGAGTTTTAGTCCTTTTTTGGAAGGATGCATAACACCCACACAGGTGCAGGACAGCCTCTCTCTACTGCCTGAACACGTAAGTTAGTGCAGTCATCAATGAGAATGTTCTGCTTGTAAAGGTTGTGCTGGATAATCTGTGTGCTGGGTGCACTTTGGCCACAGCAGCCCCAGGCAGAGCTACAGGCTTGGGGCAGAGTGGCTGGAGAGCAGCCAGGCAGAGAGGGACCTGGGGGTGCTGGTTGATAGTAGGCTGAACATGAGCCAGCAGTGTGCCCAGGTGGCCAAGAAGGCCAATGGCATCCTGGCCTGCATCAGGAACAGTGTGGCCAGCAGGAGCAGGGAGGTCATTGTGCTCCTGGACTCAGCACTGGTTAGGCCGCACCTCGAGTACTGTGTCCAGTTCTGGGCCCCTCAGTTTAGGAAGGAGGTTGAGTTGCTGGAAGGTGTCCAGAGAAGGGCAACAAAGCTGGGGAGGGGTCTGGAGCACAGCCCTGTGAGGAGAGGCTGAGGGAGCTGGGGTTGTTTAGCCTGGAGAAGAAGAGGCTCAGGGTAGACCTTCTTGCTGTCTACAACTCCCTGAAGGGAGACTGTAGACAGGTGGGGGGGGGTGGTCTCTTCTCCCAGGCATGTGCTGCCCAGGGAGGTGGTGGAGTCACCATCCCTGGAGGTGTTCAAAAAGGGATTGGATGTGGCACTTGGTGCCATGGTTTAGTAGTCATGAGGTGTTGGGTGACAGGTTGGACTTGATGATCTTTGAGGCCCTTTCCAACCTTATTGATTGTATGATTCTATACCACGACTAGGTTTCTCCCTTTCAAACACTTGCTGATGAGGAAGACCCACTGTGTCCGCCTGTCCGAAACCCAGAGATAAGAAAACACAAGAATAACAACAAAAGCACCTTCAGCACTTTCAGAACCCAAGAGAACCTTGGGAAAAGCCCTGGCAGGCTGGGCATTACATGGTGCTGCTGTACTTACCAGGCACTTCCCTGTCAGGAAAGGAGATGTATGCAAGAAAGAGGAAATTGGCTTGTTGAATGGTGGTAGATGAGGGTGTGACTGAAGTACATCAGCACAGTGTTGATTACATCATTGTGTCTGAATCTGAAGTTTCAGCTTCCAGCCTTGTCTGACAGAACCTTGGAGGACACAGTCTCAAGCTGCACCAGGGGAAGTTTAGGCTGGAGGTGAGGAGAAAGTTCTTCCCAGAGAGTTTTTAGCCACTGGAATGTGCTGCCCAGGGAGGTGGTGGAGTCATCATCCCTGGAGGTGTTCAAGAGGGGATTGGACGTGGCACTTGGTGCCATGGTTTAGTAGTTATGAGCTCTTGGGTGACAGGTTGGACTTGATGATCTCTGAGGTCTTTTCCAACCTCACTGATTCCATGATTCTATGATTCTGAGGAGAGAGACCATGGATGAAGGGCAATCATCCTTCCCTAAAACCAACTAAGATTGTGTGGCAAGGGAGAAAAAAGTCCAGGATGTAGCAAGCTCCTCATGAGCTAACAGGTCAGAGCTGTGAGTATGCATTTCCACCAAAGACAGGACAGCTGGAAGGAGCAGCCAGACACCCCTCAGAAGTGAAGAAAACAGAAGGAACCAACTAACATTTATTTCAACTCCAAGTCAGCTAGCCAGCCATACCTGGTCTAGAAACAAGACACTGGTGGGGAGGAAAAGACTGCTTTAAAAACTCTGCCCTCTTCCCTAGCCATTTTGAGTTCAATATATGGTTTCACTAATGCTGCAGACAAATCCCAGCGCTCTCTGCTCCCACCTGGCAAATCTGCTCACATCATATGTCATCATTTACAATGGCAATGCAGATGCAGCCATCAGCTGCCAAAATCTAACGCTTTCCAGGGTCACTGTCTTCTGGGACAGACATCCATTCCTGGTGGCTAGATGACCTTCCTTTTGCTTACTGTCAAACATACTCTTTCACAAAGTGATTTGTACTACGCAGTGATTACAAATAGGTAGGACAAACAAAAGGACTTTGTTTCATATAATTGATGAGAGTAGTACCTGGTTGAATGGAGCTGCAGAATTACACTGGTCAGCTCCAAGTGGAAAATTCTCTCTTCAAATGCAGTGTTGGTATAAATTCATAGTATCACAGTATCAGTCAGGGTTGGAAGGGACCACAAGGATCATCTAGTTCCAACCCCCCTGCCATGGGCAGGGACACCCCACACTAGATCAGCCTGGCCAGAGCCTCATCCAGCCTGGGCTTAAACACCTCCAGGGATGGGGCCTCAACCACCTCCCTGGACAACCCAGTCCAGGGTTTCAGCACTCTCATGGGGAAGAACTTCCTCCTCACCTCCAGCCTGAATCTCCCCACCTCCAGCTTCATTCCATTCCCCCTAGTCCTATCACTCCCTGACATCCTGAGAAGTCCCTCCCCAGCCTTCTTGTAGCCCCCTTCAGATACTGGAAGGCCACAATTAGGTCACCTCGGAGCCTTCTCTTCTCCAGACTGAACAGCCCCAACTCCTTCAGTCTGTCCTCATAGGAGAGGTGCTCCAGCCCTCTGCTCATCCTCCTGGCCCTTCTCTGGACACCTTCCAGCACCTCCAGATCCCTCTTGTAATAGGGGCTCCAGACCTGGAGGCAGTACTCCAGGTGGGGTCTCAGCAGAGCTGAGCAGAGGGGGAGAATCACCTCCCTTGCCCTGCTGGCCACACTTCTATTGATGCAGCCCAGGATCTGATTGGCTTTCCAGGCTGCAAGTGCACACTGAGAGCTCCTGTTGAGCTTCTCGTCCCCCAGCACCCCCAAGTCTCTCTCCTCAGGGCTGCTTTCCAGCCAGTCCCTGCCCAGCCTGGATTTGTGCCTGGGATTGCCTCGACCCAGCTGCAGGACCCTGCCCTTGGTCTTGTTGAACCTCATGAGGTTGGCTTGTGCCTACCTTTTACAGTTTTTTCTCCTTCAGATTCTCAGGAGCGCTTACAAGCCCCTGTTACATCCTCTCACAATCAGCCACAGTTGCTATCTCATCAAGTTCACTCTTGCAGTTCTGTTTAGCAAAGCTACTGTAGCTTTCTCCCAAAGCCACGCTGTCAGGCCTTACTGGGGCCAGCCTGTTATTGACTCATTGCACAGACCTGGAACTTGATCTTATTGATCACTATGACAGCCTCCACGTTTTGGAACCTTCCCAACATTACAAGGTAAACTTACAGATCCCAGCATCGCGACCCAGTGAGCTCCTTGCCATCTTTAATGCTCACAGACCAATTATCCATTCTTGTCAGCCTCTAAGACTTGATACTACAATTTATAACAGAGATTTTTGTTTAAAGTATAAAAATCAGGCAGCCTTGATTCAGCTGCAGTAGATGCCAGCACCAGCTGCTCCAGTTTCCTGATGTATTGCTGCTTCTCTTCAGTCTTAAACCAACTGGTACAAGACCAGAGTGACGTTAGAAAGGACAACTAACTGAGAAGACCTTTTCCCTTATTCCCCAGAGAACCTAAGGGCACATGGGAATGTTTCACTACTAACAGATTGTAGCTATGTAAAGATACTAAAAAAGCCTTTTATTCCCAGGAGGAGCATAGAACAGAATAGAATTAACCAGGCTGGAAAAGACCTCAGAGATCACTGAATTTTACTGTATAGTGGAGAAGACTGAAAATGGAAAGAGATTTCAGAAGGTGAAGTGAACAAACAGGGAGTCTACTTTCTTCATCCAAGTGTATGGAATGGAATAGAATAGGAATAGGAATAGGAATAGGAATAGGAATAGGAATAGGAATAGAATAAACCAGGTTGGAAAAGATCTTCGAGATCATCAAGTCCAACCTATCACCCAACACCATCTGATCAACTAAACCATGGCACCAAGTGCCTCAGCCAGGCACTTCCTAAACACCTCCAGGGATGGTGACTCCACCACCTCCCTGGGCAGCACATTCCAATGGCCAATCTCTCTTTCTGGGAGGAGTTTCTTCCTCACCTCCAGCCTAAACCTCCCCTGGCACAGCTTGAGACTGTGTCCTCTTGTTCTGGTGCTGCACATGCCTGGGAGAAGAGACCAACCCCCACCTGGCTACAACCTCCCTTCAGGGAGTTGGAGAGAGCAAGAAGGTCTCCCCTGAGCCTCCTCTTCTCCAGTCTAAGCAACCCCAGCTCCCTCAGCCTCTCCTCACAGGGCTGTGCTCCAGACCCCTCCCCAGCTTTGTTGCCCTTCTCTGGACACCTTCCAGCAACTCAACATCTTTCCTAAACTGAGGGGCCCAGGACTGGACACAGGACTCAAGGTGTGGCCTAACCAGTGCTGAGCACAGCAGCACAATGACTTCCCTACTCCTGCTGGCCACACTGTTCCTGATGCAGGCCAGGATGCCATTGGCCTTCTTGGCCACCTGGGCACACTGCATCTCCCAAGTAACTAACATAATATACCAAGCCTGATCATCTCAGGTGCCTGTTTTGCCCACATTTCAGATACCTTGTCCATTGTGAGCCCAAGACTTCTTTATAAGAAGCCTTCCATTCACAACCACCTGGAGGGTGACTGTACTCTCTCTGCTTATCCATGGGCTAAGCAGGCTATTTTATAATGCATTTGAAGCTCACAGCAGCTCTCAGAAAGGCAGGGGGAGGAGGAGGGGAAGTAACACCTGGAAAGGGGGCCATGAGGATGAGCAGAGGGCTGGAGCACCTCTCCTATGAGGACAGACTGAAGGAGTTGGGGCTGTTCAGTCTGGAGAAGAGAAGGCTCTGAGGTGACCTAATTGTGGCCTTCCAGTATCTGAAGGGGGATACAAGAAGGCTGGGGAGGGACTTCTCAGGATGTCAGGTAGTGATAGGACTAGGGGGAATGGAATGAAGCTGGAGGTGGGGAGATTCAGGCTGGAGGTGAGGAGGAAGTTCTTCCCCATGAGAGTGCTGAAGCCCTGGAACGGGTTGTCTAGGGACGTGGTTGAGGCCCTGTCCCTGGAGGTGTTTAAGCCCAGGCTGGATGAGGCTCTGTGCAGCCTGATGTAGTGTAGGGTGTCCCTGCCCATGGCAGGGGGGTTGGAGCTAGATGATCCTTGTGGTCCCTTCCATCCCTGACTGATTCTATGATATGGAACCTACCTGCAGCGATTCTCCTGTGTCCTGAGCTAACCTGCAGCAAGCCTTGCAGGAGATTTTATAGGATGAATTTTACACTCAAGAAGGGGCATTTCTTTGTACCCCAGAGCGAGCACACAGGACATTCACATCCCTTTTCTAATTTGCTGCCTCAGCTCACTTGGGGACATGTGAAAACGCAGCACATCCCCTCAGACACACTGTGCCAGTTACTAGACAGTAAAAGTACAAGGTAGGAGTCCTGAGAAATAAGAATTTATTTGTGTCTGATCAGCATGTCATGATATGGTCACAGCTCATACAGCTGACATTCTTGTAGCCAAAAGAGGGCTGGGGTTTGGTTTGAAAAATACATTTCTTTCTTTCTTTGTTTCTTTCCAGCAGGAAGGAGTTTTTTAAACCATTTCAAACCAGGCAGGAATGAAAAACAATGGCTTTTTCAGAGGGAGAACGCAGCTGCTCAGCACTGGATCTTCCACCAGTCTCTCAAGACGCAGGTTTCAACTTTTCCCGCCCACTTTCTCCCTCCCTCTCCCCAATTCCCCTCCCCACCCCGTCACAGAAAAACACCACACAGGAAAACAAGACAAAACCCAGAAGGGCAGCAGAGAGGTAGAGGTGACTACACCCACGGTGCTGCTCTGGAAACTGTGCAAGATGTGTTAACCATGCCCCCAGCAGCTCCTCCTTCCTCTATTGCATGTGGCTGTGTTGCACACCAGCGGTAAACACGACAGGCGACGGGGAGCTAAGAGCTATTGTCGGCGAGAGGTGCCAGGACCACAGAGTGAATGGTGCTGTTCCACTTGATACTGCTTTGCCTTGCTCAATTTGATGAAGTGATGACAGCCTTGCTTGCAAAACAGTTGAATTTGTGTGCTTCCAGGATGCTGGCAGCCCAGGCTCAGCGGGGTCCCAGGATCTGCTCTTGCTGTGCCCTCAGACTTTAAGAGGACTCATTGCTGTGCAGCGACCTGTGGAGAAACTCTACGGCCTACGTGCTGGCAGCTTCCAGCAGATGCTGACGTGAGTGAGGGCTGCAGAAGCTGCTTTCCCACCTCCATGCTACAGCTCCACTTCTCTCCTTACCACTTCTGGCACAGAAACACTTGTCTTGGTGTCCCTTCTGATGAGAGCTCCAAGCAGCAACATTATCTGTCCCAAATTAACACTGCTGCTGCATACCCAACCGAAGCGTTGCTGCTTGTTGTGTTCATGGCAAGCGTGACAGAGATTCTGTCCTCCAGTAGATATGAACACAATAAATACAATCAAAAGGATCTCATCTACTGAGGGTCTGAAGAACAGGAAATAACCCTGGGAAAAACCAAACAAAGCCAACTTTATTTTTGACACACACCCCCCCAAAAGGAAAAAGACACCTAGGAAGCTCTGCAGAGAAATGCTCCCTCTGGTATCTACGCTTCTGAAAGACATCTTGCCTGCTGGAAAGATTTCATTCACAACCCAGTGAAATCAGTTTGGTAAAACACTCCCAAACAGGACCAGCTCCTGGCAAACCCACTGAGTCTCCACAGGCTTCTGCATCCATCTCATCACACAAAACAACAACGCTGCTAAACACGGGAGGGAAGGAGAACACCGGAGGTGAAATTAACTACCAAACCCCCTAATTCTCATCACACCAAATGGACACCATTGTTGGAGGGTAATCTTAATAGGACAGTGGTTCAGTGACTAATTACTTCATTATCCAATGCTGAAAGGCCTAACTTTAAATGCATAGAATCCTTGTAAAGACTTCTTTTGTGTCACAGCCAGGGAGCCTACAGTTGTTGCAGAGGCAAAAACCAAGCTGCCTGCAGCGCCCATAATGTCTGCAGACATTTTTCTCTCGAGCACCTTTCCATCTCGCTCTTCCAAACTGTGCTGTCTTGAAGAGAAGGTGTGTAAAAACTAGCAAATATGCAATTTTGCAAAATAACCTTTTATTTCATATGGCTCCATTATTTCCAAGCAATACAGTATCCCAGGGGTGTCATTGTTTTGTGTGATTGCATCAGTCTCCAGCTGACTATGAGGAGAATGCACCCGACCCCAGCCTCAGGATCCAGAAATCCCAGTTTTAAGTACCTTTGGTCCCAAGAATTCTACATCAAGGCAAAGTGGAGCAGCTGAATCCTGTCACACACAGTGATTGGTATCTGTATCATCATCTTGTACAAAGAGGTGAAAAAAGTTAACAGCATTTCATGGCAGTGTCAGACAACGGAAGCTACATCGTTTGCAAAACAAGTGAGCAATGGGTAGTACCACAGTGATCCTTGTGTTCTCACTACAAGTGGATACATCTTGGTTGTGATGCAGAGGGTGAAAAAGAGAGAAGGAAACTTTCAGTTTCCCAGTTGAAATGTTGCTGTTCAAAATTTGGTGAGGGCAACTTAAAAACCAAGTCCCTCCAGCAAGACACGTCACGGCAGTAACCCGGGGCCAGGAGCTGGGAGGCAGGCGGCTCCCCAGAGGCTGCTGAAGAAAACACCTGGCTGTGAACGGGCAGAAACTCCTCACAATGGAATTCAGCAATGCTAAACCATTAGGCCTTTGGCTACTAACAACTTGTCTGTGAACAATTACACACAGGAAGGTACAGATGTTTTGTGTGCAACCCCATCTTTATCTGCAATGCACTTCCATTGCCACACTCTCACTTCTGCCAGCAAAAGCTCTCCCTTAGTGGGTTTTTTTCCTGTGAGTTTTTCATTCTCTCCCTGTTATAAATCCTTCCACCACATTCCCCCTAATACAAATGTGAAGTTATGTTAGCCCATCACTTTGTGATCCACTGCACAGCTTGTTAACAGAACTTTGTCTATCAAATGCATTTTGAACTCTTCAGAGGAGGAAGCCCAGGGGGACAGGGCAGCCGAATGCCCTCTAGCTCTGCAGCGCTGGCCAGCTGCCAGAAGGTAAAACCAAACTGCAGCTGGCATGCTAAGCTCCACCCAGGCCTCACCACCAGCATGTTATTTTTAGCACAGAATTTCCTACCTATTGTATCCATTTCATGGCTGGGGTTTTTTTTCCCTTTCCTTAATAGAAAAACTTGTATCCACTCTTCTCTCTTTCATGAAGCAGCATCCAAGTTCATGCTGGGAGGGTACTTTGGAGTTCCTGAATCACAGCTTCATTCCGCTGTCATCTACTGCAACTCAGCCACAGGGAGACACAACATCAGGTGCTCTTCACATTTTCCCAAGTGCAGGCAGGAAAGAAGCCCAAGACCTAACACTGTGTATTCACCTTACCCAAACAACAGTCAGTGCTTGAAAACAAATGTCTGTCGACAGTAAGGGACTGCTGAACAAAGAGAAAATGAACAGGACCAGGTGAACCGAATCAAACATCACTGTGCAGTGCTGATGTCTGTAGGCAGTATGTGCACACACACACACAGAGGCAGTGTGGACTGCAATCCACGCTGGGAAAAGAAAGAAAGAAAAAAAAAACAAGGGAAAAAACCAACAAACAAAACTGCATTTGAAAAAGCAACGTGTGGAGCTCACAGGGTCTACAAAGAACAATCTCTTGCTGTGAGTTACTGCTGTGCAAGCTGCTTATACTAACTTCCCTTTTTATACCATTGCCGGCTGTCCCAGCTCAAAATAAAACCAGCTGTACTACGGCCATCTCTGCAGTTGTGAGCAAACCACCTGGTGGAGGACAGAAATAAGAAGCTTGCCATCTGCATTTTGCACTTTTGAGAGGCAGCTTACACCCATGGGCAGCAGACAAAACCCACTTCCACGGTACTGGTGCTGGGCTGCCACAACCCTCTCCTGTAAAATGGCAGATTAAGTACATTCGTTCCATCAGCTGCACTGCAGCAAGAGCAGCAGAAGGGAAAAAACCAACTTTGAAGCCTGCCTCCTCATCAGGGCACACTGTTTAATGCATTTTATGTTGCACCAGAACTCAAGTGCGTGACTGTGGGTAAAGGCATGGGATTTACAAACGGTATCTTACCTAAACCATGAAGCTGTGGGCAAACGCTGTCCTTTGCCTTCCAGCTGCAGTGGCTCTTCTCAGCCCACGAGGGAACTCAGTTCAGGAGAGGCTGTTTTACAACCATCCACACTGAGCTGCTCTGAAATAAACCCACTGCTTTTGGGGGGCCAGGGAAGGCATGTTTTCCTAGGTATTTTTCCACTAAGTCAGGGAAATTGGCATCGCCTCATGTTTTGATACAATGCTCCTCACTACACCCCCCCAAAAAGGGAACACTGCCTAGGTTTTGTATTCCACACATTACCCGCTGTGATTCATGTTAGCAGGAGAGGGAGAGAGAAGGGAGATCAATACTACTTTGTTCTCAGTGAAATTGCTCTGTAAAAGGCAGTATGCCAGCATCTGAAGTTCTGGCTATCCTGCTTGTATTTAGAGAGATTAGTTGTATTTTAGGAACAGCTCTCTCAAATCTGTGTATAATCACATTGTGTTCAATGCCAGCCAGATCTGCCAGAAGCAAGACTGTACATCATCAACTGCCTTTCAAAAGTATCCTATGCCCACAGCTGAAAGTGTCTTCTGTCCCAGTCTGCCTTTAAATTCAGCTCATCCTTCCTCCAGTAAGACTTTAGCACGGTGGTGAGCTAATTAATGCTGCCCTCCAAGGAGTTATTGAGTCTTTATCAGAGCTTTTTTGTTTGCTCTTTGCCTTTTCTTTGTAAGAAAGTAGTTTTTCTTCTGTTATTCCTTAGGAAAACATTGAGCTGGTTGTTGGCATTGAATTACTTAAATTCTCCCACAATTATATTTAGCACTGCTGCTGCAACTTAGCAGGGGAGATAAAGGCCTCTATAAACCACTCAAAGGTCACCTTGGTTGGATTGCAGTGTACAAAAGACAAAGGTGGCTAAAAATCACCAGCAGCACCGGCAGACCTTCAGGAACAGCTAGCATTGCTCTGACTTCCAACTCACGACACATAAAGCTTTCCCCTGTTCCCTAAGGTTTAGGTCTTTCCTTCACTGCATTTCCACCTACAAAAGTGCATTTTGAAAGCTGATAATGATCACTGAGATGCGTTCTGAGCAAAAAGGGATCATAAACCCAGCGACTTCACGTTTCCCAAGCTTCCTCCTCACACGAGACACCGGCAGCACACAGAATCCAGAGAGCTGATGGCGAGACCACGGCAGGGATGGGCTGGTTCATCAGATGGGGACAGCTTTTAATCACACTATGATGCTGCAATGGTTTTTTTGGAGGGCTGACTCCTCACAAAACACACCTGATGCTGGATCTTATTCGGGTCTCGGTTTTAGACCCATGGGTCTAATTACAACGACTGCTGTAGCCACAGAGATGCTGCCACCAGCTCCATCAAGGACCGCTGGCCCCGGCACAGCGAGCTGCAGCAAAGTACAAGTTGTGCAAATGAGGGATCTCTACCACACCAATGCTTCACAGACTACTGAGGAGACAAGAGGCTGAAGGTTCTGAGCTCTAACTACAAGGCCAAGAGATACTCGTGGCGGCAGAATGTTTCTCGTCACAGACATTCCTCTAGGAGCTGTTATACAATTGCACCTTTTGTCCAAATGCTGAGTTGGCTTAAGTGTGGGTGAGAGAATACAGCTTTAAAAATACAGACCATTCCCAAAACAATACATCACCAGGGCACCGAGCTTCACCTTCAGCGGAGTTGAGGACTTCCCCAAAGAGAAGTAAGAGTCTGTCCAGTATTTTCCTTTACTCTTGAATATTCACATTTGCACGTACAACATGACACTTGTCTGCCAGAGCCTGGACTCCCACTCTGTCCTCAGGTCCCAGTCCGCTTTTAAAACAGGCAATGGTAAAAATAGCGCAGGATGCAGTACCACATACCGCCCGAGAGGAAGGCCAGGGACTGGATGGCAACCAGCCACAGGTTGCTGAGGGTCATCTCCCGAGAAATGGCTTTTGCTTGACCCTGCAGTGGGGGAAAAGCCCCTGAAAAAGAAGCAAAAGCACATCTAATCCTTCTGCAGCAACAAGGGAAGAATAGAAAATAGAATGGGAAGGGAAGGGAAGGGAAGGGAAGGGAAGGGAAGGGAAGGGAAGGGAAGGGAAGGGAAGGGAAGGGAAGGGAAGGGAAGGGAAGGGAAGGGAAGGGAAGGGAAGGGAAGGGAAGGGAAGGGAAGGGAAGGGAAGGGAAGGGAAGGGAAGGGAAGGGAAGGGAAGGGAAGGGAAGGGAAGGGAAGGGAAGGGAAGGGAAGGGAAGGGAAGGGAAGGGAAGGGAAGGGAAGGGGAAGAGAAGGAGAAGGGAAGGAGAAGAGGAGAAGGGAAGGAGAAGAGAAGGAGAAGAGAAGGAGAAGAGAAGGAGAAGTGAAGACTAACCAGAGTGGAAAAGACCTTTGAGACCACAGAATTATTGAATGCATAGAGTTCATCAAGTCCAACCTATCAGCCAACACCTTCTAATCAATTAAACCATGGCACCAAGTGCCTCTGTGAAGAATTTCTTCCTCACCTCCAGCCTAAACCTCCCCTGGTGCAGTTTGAGACTGTGTCCTCTTGCTCTGGTGCTGATTGCCTGGGAGAAGAGACCAACTCCCACCTGGCTACAACCTCCCTTCAGGGACTTGTAGACAGCAAGAAGGTCTCCCCTGAGCCTCCTCTTCTCCAAGCTAAGCAACCCCAGCTCCCTCAGCCTCTCCTCACAGGGCTGTGCTTCAGACCCCTCCCCAGCTTTGTTGCCCTTCTCTGGACACCTTCCAGCAACTTAATGTCTTTCCTAAACTGAGGGCCCCAGAACTGGACACAGGACTCAAGGTGTGGCCTAACCAGTGCTGAGTACAGGCCACAATGACCTCCCTGCTCCTGCTGGCCACACTCCTCCTGATCCAGACCAGGATGCCATTGGCCTTCTTGGCCACTTGGGCACACTGCTGGCTCATGTTCAGCCAGCTGTCAACCAGTACCCCCAGGTCCCTTTCTGCCTGGCTGCTCTCCAGCCACTCTGACCCCAGCCTGTAGCACTGCATGGGGTTGTTGTGGTCAATGTGCAGCACCCAGCACTTGGACTTGTTGAATGCCATCCTGTTGGACTCTGCCCGTCTGTCCAGCCTGTCAAGGTCCCTCTGCAGCGTTCTCTTACCCTCTAACAGATCAACACCTGCTCCTAATTTTGTGTCATCTGCAAATTTACTGATGATGGACTCAATCCCCTTGTCCATGTCATCAAGATACTGAACAGGCTGGGGCCCAGCACTGATCCCTGGGGCACACCACTGGTGCCTGGCTGCCAGCTGGCTGTGGCACCATTCACCACCACTCTCTGGGCTCAGCCTCCAGCCAGTTCCTAACCCAGCTCAGAGTGCTGCTGGCCAAGCCAGGGGCTGACAGCTTGGCTTGGTTACTTTGGTATGGTTCTGTTAAACTTTCCAAAGCTTCTCCAGCATTTATCAGTTACCTTCAAGAAAACAAAACACCCCAAACCCTTGAGAACAATTTTCATTTCATTTGGATAAGCATGAGCTTCAAAGCATTCCTTAAAATCAGCTATGCCTATTGTAGTCAGCATTTTGCAGGAGATCCAACTCTCAGCTCTCTCCTGTGTTATTTTTGAGAGTTATTTTAACATCTGTACAATCAAATTTAATGGAGTCCATATTAAACTTGGCAGCTCCTTGGATCTGATTTGGTATACTGGGAAGCAGCAATACACACACATTCTCAAGGCTCCTCTCGAAGATACAAACAGGCACCACTTTTATTTTCAACAGCAGCTGCACATGTTGGAACATTTGTCCCCCACAGCAAACTCCTGGCCAAGCTGTCAGCCCCTGGCTTGGACAGCAGCACTCTGAGCTGGGTTAGGAACTGGCTGGAGGCTGAGCCCGGAGAGTGGTGGTGAATGGTGCCACAGCCAGCTGGCAGCTAGGCACTAGTGGCGTCCCCCAGGGATCAGTGCTGGGCCCCAGCCTGTTCAATATCTTCATTGATGATCTGGATGAGGGCATTGAGTCAGTCATCAGTAAATTTGCTGATGACACCAAGCTGGGGGCAGGAGTTGATCTGTCAGAGGGTAGGAGAGCTCTGCAGAGGGACCTTGCCAGGCTGGGCAGATGGGCAGAGTCCAAGGGCAGGAGATTGAACACATCCAAGTGTCAGGTTCTGCACAGTGGCCACAACAACCCCAGGCAGAGCTACAGGCTGGGGTCAGAGTGGCTGGAGAGCAGCCAGGCAGAAAGGGACCTGGGGGTACTGGTTGACAGCAGCTGAACATGAGCCAGCAGTGTGCACAGGTGGCCAAGAAGGCCAATGGCATCCTGGCCTGCATCAGGAACAGTGTGGCCAGCAGGAGCAGGGAAGTCATTGTGCCCCTGTACTCTGCATTGGTTAGGCCACACCTTGAGTCCTGTGTCCAATTCTGGGCCCCTCAGTTTAGGAAGGACATCAAGACACTTGAACGTGTCCAGAGAAGGGCAATGAGGCTGGGGAGGGGTCTGGAGCACAGCCCTGTGAGGAGAGGCTGAGGGAGCTGGGGTTGCTTAGCCTGGAGAAGAGGAGACTCAGGGGAGATCTTCTTGCTGTCTGCAACTCCCTGAAGGGAGGTTGTAGCCAGGTGGGGGTTGGTCTCTTCTCCCAGGCAACCAGCACCAGAACAAGAGGACACAGTCTCCAGCTGTGCCAGGGGAAGTTTAAGTGATGGGAGGTGAGGAGAAAGTTCTTCCCAGAAAGAGTAATTGGCCATTGGGATGTGCTGCCCAGGAAGGTGGTGGAGTCACCATCCCTGGAGGTGTTCAAGAGGGGACTGGATGTGGCACTTGGTGCCATGGTTTAGTTGTCAGGAGGTGTTGGGTGACAGGTTGGACTTGCTGATCTCTGAGGCCTTTCCCAACCTTATTGATTCTATGATTCACTGGGCAGGCACTCAGTCAATCCAACTAAAGGAGCACTGTAATTTGCCACTCAGCTCTCCAGAAAGATTTTACTGAAATGCCTCTGTATAAAGCCTGGCAGGAGATTCAATTAGCACAAGTCACAAAAGCCCAAAGTTCCAGACCACTGAATTGTGTGTGCCTGAATACATCAGAGCTTGAGGATCACAAGGAAATTGTTTGCATAGATTTCCATCAGCATGTTAAATAATTTGAATGACATTTCCCTGAGATGCAGAAAGCCTAGATGGCATGAAGCACTTTGGTTGCTGTTAATCCTCCAACAGTGGCTAGAAAACCTCTAAATAGACCAGAGGAGATGATGTGCAGCACTATGGAGTCACAACTACTCATAGCAGAACAAGAAATGAATGATTCAAAGAATAAAGATACAGCAGTGTCGATTTTTTAATCCTCAGAAGGACATGATTTGGGCAATTAGATATCAGCAGTGACTTCTCTCTCAGCTTCCCATTTGCAGTCACTGCAATCAAGCATTCCAGACAAAGCTTTTCTTCAGGTATGATGCTCTTAAATAATAATGATAAAAAAAAGCTGAAACTAAAGAATACAAAATGACCCTGGGTGGAAAAGACCTTTGAGATCATCAAGTCCAACCTATCACCCAACACCATCTAACCAACTAAACTAAGTGCCTCATCCAGTCTCTTCCTAAACACCATCACCACCTCCCTGGGCAGCACATCCCAATGGCCAATCTCTCTTTCTGTGAAGAACTTCTTCCTAACACCCAGCCTAAACCTCCCCTGGCACACCTTGAGACTGTGTCCTCTTGTTCTGGTGCTGCTTGCCTGGGAGAAGAGACCAACCCCCACCTGGCCACAATCTCCCTTCAGGGAGTTGCAGACAGCAAGAAGGTCTCCCCTGAGCCTCCTCTTCTGCAGGCTAAGCAACCCCAGCTCCCTCAGCCTCTCCTCACAGGGCTGTGCTCCAGACCCCTCCCCAGCTTTGTTGCCCTTCTCTGGACACCTTCAAGAGTGTCAAATCCCTTCTTAAATTGAGGGGCCCAGAACTGGACACAGGACTCAAGGTGCAGCCTAACCAGTTCTGAGTACAGGGGCACAATGACTTCCCTGCTCCTGCTGGCCACACTATTCCTAATGCAGGCCAGGATGCCATTGGCCCTCTTGGCCACCTGGGCACACTGCTGGCTCATGTTCAGCCTACTATCAACCAGTACCCCCAGGTCCCTTTCTGCCTGCCTACTCTCCAGCCACTCTGACCCCAGCCTGTAGCACTGCATGGGGTTGCTGTGGCCAATGTGCAGAACCTGGCACTTGGATGTGTTCAATCTCCTGCCCTTGGACTCTGCCCATCTGTCCAGCCTGTCAAGGTCCCTCTGCAGAGCTCTCCTACCCTCCAACAGATCAACTCCTGCCCCCAGCTTGGTGTCACCTGCAAATTTACTGATGATGGACTCAATGCCCTCATCCAGATCATCAATAAAGATATTGATCAGGATGGGGCCCAGCACTGATCCTTGAGGGAACACTATAAAACGCTCCCCCCAGAAAATTCCCCCGATGAGTCCTGCCCTCTCCCTGATAGGTACTTGCACACATGGGCAGGTTTGCCACACCATTTATTTCTAAGTAATTCTCACTGCTAAGCTTCCATTTGTCCACCCTACCCTACCCTTTGTTCTTCCCTGGTCCATGTGCTATGCTGTACCAACTCTGACCTTCGGTTTCAGTCTTTCCTTTTCCCTTGGTACAGACAGCAACTCTCTCCTCCCCCTCTCCCAGGCCAGCTTGTGTCTTAGAAAACTAATCTTCACCTTCCTAGCTGAGCCAAGCATTTTCACTTGTCCATTGCAGACACAACTCTCCTCCCCTCAATCATCTTAGCACCCATTATCTGTCCCTCTTCCCAGTTCAAATCATCTTTCTTGAGCAGGGATGTTGGACCTATGCATGGAATTTCCAGATGAGGTTTTGGGTTTGATATGATGAGAAGTATTTCTGTAGCACCAATGAAGCCTCTCTCCTGTTGCCCTGTTGGATGATACTGGGATGTTGGTTGGATGCTGGCTGCTCTTTTAGTTACATCACAGCAGCTGGCTTATGATCAGAGGGAATGAGGAGCATCATTACTTCAGTATAGAATTTCTCATTTCCAACTGATAAGCTTTTAATTTCTAGGCTCTTAAAAATTAACTCTCCAGGTGCTTTGGTCCTGCTAAATGTAACCTCCTTTGTGTGCTCAAGGTTATCCTGCTGAAACCTTCAGAGGAATCACAGAACAGTTTCATATTCAGACTTTAAACAGATACTTTTGTTTAATTTTAAGAGGTCTAACATTTCAGGTTTTCCCCAGATCAGTTTCAGTTAATAGCTGAGGGGGGAGCAACTGATGTAGTTTGCCTGGAGCTGAGCAAAGCCTTCGACACTGTCCCACACCCAATCCTGGTCTCCAAGCTGGTGACACATGGGTTGGATGGATGGACCACTAGATGGATAAAGAGCTGGCTTGATGGCCTCACCCAAAGAGTGGCTGTCAATGGTCCATGTCCCAGTGGAGGCCAGGGACAAGCGGAGTCCCTCAGGGATCAGTCCTGGGACCAGGCTTGTTCAACATCTTTGTGGGTGCCATGGACAGTGGCATTGAGTGCACCCTCAGCAGGTTTGCTGATGACACCAAGCTGTGTGGTGCAGCAGACAGTTGGAGGGAAGGGATGGCATCCAGAGGGACCTGGACAGGCTGGAGAGGTGGGCACAAGCCAACCTCATGAGGTTCAACAAGACCAAGGGCAGGGTCCTGCTGCTGGCTCAGGGCAATCCCAGGCACAAATCCAGGCTGGGCAGGGACTGGCTGGAAAGCAGCCCTGAGGAGAGAGACTTGGGGGTGCTGGGGGACGAGAAGCTCAACAGGAGCTCTCAGTGTGCACTTGCAGAATGGAAAGCCAATCAGATCCTGGGCTGCAGCAAGAGAAGTGTGGCCAGCAGGGCAAGGGAGGTGATTCTCCCCCTCTCCTCAGCTCTGCTGAGACCCCACCTGCAGTACTGCCTCCAGGTCTGGAGCCCCTATAACAAGAGGGATCTGGAGGTGCTGGAAGGTGTCCAGAGAAGGGCCAGGAGGATGATCAGAGGGCTGGAGCACCTCTCCTGTGAGGACAGACTGAAGGAGTTGGGGCTGTTCAGTCTGGAGAAGAGAAGGCTCTGAGGTGACCTAATTGTGGCCTTCCAGTATCTGAAGGGGGCTACAAGAAGGCTGGGGAGGGACTTGTCAGGCTCTCAGGTAGTGATAGGACTAGGGGGAATGGAATGAAGCTGGAGGTGGGGAGATTCAGGCTGGAGGTGAGGAGGAAGTTCTTCCCCATGAGAGTGGTGAAGCCCTGGAATGGGTTGTCCAGGGAGGTGGTTGGGGCCCCGTCCCTGGAGGTGTTTAAGCCCAGGCTGGATGAGGCTCTGGGCAGCCTGATCTAGTGTGAGGTGTCCCTGCCCATGGCAGGGGGGTTGGAACTAGATGATCCTTGTGGTCCCTTCCAACCCTGAGTGATACTATGATACTAAGTTCCTAATACAGCAGAAAGGGAAAAGGTGGTTCAGGCTTTGTTCCTTCCTGGAAGAAGACTAACGTCACCCTTGCCCACAAAACAGGTTCCAAGAAGTACTCAGGTAATTACAGACCCATTAGCCTAACATAAATCCCTGGGAAAGTTATGGAGCAAATCCTCCTGGGGATTAATACAAATAAACTGGAAAAGGTGACAGGGAAAAGCCAACATGGATTCATCAGTGGTAGGTCATGCTTGACACACCTGATTGCCTTCTATGACAAGGTGACAGGCTCAGCTGATGCAGGGTGAGTGGTGGACAGTGTCTGTCTGGATCTCTCCAAGGCTTTTGACACATCTCCCACAGCCTCCTTGAGAACTGACATGCCATGACCTAGGCAAGTGGTCTGTGTGTTGGGTGGGGAACTGGCAGACAGGCTGCATGCAGAAGGTGGTAATAAACAGCTCTTTCTCAGACTGCCAGCCTGCCACTAGTGGGGTCCCCCAGGGGTCAATGTCCAGCCCAATGCTGTTTAATATTTTCATTAATGATTTAGATATTGGAATGAAGAGCACCCAGATTAAGTTTGCTGACAACACAAAAATAAGTGGGGCAGCTGACACCTCAGAAGGGAGAGCCACCCTCAAGAAAGATCTTGATGGGCTGGTTGAGTGGGCAAGAGGGAACTGTATGAAGGAACTGTGTGAGGCTAAATGCAGGGTCTTGAACCTGGGAACACATAACCCAGGAATGCAGCTCAGACTGGGAGCCACCTGGCTTGAGAGCAGCACTGTGGAGAGGGACCTGGGGGTCTTGGTGGGCAACAGGTTCAGTGTTGAGTTGCATTAATAAGTGTATCACCAGCAGGGATAACAATGTCATGCTCCCTCTCAGCGCTGGGCAGGCTGCACCTCGAGCACTGTGTACAGCTTTGGTCCTTACTACACAAGAAGGATGTGGACAGGCTGGAAAGCATCCAGAGAAGGGCCACAAGAATGACCATAGGACTGGAAGACCTGTCAGATGAAGGAAGGCTGAGACAACTGGGTTTGTTCAGCCTTGAGAAGGAAGGCTTAGGGGAGACCTCATAACCCTGTACAAGTACATAGGGTGGCTACCATGAGTAGGGAGACTCTCTTTCCACAAAGAATCCCATGGTGAAGACAAGGGCTGATGGGGACAAGTTGCTTCTGGGGAGATTCAGATGATGCCAAAAAAACCTTTTTTCCCCATTTGAACTATTAAACATGGGAATAACCTCCCAAGGGAGATGGTGGATTCCCCTACATCAGACAAAGCCCAGACTGACAGGGTGCTGGGCCATCTCATTTAAACTACAATCTCACCCTGAAAGGTTGGACTAGATGATCCTTGAGGGCCCATCCAATCTGTGGATCCATGAATCTCTCTTCAAATAAAAACTTGCCAGAACAATGTTTTCCTACCAATGGGATTTTCAATGCAAACTTTGAAGGTTTCACATAGCATCAAACATTACTCCAGCTCTCTGGGCCCAGTTCTGGGGCCCTCAGTTTAGGAAAGATGTTGAAATGCTGGAAGGTGTCCAGAGAAAGGCAACAAAGCTGGGGAGGGGTCTGGAGCACAGCCCTGTGAGGAGAGGCTGAGGGAGCTGGGGTTGTTTAGTGTGGTGGGTTAATGCCCATTCTGAAAACAAAGAGGGGAGGGCTTGTAGTGCTTTGCCCTCCCTGCAGGGCATTTTCCCCTGGGAAATGGAGTCTGTTCCACTCCCTGCTCCTTGCCCAGCTAGGGTATAAAAGGGGAGGCATTGGGGTTATTAGCTCTCCTTTTGGCTCCTGCCTCTCCTGGATGAGAGCTACTGCAGCTGCCCTCCTGCTCCTCTGCCACGTGGTTGGGCCTGATCCTTCTGCAATGGGTTAGGAACTGGCTGGAGGCTGAGACCAGAGAGTGGTGGTGAATGGTGCCACAGCCAGCTGGCAGCCAGGCACCAGTGGTGTGCCCCAGGCATCAGTGCTGGGCCCCATGCTCTTTAACATCTTTATTGATGATCTGGATGAGGGCATTGAGTCCATCATCAGTAAATTTGCAGATGACACCCAGCTGGGGGCAGGAGTTGATCTGCTGGAGGGTAGAGAGGCTCTGCAGAGGGACCTTGACAGGCTGGGCAGATGGGCAGAGTCCAAGGGCAGGAGATTGAACACATCCAAGTGCTGGGTTCTGCACATTGGCCACTACAACCCCATGCAGAGCTACAGGCTGGGGTCAGAGTGGCTGGAGAGCAGCCAGGCAGAGAGGGACCTGGGGGTGCTGGTTGATGGTAGGCTGAACATGAGCCTGCAGTGTGCCCAGGCAGCCAGGAGGGCCAATGGCATCCTGGCCTGCATCAGGAACAGTGTGGCCAGCAGGAGCAGGGAGGTCATTCTGCCCCTGTACACTGCACTGGTTAGGCCACACCTTGAGTCCTCTGTCCAGTTCTGGGCCCCTCAGTTTAGGAAGGAGGTTGACTTGCTGGAATGAGTCCAGAGAAGAGAAACAAAGTTGGTGAGGGGTTTGGAACATAAGCCCTACGAGGAGAGGCTGAGGGAGCTGGGGTTGCTTAGCCTGGAGAAGAGGAGACTCAGGGGTGACCTTATTGCTCTCTTCAACTACCTGAAGGGAGGTTGTAGACAGACGGATGTTGGTCTCTTCTCCCAGGCAGCCAGTACCAGAACAAGAGGACACAGTCTCAGGCTGCGCCAGGGGAGGTTCAGGCTGGATGTTAGGAAAAAGTTCTATACAGAGAGAGTGATTGCCCATTGGAATGGGCTGCCTGGGGAGGTGGTGGAGTCGCCATCACTGGAGGTTTTCAGGAGAAGACTTGATGGGGTGCTTGGTGCCGTGGGTTAGTTGTTTAGGTGGTGTTGGATTGGTTGATGGGTTGGACGCGGTGATCTTGAAGGTCTCTTCCAACCTGGTTTATTCTATGTATTCTATGTATTCTCCCTGCTGCCTCCGTGGCTCTTCGGAGAAAAGCCTGGTTTTGTATTCTTCCTATTTGTCCCCCTCCCATCCATCCTTGTTCCTTGCCCTTGTGAACCTTACCTGTTATTGATATATATATACTTTGGTTTGTTTAAAGAAAAAACTCTTTACCTCTCTACTTCCAAGCTGACTCCAAATTATTGTTCGATGGATTTGCTCCTTCCTTTTTTCCCCTCTCTGTTAGGAGGGAGGAGGGGAGAGCCGGGGAGAGAGTCTCAGCCTTGTCCCCATCTGAGCTCTTAACTCCCCGTTAAGGCTTAAACCACCACACTTAGCTTGGAGAAGAGGAGGCTCAGAGGAGACCTTATTGCTCTCTACAACTACCTGAAGGGAGGTTGTGGCCAGGTGGGGGTTGGTCTCTTCTCCCAGGCAAGCAGCACCAGAACAAGAGGACATAGTCTCAAGCTGTGCCAGGGGAGGTTTAGGCTGGAGGTTAGGAAGAAGTTCTTCCCAGCAAGAGAGATTGGCCATTGGAATGTGCTGCCCAGGGAGGTGGTGGAGTCACCATCACTGGAGGTGTTTAGGAAGAGAGTGGATGAGGCACTTGGTGCCATGGTTTAATTGATTAGATGGTGTTGGGTGATAGGTTGGACTCAATGATCTCAAAGGTCTCTTCCAATCTGGTTAATCCTATCCTATCCTATCCTATCCTATCCTATCCTATCCTATCCTATCCTATCCTATCCTATCCTATCCTATCCTATCCTATCCTATCCTATCCTGTCCCATTCCATTCCATTCCATTCCATTCCATCCCATCCCATCCCATCCCATCCCATCCCATCCCATCCCATCCCATCCCATGGAAACTAATGTCCTGGCGTGCCTCTGAAGGCAGGGAGCTGGGTGTAATAGCTCTGAAATGAGAACTGAGAGTTTTGATTTTAACTGGACCTTGGCTAATATTCCAGTCCTGGTAATTCTAGATGATCTCTCAGGTCTTTTCCAACCTGCTTAATTCTATTCTGTTCTTTATGAACAGAGACAAAATCCTAAACAGTAGGTATTTAATAAATCAATAAACAAATAATGCTGAAACAGCCCTAAGTCTTGAAAACACACCAGCTGGAGTATGTAACATGTCAATACAGGGCTGGCTCTTGAGCAGCTCCAGGGATTCCCCTCACATGAAGCCCCAGGACTGTTCCAGAGGGTTTCCAAAAACTCTCAGCAGCACTTCTGCAGTAAGTAAACAAAAGCACTGCAAGTAAGTTCTCAACTGGCACAAATGGTAGTAACTTTAAATTATGTTAATTTATGCCTAATAAGGTCCTACACCGTAGCATTTGCATTTAAAGTATGTCTTATTAATTCATACTGATTACATTGGCAAATTATAAGCAATTACCCCATTTTGGAGATGCATTTCAGTGAGTAAAACTGATTATATTCATTATACTCCCTGAAATTCTGGTCTAGTGAGATTTTTTGGGGGGTATGACTTATTTTAATAGCAACTGTGAAATGATGTCTTGATAACAAGAACTCTTCACCTTCTCCTGACTACAGGTGTAGTTTTAAAGAGATTCACAAAATGGGTTCATAGAACTGTCAGGGTTGGAAGGGACCTCAAGGGTCAGCCAGTTCCAAACCCCTGCCATTGGGCAGGGACACCTCACACTAGATCAGGTTGCTCAGAGCAACATCCAGCCTGGCCTTAAAAACCTTCAGGGATGAGGCTGCCACCACCTCCCTGGGCAACCCGTGCCAGTGTCTCACCACCCTCATGGGGAACAACTTCTTCCTAACATCCAATCTCAATCTACTCATTTCTGGTTTTGTTTCATTCCCCCTAGTCCTCTCATTACCTGACAGCCAAAAAAGCCCCTCCCCAGCTTTCCTGTAGCCCCCTTCAGATACTGGAAGGCCACAATTAGGTCTCCTCAGAGCCTTCTCTTCTCCAGACTGAATAGCCCTAACTCTCTCAGTCTGTCCTCATAGGAGAGGTGCTGCAGCCAGATAGTTATTTCCCTTCCCTCTGGTGCAGAGGCTGCTCTGAGATAACTTGGGGAGGTGGGAACACCTAGCAATCATAGAATTGTCAGGGTTGGAAGGGACCTCAAGGATCATCCAGTTCCAACCCCCCTGCCATGGGCAGGGACACCTCACACTACAGCAGGTTGCTCACAGCCACATCCAAGCCTGGCCTTAAAAACCTCCAGGGATGAGGCTTCCACCACCTCCCTGGGCAACCTGTGCCAGTCTCTCACCACCCTCATGGGGAAGAACTTCTTCCTAACATTCAACCTGAATCCTCCCATTTCTATTTTTTCCCATTCCCCCCAGGCCTGCCACTACCTGACACCCTAAGAAGTCCCTCCCTTAGCTGTCTAATCAGGTCCAGTAGGTGCATTTGGATGTGTCAGTCTTTAATGTAGTCACTCTGAAATACTGAACTTGGTTGATCTGAGAGGCCAAAGAGTTTTTCCCCACCTCAAGGTCTGTGAGACTTGCTAATGAAGAAATAACTTCTCTTCATAAAAAAGCTGCCTTGTTTCACCTCCCTACTCAGCCTATGCTGGACAAAACTCCCTTGCAAATTGAAACTGCTTGTTTTCCTCACTGGCTTCTCTTTTTCACTTTGGCACAGGACACACTTAAGTAGCAACTAGATGGAAAAACAATGTTGAGGGAACACTGCTCCAGCTCTAATTTCAAAGTATTTGCCTGATCTCTTAAGTCACACATGGCAATATCCATTCAGTACTGTTATTAATGCTGTATGTCTACTAATGCTGGAAGTGTATTAAGATAGAAGTGATCCTCAGTAACAAAGAATGACAGAATCAATAAGGTTGGAAAAGACCTCAGAGATCATCAAGTCCAACCTGTCACCCAAAACCTCATGACTAACTAAACCATGGCACCAAGTGCCACATCCAATCCCCTCTTGAACACCTCCTGGGATAGTGACTCCACCACCTCCCTGGGCAGCACATCCCAATGGCCAACAACTCTCTCTGGGAAGAACTTTCTCCTCACCTTGAGCCTAAACTTCCCCTGGCACAGCTTGAGACTGTGTCCTCTTGTTCTGGTGCTGCACATGCCTGGGAGAAGAGACCAACCCCCTCCTGGATACAAGCTCCCTTCAGGGAGTTGTAGATAGCAATAAGGTCTCCCCTGAGCCTCCTCTTCTCCAGGCTAAGCAACCCCAGCTCCCTCAGCCTCTCCTCACAGGGCTGTGCTCCAGACCCCTCCCCAGCCTTGTTGCCCCTCTCTGGACTCGTTCAAGTGTCTCGATGTCCTTCTTAAACTGGGAGGCCCAGAACTGGACACAGGACTCAAGGTGTGGCCTAACCAGTGCTGAGTAGAGGCCACAATGACTTCCCTTGCTCCTCCTGGCCACACTGGAGAAGAGAAGGATCAGGGGTGACCTCATTGCCCTCTACAACTACCTGAAAGGTGGTTGTAGCCAGGAAGGGGTTGGTCTCTTCTCCCAGGCAACCAGCACCAGAACAAGAGGACACAGTCTCAAGCTGTGCCAGGGGAGGTTTAGACTCGAGGTGAGGAAAAAGTTCTTCACTGAGCGAGTCGTTCGTCATTGGGATGTGCTGCCCAGGGAGGTGGTGGAGTCACCGTCCCTGGAGGTGTTCAAGGGGAGATTGGATGTGGCACTTGGTGCCATGGTTTAGTCATGGGGTCTGTTGGGACAGGTTGGACTTGATGATCCTTGGGGTCTCTTCCAACCTTAGTTATACTGTGATACTGTGATACTATTCCTGATGCAAGCCAGGATGCCATTGGCCTTCTTGTCCACCTGGGCACACTGCTGGCTCGTGTTCAGCCTACTATCAACCAGTACCCCCAGGTCCCTCTCTGCCTGGCTGCTCTCCAGCCACTCTGTCCCCAGCCTGTAACTCTGCATGGGGTTGTTGTGGCCAAAGTGCAGCTCCTGGCACTTGGATGTGTTCAATCTCCTGCCCTTGGACTCTGCCCATCTGTCCAGCCTGTCAAGGTCCCTCTGCAGAGCTCTCCTACCCTCTAACAGATCAACTCCTGATCCCACCTTGGTGTTGTCTGCAAATTTACTGATGACTGGTTCACTCCCCTCATCCACATCATCAACCATCCTTGCAGCAAGGAGGCCAGTACTGACAGTACAGAGCTGCAGATTAAGACTCCAGACACTTTATGCTATGTAATTCTTACAGACCCTTCCAATCATATCACCTTCCTGTTGAGCTTAGGAGAAAACAGAAGATGGCTTTGGATCAGTCCTGCAGACTACAAGTGCCAAAGGAACAGACTCAGTAACTGCACTAAGCAGACAGAATAACCTGCCTCAGGTAAGAGTCTTGTTTAACCCCTCTCAGTCAAGAACTTGTTCATTTCAAACCCCTAAGGTTTTATATCCCCTGCCAACAACAAAGTCTGAACAGTTTTATTATGCATCTCTGCATCTTGCTAAATGAATCCACTGAATGCATTCCCCTGGGCAGCAAGTTTCAGAGCTGAACTACACGATACTGAAGAGGACATCCTTAGATCAGTTTGCACAGAACTGTCAGGGTTGGAAGGGGCCTCAAGGAGCATCTAGTTCTAACCCCACTGCCATGGGCAGGGACACCTTCACCCTTCCCAGCGTTCTTGTAGGCCCCCTTCAGATACTGGAAGGCCACAATTAGGTCACCTCAGAGCCTTCTCTTCTCCAGACTGAACAGCCCCAACTCCTTCAGTCTGTCCTCTCAGGAGAGGTGCTCCAGCCCTCTGCTCATCCTCCTGGCCCTTCTCTGGACACCTTCCAGCACCTCCAGATCCCTCTTGTAATAGGGGCTCCAGACCTGGAGGCAGTACTGCAGGTGGGGTCTCAGCAGAGCTGAGGAGAGGGGGAGAATCACCTCCCTTGCCCTGCTGGCCACACTTCTCTTGATGCAGCCCAGGATGGGATTGGCTTTCTGGGCTACAAGTGCTCACTGGTCTCTCATATTGACTTCTCATCCACCAGCATCCCCAGGCCTTTTCTGCAGGGCTGCTCTCAAGCCAGTCCCTGCCCAGCCTGTATCAGTGCCTGGGATTGCCCTGACCCAGCTGCAGGACCTTGCACTTGGTCTTGTTGAACCTCATGAAGTTGGCTTGGGCCCAGCCCTGCAGCCTGTCAAGGTCCTTCTGGATGGATCCTTCCCTCCAGCTTGGTGTCATCAGCAAACCTGCTGAGGGTGCACTCAATGTCACCCACAGAGATGTTAAACAAGCCTGGTCCCAGTTCTGATCCCTGAGGGACTCCACTTGTCCCTGGCCTCCACTTGGACATGGACCATTGACAGCTACTCTTTGGGTGCAGCCACCAAGCCAGTTCTTCATCCACTGAGTGCTTCATCCAACCTATACTTTACCAGTTTGGAGATCAGGATGTCCTGTGGGGCAGTGTCAAAGGCTTTGCTCAGGTCCAGATAAATGACATCAGCTGCTCTCCCCTTGCCTATTGATGCTGTGACCTTGCCATAGAAGGCCACCAGGTTTGTCAGGCAGGATTTGCCCTTGGAGAAGCCAAGTTGGTTGTACCAAATCAACTCTTCATTATTCTTCTGCCTCAGCAGTGCCTCCAGGGGGATCTGCTCCATGATCTCACTGGGCACAGAGGTGACACTGCCTGGCCTCTAGTTCCCTGGGTTATCCTTCTTTCCCTTCTTGAAAATGGGAGTAGTTTCCCCTTTCCCAGTCAGTGGGGAACTCCCTGGACTGCCAGGACTTTTGGAATATAATAGAGAGTGGTTTAGTGACCTCCTCCCCAGTTCCCTCAGCACCCCTGGGTGTATCCTGTTGGGTCCCATGGACTTGTACACTTTCAAGTTCTTCAGGTGGTCACAAACCTGATCGTCACTCACCATGGGCAGTTCTTTCTTCCAGCCCCTGCCATTATCTTCTGTGATTTCAGGAGCATGGCTGGAGCCCTTACCAACTAAAACTGAGGTAAAGAAACCATTGAGAACCTCAGCCTTCTCCACATCACTTGTGAGCAGCTCTCCCATTTCCTTTCTGAGGGGGCCCACACCATTCCTAGTCTACCTTTTACCATTAATGTACCTATAGAAACTTCAGTTCTTCCCTTTGATCTCCCTGGCTAGATTTGACTCTAACTGAGCTTTAGCTTTTCTAACCAGGTCTCTTGCTGCTCAGAGAGCTTCCTCATATGCCTCCATTCTAGATGTCTTTTCTTCAGCTCCTTGTACAGTTTTGAATGAGCCAGCTTCCAAACACTACCCTATGCTAATGTTTTCTGGGCAATGTACCTTTCCTAGATAATTTTTCAGTCATACTTTTCTGCCACATGAAATTACTCTAAATAACTATATCTGCTGCATTCATGTTAAGAACATATATGCATTCTTACACCCATTTGAGATCCTGGTTAAGAAAAGACATGAGCAAAGCACAGCTCTCTCTGCCAGATATCATCCTACCTGTTTCATAGAAGTGTGTCAAGAGATCCTCCTTTTCAATGAATCGTTGGTACAGCCAGTGTGTAAGAGCTTCAGGCTCTGCAGGTACATCTTTAACAGGAAAAATCCTACCAGAGAAAACAAATACAAATTAAACTTCAGAAATACCTTCTGTATGTGAAGAACAATGCTCTTCCCTCCTGCTCCAAAACACAGAGGACCAGAGTTTAGCATAGATCTAGTGCAGTGTTGACTCTCTCTGATACACAGATGGCAAATATTAGAATCATAGAATCAATAAGGCTGGAAAAGACCTCAGAGATCAGCAAGTCCAACCTGTCCCCCAACACCTCATGACTACTAAACCATGGCTTAAAGTGCCATGTCCAATTCCCCCTTGAACACCTCCAGGGATGGTGACTCCACCACCTCCCTGGGCAGCACATTCCAATGGCCAGTTACTCTTTCTGGGAAGAACTTTCTCCTCACCTTCAGCCTAAACTTTCCCTGTCACAGCTTGAGACTGTGTCTTCTTTTTCTGGTGCTGGTTGCCTGGGAGAAGAGACCAACCCCCACCTGGCTACAGCCTCCTTTCAGCGAGTTGTAGAGAGCAAGAAGGTCTCCCCTGAGCCTCCTCTTCTCCAGGCTAAGCAACCCCAGCTCCCTCAGTCTCTCCTCACAGGGCTGTGCTCCAAACCCCTCCCCAGCCTCATTGCCCTTCTCTGGACACGTTCAAGAGTCTCAATATCCTTTTTAAATTGAGGAGCCCAGAACTGGACACAGGACTCAAGGTGTGGCCTAACCAGTGCTGAGTCCAGGGGCACAATGACCTCCCTGCTCCTGCTGGCCACACTGTTCCTGATGCAGGCCAGGATGCCATTGGCCTTCTTGGCCACCTGGACACAGAACTGGAATACTGCATGTTACCAGCAATGCACAGAGAAGGCAGAGGCATAACAGCTTCTGTCTGATGTTGTACTGCAGCATCTGATAAAAACATCAAAGTTGCTGGGTTGTTTTTGTGTTTGCTTCTTGTTTGTTTGTTTGTTTCTAAAATAGAATCCCACCACACCATATTGCTATCCTTAAAAAACTCACAAACCAAGGATCAACAAAGTTCATGCGCTGAAACAGAAAGAAACACAGAAAAAAAGACTGGAAAGCTTCAGCCACAATTCTGAAGCAGCCGTTCTTCAACAGGCAGAAACCACTTAATGACATCACTAAGTACCAACAGCTCTTCTGTACCCCAGAAAATGGGTCCTTTGTGCCCTTTAGAGGATACCAGCATCTTTGTCTGAAATCTTTCTAGGGCAGGTTTGACACTGAAAAGTGGCTGTGTAACTAAGTGCACTCAGATAGTGCTGCTCTATTTTTAAAACCCCAGTGGAAGAATGACCAATGTTCTGGTATTTCTGCACTGAATCTCAGGCTTGTCCAGAAAAATCAGGTACCTGGGGCAGAATTCACAGAGCACCCCCCTCCAAATAACTGATTGTATCTCACTGTGTGTTTGTTGGCTTGGTTTTTTCAAGATAGCATTTCAGGACTTGTAGGAATGGAATGGAATGGAATGGAATGGAATGGAATGGAATGGAATGGAATGGAATGGAATGGAATGGAATGGAATGGAATGGAATGGAATGGAAGAGAATAGAATAGACCAGGTTGGAAAAGACCTTTCAGATCATCAAGTCCAACCTATCACCCAACACCATCCAATCAACTAAACCATGGCACCAAGTGCTTCACCCAGGCTCTTCCTAAACACCTCCAGTGATGGTGACTCCACCACCTCCCTGGGCAGCACATTCCAATGGTAAATCTCTCTTTCTATAAAGAACTTCTTCCTAATATCCAGCCTAAACCTCCTTGATAGATGCCAAGTGCCTTTTGATATATACAAAACCTTACATACCTGTTGTGTTTCACTTGGAGGTCACTGCAAAAGAGACTTGTGTATCAAGCTACCCTGAAAAACTCATCCTCTGAGATGCACAACCTTTAAATCATCATGGAATCAATAAGGTTGGAAAAGACCTCAGAGGTCAAGTCCAACCTGTCACCCAACACCTCAGGACTAAGTGAAGCATGGCTTCAAGTCACAGAATCAGCAAGGTTGGAAGAGACCTCAAAGATCATTGAGTCCAACCTGTCACCACAGACCTCATGACTAGACCATGGCACCAAGTGCCACATCCAATCCCCTCTTGAACACCTCCAGGGATGGTGACTCCACCACCTCCCTGGGCAGCACATTCCAATGGCTAACAACTCTCTCTGTGAAGAACTTTCTCCTCACCTCCAGCCTAAACTTCCCCTGGCACAGCTTGAGACTGTGTCCTCTTGTTCTGGTGCTGGTTGCCTGGGAGAAGAGACCAACTCCCTCCTGTCTACAACCCCCCTTCAGGTAGCTGAGCCTCCTCTCCTCTAGGCTAAACAATCAAGAGGGGACTGGACGTGGCACTTGGTGCCATGGTTTAGTCATGAGGTCTGTGGTGACAGGTTGGACTCGATGATCTTTGAGGCCTCTTCCAACCTTGGTGATTCTGTGATATAAGCATCAGTATGCTCAACCTGAACACAACACCCCCAGTGGCTAGATACATCTGCCCAAAAACAGGGCCAAGAGGTAGGTGAAGGTAATAAATGAGGAGATGGAACAACTTTATCTACCAGCTATGGTACCCACATGAACTGAAGCTGCTTCTGTAACCTTTGGAGCAATTCTACCTACATGTCTCACACTGCAGAGTTCTCTGTGCTCCAGTAAAGGCAGTCTCAAAATCAGCAACTCTTAGGTAAAATACAGCCTGAAGAAAAGTCTTTGGCCAAAGACAAACATAATGAAACAGCTGGTGGTCCAGTCAAGTCCCCAGCATGGACATTAAGAACAATGACAAAGACAATATTATCTTGAAGCCCAGATGTTTTACGGTGGATTAAAATTAAGCCACGGAGAAGCAACTTGTTATGAGCCTTGCTCCCTGTCCCCAAACACAACTGAGCTGCCAGGCACTATTTTTAACTCTCTTCTATCTGCTGTGGATAGATAAAGACTCAGCAACTGAGTATTATGTTTCAGGGTGTATTTCTGAAGGACAGATGCTTGCTTACGCAAGTTTGAAGACGGCTCAGAGCTAACAGAACGTGTGTGTGGGCTCAGACCAAGAGTCTAAGATTACCTGGCTTCACAGACACTTTACACAGTTTAGAGCAGCCAAACAGAGAGGGACCTGGGAGTGCTGATTGACAGCTGCCTAAACATGAGCCAGCAGTGTGTCCAGGTGGCCAAGAAGGCCAATGGCATCCTGGCCTGCATTAGGAATAGTGTGGCCAGCAGGAGCAGGGAGGTCATTGTGCCCCTGGACTCTGCATTAGTTAGGCCACACCTTGAGTCCTGTGTCCAGTTCTGGGCTCCTCAGTTTAGGAAGGACATTGAGACACTTGAACGTGTCCAGAGAAGGGCAACAAGGCTGGGGAGAGGCCTTGAGCACAGCCCTGTGAGGAGAGGCTGAGGGAGCTGGGATGGTTTAGCCTGGAGGAGGCTCAGGGGAGACCTCATTGCTCTCCACAACTACCTGAAATGTGGTTATAGCCAGGAAGGGGTTGGTCTCTTCTCTCTAGCAAGCAGCACCAGAACAATGAGCACACAGTCTCAAGGTGCACCAGGGGAAGTTTAGGCTGGAGGTGAGGAGAAAGTTCTTCACAGAGAGAGTTGTTAGCCATTGGAATGTGCTGCCCAGGGAGGTGGTGGAGTCACCATCCCAGGAGGTGTTCAAGTGGGTATATAGACCGTGGCACTTGGTGCCATGGTCTAGCCATGAGGTCTGTGGGTGACAGGTTGGACTCGATGATCTTTGAGGTCTCTTCCAACCTTGGTGATTCTGTGATACGTTGTAAGGGCCGGAAATTCTTCAGCTCCACCTTCATGTCTCAGTTACCTAATGGGTAACAGCTCAATAACCTGGTTAAGGCTGGTATTTTTCCAAGAACACGCCTTCTAGTCTGAAAACACCATTGCAGGGTCGTATGAGATACTCATCAGAAGCAATTTATGAGTTCAATGGAGGAGCACAGCAGCATAAGTGATACCAATATGGTGAGAGGCTAATGGAACACAGAACACCACTTTCCCGCCTGAATCCACCCAGGCTCTTGTATGAATCAATACAGCACCGCAACACCTGAATCTCTGTATATAAACTCTGCTTCTTGGAACTTGAATCAGCTATCAGCGTTACACTCAGCGTGAATGAATGCCTCAATGCAGAGTGGAAACCAACTGATGTCCCCAAAATGCTATGCTAGCTGTCACAGCTGAGCTAGAGTAAGTACTAGACTATTTACAACCATTTTCAAACATAGGATAGGATGGGATAGGATAGGATAGGATAGGATAGGATAGGATAGGATAGGATAGGATAGGATAGGATAGGATGGAATAGAATAGAATGGAATAGAATGGAATAGAATAGAATAGAATAGAGTAGAATAGAATAGAGTAGACTAGACTAGACTAGACTAGAGTAGACTAGACTAGACTAGACTAGAATAGAATAGAATTAACCAGGTTGGAAAAGACCTCAGAGATGATGCACTGAGTCCAACCTATCACCCAACACCATGCAATCAACTAAACCATGGCTCCAAATGCCTCATCCAGTCTCTTCCTAAACACCTCCAGGGATGGTGACTCCACCACCTCCCTGGGCAGCACATTCCCATGGCCAGTCTCTCTTTCTGGGAAGAACTTCTTCCTAACATCCAGCCTAAACTTCCCCTGGCACAGCTTGAGACTGTGTCCTCTTGTTCTGGTGCTGGTTGCCTGGGAGAAGAGACCAACCCCCACCTGGCTACAACCTCCCTTCAGGGAGTTGTAGAGAGCAAGAAGGTCTCCCCTGAGCCTCCTCCTCTCCAGGCTAAGCAACCCCAGCTCCCTCAGCCTCTCCTCACAGGGCTGTGCTCCAAACCCCTCCCCAGCTTTGTTGCCCTTCTCTGGACACCTTCCAGCAACTCAACATCTTTCCTAAACTGAGGGGCCCAGAACTGGACACAGGACTCAAGGTGTGGCCTAGCCAGTGCTGAGTCCAGGGGCAGAATGACCTCCCTGCTCCTGCTGGCCACACTGTTCCTGATACAGGCCAGGATGCCATTGGTCCTCTTGGCCACCTGGGCACATCACTGGCTCACGTTCAGCCTACTATCTACCAGTACCCCCGTGTCCCTCTCTGCCTGGCTGCTCTCCAGCCACCCTGACCCCAGCCTGTAGCACATCTTGGGGTTGTTGTGGCCAAAGTGCACCCAGCACACAGATTATCCAGAACAACCTTTACAAGCAGAACATTCTTATTCACTAATGACTGCACTAACTTACATACGAACAGTTAAAATCCACCCTCTTTACTCTGGAAACAATCCCTTCCTATACTGGATCAGATGAAGATAACCCCCCCTGTATTTATACCAAACATACTGCCAATATCTTTGTTCTCTGCCTACCAAATGGCTCAGCTGGCATCTCAGCTTTAAAAGAACACCCTCACTGAAGAGACTGCGTTCAGGAAAGGCAACTGAGAAAGTCTACTGTTGTACTTTCTAGAGATAATCCAATACAATGGCATACAGACATTGCTCTGACTGGAGCAGGATCATCCCCAGCCATCAGCTGCAAGATCTACCAGGTCTAGTGTGGAAAGATGTATCTCTGAGATGTGCAAACAGGTGTCAGTGTGGTCACAGGAAAAGCATCATCCTGGCTCTACCCTACCTTTGGGTATCCAGCATCAGGAATGCCACTAAAAAACCCAATGTGAGGTTGTAGCCAGGTGGGGGTTGGTCTTTTCTCCCACGCAAGCAGCACCAGAACAAGAGGACACAGTCTCAAGCTGTGCCAGGGGAGGTTTAGGCTGGAGGTTAGGAAGAAGTTCTTCACAGAAAGAGAGATTGGCCATTGGAATGTGCTGCCCAGGGAGGTGGTGGAGTCACCATCACTGGAGGTGTTTAGGAAGAGAGTGGATGAGGCACTTGGTGCCATGGTTTGATTAGATGGTGTTGGGTGATAGGTTGGACTCAATGATCTCAAAGGTCTCTTCCAACCTGGTTAATCCTATCCTATCCTATCCTATCCTATCCTATCCTATCCTATCCTATCCTATCCTATCCTATTCCATCCCATCCCATTCCATCCCATCCCATCCCATCCCATCCCATCCCATCCCATCCCATCCCATGGAAACTAATGTCCTGGCGTGCCTCTGAAGGCAGGGAGCTGGGTGTAATAGCTCTGAAATGAGAACTGAGAGTTTTGATTTTAACTGGACCTTTGGCTAATATTCCAGTCCTGGTAATTCTTCAACTGGCATATCAATTTCAGGCACTTATCTTCTGGGTTGAGGGCTTCAATTGGATGCAGAGCAGTAATTCTTAGAGACCTGTTTAAGAAAGCCTCTTGACTGTGCCGGCAGGCGCAGGAAGGCAGCCTGCACACCATCCTGCAACACGTGCTGAGCAAGCGTCACAGTATCACAGTATCACAGTATAACCAAGGTTGGAAGAGACCCCAAGGATCATCAAGTCCAACCTGTCACCACAGACCTCACAACTAGACCATGGCACCAAGTGCCACGTCCAATCTCCTCTTGAACACCTCCAGGGACGGTGACTCCACCACCTCCCTGGGCAGCACATTCCAATGACGAACGACTCGCTCAGTGAAGAACTTTTCCTCACCTCGAGTCTAAACCTCCCCTGGCACAGCTTGAGACTGTGTCCTCTTGTTCTGGTGCTGGTTGCCTGGGAGAAGAGACCAACCCCTTCCTGTCTACAACCACCTTTCAGGTAGTTGTAGAGGGCAATGAGGTCACCCCTGATCCTTCTCTTCTCCAGGCTAAACAACCCCAGCTCCCTCAGCCTCTCCTCACAGGGCTGTGCTCAAGGCCTCTCCCCAGCCTCGTTGCCCTTCTCTGGACACCTGCAAGTGTCTCAATGTCCTTCTTAAACTGAGGGGCCCAGAACTGGACACAGGACTCAAGGTGTGGCCTAACCAATGCAGAGTACAGGGGCACAATGACCTCCCTGCTCCTGCTGGCCACACTATTCCTAATACAGGCCAGGATGCCATTGGCCCTCTTGGCCACCTGGGCACACTGCTGGCTCATGTTTAGGTGGGTGTCAATCAGCACCCCCAGGTCCCTCTCTGTTTGGCAGCTCTCAGCCCCTCTGACCCCAGCCTGTAGCTCTGCATGGGGTTGCCGTGGCCAAAGTGCAGCACCTGGCACTTGGACTTATTAAATGCCATCCCATTGGACTCTGCCCATCTGTCCAGTCGGTCAAGGTCCCTCTGCAGAGCCTTTCTACCCTCCAACTGACTAACATCTGTTCCCAACTTGGTGTCATCTGCAAACTCGCTGATGACTGACTCAATCCCCTCATCCAGATCATCAATGAAGATGTTAAAGAGGATGGGGCCCAGCACTGATCCCTGGGGCACACCACTGGTGCCTGGCTGCCAGCTGGCTGTGGCACCATTCACCACCACTCTCTGGGCTCAACCTGCAGCCAGTTCCTAACCCAGCACAGAGTGTTGCGGTCCAAACCACGAGCTGACAGCTTAGCCAGCGTCACATCTGGATGGCTCTTTTGGTAGGTGCTGATGGGCCTGGCCACCATGAGCTTGTCAAATGTAGTTTTTAACCTGCTGCTATTTAGGCTTTTACTGTTTCCCATGGTGTGGTGGTTTAGGCTGGGTGCTGTCCCAGATGCCACTGCGCAGGCCACACCTGGGAGGTCCCAAGGGGTGGGCCCAGCCCAGGGGGTGGTCACAGGGACCAGGTATTCCATTCCCATAATGCCCTGCTCCCCTATAAAAAGGCCATGTGGGGTCTGCACTTTCTCTTTCGTCCCCTGCTGCTGCCTGGGTAACATGGCGTGAGCCGCCTCCCTTGGGCCTGCTCAGGCCCAAGGCTGGGTTGGGGGAGGGAGGAAAGAGCCCTGGGGGGGTTTGGGTGTACCCCCAGGTGGGGATGGGATGTTCTTGGGTATGTTCTGGGATCTCTCTCTTTGTCATGGTGCTTGTGGGTACCTGTAAAACTTTCATTGTTGTTTGTTATTGTTTTCCTATTTAAACTTTCATCACTTTTGCAATCCGTTTGCCTGAGTCGTTATTTCTGCCTGTGGTGGGGAGGGGATCTGCCCCAACCCATTACACATGGTGACACAGCGTGTGACTGTTCCTGAGGGTGTCGCCAGGATCGTTTCCCTTTCTGCTTGCAGTGAGTTCTCCACCTCATGCCTTGCCCCTGTTTCCCATGTCCTGCCAGCAGTGGATGAATCATTCCTCAGTGACGCTCTCCATGACCTGTGATTTTCACAGACAGCATTTTCAGATCCTGCCTTAGCTGCTCCTCTTGCCCTCCCAGCCTGATGAGGCTTCAACTGCTCGGTGTCTCCTTACTCAGAAGCCTTAGCCTGGTATCTTGTTACTTCAGTCTGTGCCTTTTCTGTCTCTGCTCTAACTAGGGTATGAGTTGACTGACATCCTGGATTCCCCACAGTGATTTCAGGATCACTTACAAGAGTAATAATAGCTAACCTTGGAGGCTGTGCTAGTGTACATGTAGCTGTGGTCCTTTCTCCTTCCCCAGTGTTCACTGCCTTGCATACACTGGTATTTGATTTAATCTCCAACTATTCTCAGGCCCTTCTATGACTCTTCTCTGTGACTACTGGGAACAATTCTACACAGAAGAAGTCATACTGCTTCTGTATCATTTTTCCAGATTTAGCATATCATCCAGCTATGGTATGCTAAGGCTTTGCAATGTATCTGGAATTAGAGCTGCAGTTGGGTGGGTTTCACCTTCACTGGTGTGGAGAAAATTTAGTTTTAGATACTTCTGTGTAGCTTCAAAAATACTTTTCTGGTTTCCTTAAAGTATCTATTTATCCATGGCAGGATAAGCAGAGAGCAACTGAGCCATGTGTATATGTGAATTTGCTCACGTTGCATCATCCTTTTCTATTGCTTATACAGAAATTTTCCTGTTGGATTCTCTTCAGGGCATTACAGCACCTGATTTTTTTTCCCCAGATCACCTTACTCTGCTCATTAGGTCTTATATTTTTAGCCAATGTGATGTGATGTAATGTGATGTGATGTGATGTGATGTGATGTGATGTGATGTGATGTGATGTGATGTGATGTGATGTGATGTGATGTGATGTGATGTGCACCCTCTGGATTTGGAGAAGTCATGTATTGATCACAGAAATCACCAAGGTTGGAAGAGACCTCAAAGATCATCAAGTCCAACCTGTCACCACAGACCTCATGACTAGACCATGGCACCAAGCACCCCATCCAGTCTCTTCTTAAACACCTCCAGGGATGGTGACTCCACCACCTCCCTGGGCAGCACATTCGAATGGCTAACAAATCTCTCTGGGAAGAACTTTCTCCTCACCTCCAGCCTAAACTTCCCCTGGTGCAGCTTGAGACTGTGTTCTCTTGTTCTGATGATTTGAACAGAGCTGTTGGTACCAGTGAAAACCTGTGAAGGTTGAAAATATGCTTGGGAAAGTAAGGGTGGCAGACGAGGAAGAGTAGGGAGCAACCCTTCCCTCCCAGAGGATTTCTCTTGTTAATAGAAAAGTTTATGGCTCAACTCTAACTTTGTTGAGCCTTTCCAGGATTGGGAAGCCAGATAATAGACAACCAGTCAGCTGAAATCAAATTCTTACAGCTTGCTTTTTAAATCATAGGTATGGTCAGTGGGAAACTCTCTCTCAGGAGCTTTGCATGTGTGTCCTCTCTTGTCCTCCTGACACTGATGTCTCCAGCCTCTTCCTGTGTCAGATCTTAATTGGAAGTTATTATCATAGTAATATCATAGTATCAGTCAGGGTTGGAAGGGACCACAAGGATCATCTAGTTCCAACCCCATTGCCATGGGCAGGGACACCTCACACTACATCAGGCTGCCCAGAGCCTCATCCAGCCTGGGCTTAAACACCTCCAAGGACAGGGCCTCAACCACCTCCCTGGGCAACCCAGTCCAGGGCTTCACCACTCTCATGGGGAAGAACTTCCTCCTCATATCCAGCCTGAATCTCCCCACCTCCAGCTTCATTCCATTCCCCCTAGTCCTATCACTACCTGAGATCCTGACAAGTCCCTCCCCAGCCTTTTTGTAGGCCCCCTTCAGATACTGGAAGGCCACAATGAGGTCACCTCAGAGCCTTCTCTTCTCCAGACTGAACAGCCCCAACTCCTTCAGTCTGTCCTCATAGGAGAGGTGCTCCAGCCCTTGCTCTTCCTCCTGGCCCTTCTCTGGACACCTTCCAGCACCTCCAGATCCCTCTTGTAATAGGGGCTCCAGACCTGGAGGCAGTACTGCAGGTGGGGTCTCAGCAGAGCTGAGGAGAGGGGGAGAATCACCTCCCTTGCCCTGCTGGCCACACTTCTCTTGCTGCAGCCCAGGATCTGATTGGCTTTCTGGGCTGCAAGTGCACACTGAGAGCTCCTGGTGAGCTTCTCGTCCCCCAGCACCCCCAAGTCTCTCTCCTCAGGGCTGCTTTCCAGCCAGTCCCTGCCCAGCCTGGATTTGTGCCTGGGATTGCCTCAACCCAGCTGCAGGACCCTGCCCTTGGTCTTGTTGAACCTCATGAGGTTGGCTTGTGCCCACCTCTCCAGCCTGTCCAGGTCCCTCTGGATGCCATCCCTTCCCTCCAGCTGTCTGCTGCACCACACAGCTTGGTGTCATCAGCAAACCTGCTGAGGGTGCACTCAGTGCCACTGTCCATGGCACCCACAAAGATGTTGAGCAAGCCTGGTCCCAGGACTGATCCCTGAGGGACTCCGCTTGTCCCTGGCCTCCACTGGGACATGGACCCATTGACAGCCACTCTTTGGGTGTGGTCATCAAGCCAGTTCTTTATTCACCTAGTGGTGCACCCATCCAACCCATGTGTCACCAGCTTGGAGTTCTGGAAAACCACCAAAACCCTTTGTGCTGGTTAAACAGGGCCTGCTGCAAACAGCTGTACTTTGTGACCAGCTCCCTGATCCTTGTCACACAACCTCCTTCCTCCTCTCACTGGCACTTCTGTTTGGAAACGCAGAGCTACTTTCTCATGTGCTGAAAAGTGTCCTGGGAGGTTTCTGTGCAATGTGGCTCCCTGAGAGCTGGTCAAGCTGCAGGGTGGAGGATGACCCATCAGAGTTGTGCAGCTGTATGACTTGACTGAGGACACAGTCTTAAGCTGTGCCAGGGGAAGTTTAGGCTTGAGGTGAGAAGAAAGAGCAATTTGCCATTGGAATGTGCTGCCCAGGGAGGTGGTGGAGTCACCGTCCCTGGAGGTGTTCAAGAGGGGATTGGATGTGGCACTTGGTGCCATGGTTTAGTTAGTCATGAGGTGTTGGGTGATAGATTGGACTTGATGGTCTCTGAGTTCTTTTCCAACCTTATTGATTCTATGATTCTATGACTGCAGGAAACCTAAATGACTCCTTTAAGTCCATATTCCTTGCAGAGACCACAACATTACACTGATGTCAGAGCATCTGGCATTGTCATGTCAGAATGTGGTTGTGTATTCTGCAGGTCACAAATTCAAGGTGGTTTGTCAGTAATTCTTAATGTTGATCACAGTTGGTTATTGGTTACTTTTTGTCCTTAACAGTGTAGTCAAGGGTTACATCAGTGACTGAGATTTGAAGAGGGCTGTGCTGAGCCCTGAGATGTCCTATGTAAAGTGCATTTCTTTAACCCTTTGACACAAACCAATAATTACCTTCAGAATATGTCAAGAATAGTTTTGGCCAGATGCCATCTCTACTGTATGGAAGGAGAGCTGGGATTTAAACATGTTTTCCTGCTTTTGGAGGAGTCCAGAGTGAGGAATTGATGTATGACAGCAGTGAGGGGGAAGAAATACCATCTTCTGTGATACTCTATGGTACAGATTAGAGCAGAGGAGACTGTTAGAGCATCTTTTGCTCTGCTTGCTCAGTCACTCTTTCTGCTGTTTCTCTTGATCACAACCTCTCTCCTTCTGCCCTAGCAGTCTTTCAGATCTAGTGTCTTCCTTTCCTTGTAGCCTGTCCTCTTTTCATCCTCCTCAGGGAGCAACAGAGGAGTGCAGAGGACACAGCAAGCAGCTTTATGTTTTCTTTTTCAGGTGTTTTTCTACCTGATGGAAATGGTAGAGAATAATCACTTTAATTCAGCAATCTTTTTGTTTATTTGCCTGAAAGCTCAATTTTGACAATGAGTTTAATCTTGCTTTGCAAACACCAATTTTCAGGACAGATGACATGCTTTTCAGAAGTTCATAATTAGGCTAAGCTGTGGCCTGGTTTTCCTCAGGGTGTCAAAAGAAGCTTCATGGGAAAACTAAGGACAAATGGCAAGTTTCAGATTCTTCAAGACACAGAAATGTGAGAACTTAACCCTTCTAGCAATCAAATAGGTTTTTGATCCTGACAACTTGACTCAGAACTTATTTGAAAGAGCTGTAAAAACTGTGTTTCAGAAAGCAAACAGCACTGGGATCAGTGCTGGGCCCCGTGCTCATTAACGTCTTTATTGATGAGCTGGATGAGGGCATCGAGTCCATCATCAGTAAATTTGCTGACGACACCAAGCTGGGGGCAGGAGTTGATCTGCTGGAGGGGAGAGAGGCTCTGCAGAGGGACCTCGACAGGCTGGGCAGATGGGCAGAGGCCAAGGGCATGAGATTGAACACATCCAAGTGCCAGGTTCTGCACATTGGCCACAGCAACCCCATGCAGAGCTACAGGCTGGGGTCAGAGTGGCTGGAGAGCAGTCAGGCGGAGAGGGACCTGGGGGTGCTGGTTGATGGTAGGCTGAACATGAGCCTGCAGTGTGCCCAGGCAGCTAGGAGGGCCAATAGCAATCCTGGCCAGTATCAGGAACAGTGTGGCCAGCAGGAGCAGGGAGGTCATTCTGCCCCTGTGCTCAGCACTGGTTAGGCCACACCTTGAGTCCTGTGTCCAGTTCTGGGACCCTCAGTTTAGGAAGGAGGTTGACTTGCTGGAAGGTGTCCAGAGAAGGGCAACAAGGTTGGTGTGGGGCTTGAAGTACAAGCCCTATGAGGAGAGGCTGAGGGAGCTGGGGTTGCTTAGCCTGGAGAGGAGGAGACTCAGGGGAGACCTTCTTGCTCTCTACAACTCCCTGAAGGGAGGTTGTAGCCAGGTGGGGGTTGGTCTCTTCTCCCAGGCAGCCAGCACCAGAACAAGAGGACACAGTCTCAAGCTGTGCCAGGGGAGGTTTAGGCTGGATGTTAGGAAGAAGTTCTACACAGAGAGAGTGATTGCCCATTGGATTGGGCTGCCTGGGGAGGTAGTGGAGTCACCATCCCTGGAGGTGTTCAGGAGGAGACTTGATAGGGTGCTTGGTGCCATGGTTTAGTTGATTAGGTGGTGTTGGATGATAGGTTGGACTCAATGATCTTGAAGGTCTCTTCCAACCTAGTTTGTTCTATTCTATTCTATTCTATTCTATTCTATTCTATTCTATTCTATTCTCAAGGAAAATACCTAACTAACTTCTTCTAGGTCAAACAGCACTGGGATTTTGGGGGGGCACTTCAACAGTCAACCTCTCTGTTAAAGCAGTAAGCACCCAAAAACAAGGACTGGAAGGTGTAAGGCACAGTATCACAGTATCTAACTAGAGGCATGACTATGAGGCCTGACTTATAATGAGTCCATTGGAAAGGTCTGGGTTTACTTCTCAGAATGGTTTAGCTTTATATTTGGATTATTTTGTGATGTGCATTGACCATAATTCCAAACTCACAGCAGTTGTGCTCAAGACAAATAAATTCCAGTGGTTCAGTGTCTATGTAGTAAAACTGGCTACTAATCTCAGCTTCCACCATTTCCCCACAGCAAGCTGAGTTTTAGGATTATTTTCTTCTTACACCAGTTACTTCTTTAGTCTGAATGACTTGGTGTTTCTCAGCTGGTCTTCAAGTTTCTCTGGTAGTAAGAGTTCCCTTGTGCTGCTGTTCTGTTGTCAGACCCCAAGAGCTAAAACTTAAAAAGCCCTGGGAATGCAGTTTGTTCAATGCTTAGCTTCCCCTCAATCAAGAATGATGTGAGCTTGGAGCTTGGCTTTGGGGTTTTATTGCATTAACTTCCCACTGGGCCATGCCCTTCTGAGACCATGCCCTGCATTTGAACCATGTGATAGCGATTGTGTAGAGGCCCTGATGTCAGAGCCAGCTGTACTCACCCCCATGGCAGAGCTTGCTTGCCTTTGTGCTGCACAACAGTGCCATGCTATTTCCAGCTAGCTCAGCTGTCTGGGTGCCATAATGCAGATGAATTTGATGTCACCTTTCTTTCTCACACCAGTTTTTTGTCCTGTGCTGCTGCTGAAAAAAGCATTCAAGCTACTGAGGAAGCTCTTTTTTTGTGTGTCTACATTGCTAGAGATTCACTGAAATAAAGTGGACTCCTGGCTGTAAATAAGATGCTGGCTGCTGAATGACATTTGTGGAAATGTCTACAAAGGGCATCCAGTTTGACAACATAGAATCATAAAATTGTTTTGGTTGGGAAAAACCTCTAAGACCATCAAGTCCAGCCATTGACCTAAGATGACCATGGTCATTAAGCCATGTCCTGAAGTGCCATGCCTACACATTTTTGAACACCTCCCTGAACTCCCTGGGCAGCCTATTATATCTGGCCACTCTTTCAAGAAAGAAATCTTCCCTAATATCCAATCTAAACCTCCCCTAGCACTATCTGAGAACATTTTCTCTTGTTCTCTCACTTCTTAGAGAGAAGAGACCAACATGTATAGAATCATAGAATCAATAAGGTTGGAAAAGAACTCAGAGATCATCAAGTCCAACCTGTCACCCAACACCTGCTGACTACTAAACCATGGCACCAAGTGCCACGTCCAATCCCCTCTTGAACACCTCCAGGGATGGTGATTCCACCACCTCCCTGGGCAGCACATCCCAATGGCCAATCTCTCTTCCTGGGAAGAACTTTCTCCTCACCTCCAGCCTAAACCTCCCCTGGCACAGCTTGAGACTGAGCGAGTCATTCGTCTTCACTGAGCGAGTCATTCGTCATTGGAATGTGCTGCCCAGGGAGGTGGTGGAGTCACCGTCCCTGGAGGTGGACGTGGCGCTTGGTGCCATGGTCTAGTTGTGAGGTCTGTTGGGACAGGTTGGACTTGATGATCCTTGGGGTCTCTTCCAACCTTGGTTATACTGTGATACTGTGATACTGTGAGACTGTGTCCTCTTGTTCTGGTGCTGGTTGCCTGGGAGAAGAGACCAACCCCCACCTGGCTACAACCTCCCTTCAGGGAGTTGTAGAGAGCAATGAGGTCTCCCCTGAGCCTCCTCTTCTCCAGGCTAAGCAACCCCAGCTCCCTCAGCCTCTCCTCACAGGGCTGTGCTCCAAACCCCTCCCCAGCTTTGTTGCCCTTCTTTGGACACATTCAAGAGTCTCAATGTCCTGAAATTGAGGAGCCCAGAACTGGACACCCCAAAAAAACCCCAACCAAAACCAACAAATGCAAACACACACACAAAACCCAACACAAAACCTCTCAAAAAACACAAACAAAAAGAACCAAAACCAGACAAAAACCCCCATTTAACCAGTGATTGAGAGCCTCTATAAGAACACACATGAACACCCAACAATAAACAATTTCTGGGTTTTTTTAAGAATTTTAGTATTTCAGGAACTCTAACATGAAGTGAAATGCAAGGAAGGCAACATCACCTTTATGCTTGTACTTGAAAATAGGTTTTGAATATGCACACTTAGGAGAAGGAAGTTAATTCATCTTACACAAACTTTCCCTGTTTCTTAAAAAGATGTATTTCTGGAAGTACTTGAGTAAAATGCTACCTGCTAGGCCTTAGACACCATCCCCCACAGCAAACTCCTGGCCAAGCTGTCAGCCCCTGGCTTGGACAGCAGCACTCTGAGCTGGGTTAGGAACTGGCTGGAGGCTGAGCCCAGAGAGTGGTTGTGAATGGTGCCACAGCCAGCTGGCGGCCAGGCACCAGTGGTGTGCCCCAGGGATCAGTGCTGGGCCCCAGCCTGTTCAATATCTTCATTGATGATATGGATGAGGGCATTGAGTCCATCATCAGCAAATTTGCAGATGACACCAAGCTGGGAGCAGATGTTGGTCAGTTAAGAGGGCAGAAGGGCTCTGCAGAGGGACCTCGACCGACTGGACAGATGGGCAGAGTCCAACAGGATGGCATTGAACAAATCCAAGTGCCAGGTGCTGCACTTTGGCCACAGCAGCCCCATGCAGAGCTACAGGTTGGGGTCAGGGTGGCTGGAGAGCTGCCAAACAGAGAGGGACCTGGGGGTGCTGATTGACAGCTGCCTAAACATGAACCAGCAGTGTGCCCAGGTGGCCAAGAAGGCCAATGTCATCCCTTGGCCAGCAGGAGAAGGGAAGTCATTCTGCCCTGTGCTCAGCACTGGTTAGGCCACACCTTGAGTCCTGTGTTCAGTTCTGGGCCCCTCAGTTTCAGAAGGACATTGAGACACTTGAAGGTGTCCAGAGAAGGGCAACGAGGCTGGGGAGAGGCCTTGAGCACAGCCCTGTGAGGAGAGGCTGAGGGAGCTGGGGTTGCTTAGCCTGGAGAAGAGAAGGCTCAGTGGAGACCTCATTGCTCTCTACAACTACCTGATGGGAGGTTGTAGCCAGGTGGGGGTTGGTCTCTTCTCCCAGGCAACCAGCAACAGAACAAGAGGACACAGTCTCAAGCTGCACCAGGAGAAGTTTAGGCTCAAGGTGAGAGAAAGTTCTTCCCTGAGAGAGTCGTTTGCCATTGGAATGTGCTGCCCAGGGAGGTGGTGGAGTCACCATGACTGGAGGTGTTCAAGAGGGGATTGGATGTGGCACTTGGTGCCATGGTTTAGTCATGAGGTCTGTGGTGACAGGTTGGACTTGATGATCTTTGAGGTCTCTTCCAACCTTGGTGATTCTGTGAAAAGTCTAAGTATGTCCAACTTGCAGCCACCCCAGAGACCTGAGAGAGTGCTAAGGTGACCTGAATAAAGCACCACAAATACTATGCTATCTTAGATAACTGAGGGTGTGAGCATGGTCACCTTCAGGAAAACTCGAAGTCGATTTCCATAAAAAGCAGGGAGAGATTTGAACACAGCTGTGGAACGCAGCTCCAGCGAGCAGCCTGTACTCTGCATCATACAACACTGACACAGCAAGGATGATGGAGAAGGTCATTCCCAGTTAAACTGACACCCAGGGAATTCACACAAGGGTATTTGAAAGCTTACTGTAAAAGCCTCAAAGGTCTCTGCATCAGCAAAAGGGAATTAAGACAAAATAATGCAACTCGGGGATAAAATGTGACCAACTTCTTTGGCATAGGAAGTGTGTTCAAATATTTCCTGGGGATTTCAGACTCGTAATCAACTGCAGTCAAAAAGTAAAATGAAACTTCTCTCTCCATTAATTTAGGTCCTGAGACAACTGCTGAGGAGAAAAGCTTAAGGAATATCCCACCCTAGGTGCTGCAGCAGGTACTGTAATGGGTTAACCTGACTGTGTCCCCACAACACAGAGGTGAGGGAAAGTAAAACACAAGAAAACCTCTGGGTTGAGATACAGAGTTGAGATAAAAGGAGTTTAAGATAAAATAACATCATGCCCAATTACCTTAGTCAATGATTCAATGCACCTTAGCTCAGCCTATTTGCAGAAGTGGTGCAGCAAAATGCAGGACCAAAACCTGGAACGCAAAAGCAGCAACCGGGAGAGGAAGCCTCCTGTGTCCCAAGCTGAGCTTCAAGCCCCTTAACACTTTGCTCCTGCCAGCACTTTCATTTTGAAGCTGGCATGAGGCAGGATGGTTCTGAGTAGCAGCAGCAAATATTCAACTAAACCCATGACAGGTGCTAATGACATTTGCTACTATTTCCAGAGTGTTGCTCTACTCAACTATTAACAGTATGCCTTAAGGAAAAAAAAGGGAGATTTCTTTGCCAGGGACTTAAATACAACATAGAAAAATCTCTCAGAAAACCTGCCACTTAGTAACACTGATTTTCCATTTCATGCCATTATAGAAAACAACGAAACAGAACAAAAAAAAAGCAAAACCAAACACCAACACCCAAACCAACCAACAAAACAAACCACAAGTTGGTTTTACCCATCACCTTAACATTAAAGTGGAAAAGATAAGCCAGCCATTAAATATATTCCCCATAATTAGATTCAGTCACAGGACATTGGAGAGTGGAGTGGAGTGGAGTGGAGTGGAGTGGAGTGGAGTGGAGTGGAGTGGAGTGGAGTGGAGTGGAGTGGAGTGGAGTGGAGTGGAGTGGAGTGGAGTGGAGTGGAGTGGAGTGGAGTGGAGTGGAGCGGAGTGGAGCAGAGCAGAGTAGTATTAACGAGGTTGGAAAAGATCTTTGAGATCATCAAGTCCAACCTATCACCCAACACCATCTAATCAACTAAACCATGGCAACAAGCACCCCATCCAGTCTCCTCCTTAACACCTCCAGTGATGGTAGACTCCACCACCTCCCTGGGCAGCACATTCCAATGGCCAAGAGGAGGCTCAGAGGAGACCTTATTGCTGTCTACAACTGCATGAAAGGAGGTTGTAGCCAGGTGGGGGTTGGTCTCTTCTCCCAGGCAAGCAGCACCAGAACAAGAGGACACAGGCTCAAGCTGTGCCAGGGAGGTTTAGACTGGAGGTGAGGAGAAAGTTCCTGCTGGGAAGAGTAATTGGCCGTTGGAATGTGCTGCCCAGGGAGATGATGGAGTCACTGTCCTTGGAGATGTTCAAGAGGGGATTGGACATGGCACTTGAAGCCATGGTTCAGTTAGTCATGAGGTGTTGGGTGACAGGTTGGACTTGATGATCTCTTTCCAACCTCACTGATTCTGTGACATCAACAACATCAATGTAGTAAGATATGCAATGGTCACTAAACTTTGCAAAAGAGAACTGTTGTGTTTAGATAACATGAGCTACCCAGCTGTGAGAGACACACATAAAAACAACTTAGTGACTCATTCCTCAGATGCTGAGACACAATGTCACTGATTTCTGAAGACTTGTTTTTGAATATCTTAGTTCAGGGTAAGAGCAGAAGGTTTGCTTCCTACCTGTAGTGAACGTGAGTAACTGTTGGCGGTCGGTAGCCGAGGATCCAAGTTTGGATGTCTATGGGTTCACCTTTGGGATATGCAATGGTGGTGTCTATCACCCACTGGAGGCCTTTTGATTTATTCTCTAGGGAACAAAAAGAAATGTGCTTTTCAAAATAATCAGAAAGTGCATGTCACTCACTTGATAGCTTTTCCATTTTCATATTACTTCAGGGAGCATAAGGCACAAAGAAGGTAAGACAGACAAACCCCACATCCAGATTTCACTACAGAGCACAGAAATACCTTCACCAACTTCAGGTACATCAAGATTTCACTTTCACAGTTATTTTTGCTGTTCTTACATATTGTAATACACAGAACAAGTTCATTCATGGGGTATGAATAGAATAGAGTAGAATAGAATAGAATAGAATTGACCAGACCAGGTTGGAAGAGACCTTCAAGATCATCATGTCCAACCTATCAACCAATCCAACCCACCTAAACAGCTAACCCATGGCACCAAGCACCCCATCAAGTCTCCTCCTGAACACCTCCAGTGATGGTGACTCCACCACCTCCTCAGGCAGCACATTCCAATGGGCAATCACTCTCTCTGTGTAGAACTTCTTCCTAACATCCCAAACCTCCCCCGGTGCAGCTTGAGACTGTGTCCTCTTGTTCTGGTGCTGGTTGTCTGCCTGGGAGAAGAGACCAACCCCCACCTGGACCAACATCTGTCTGTCTACAACCTCCCTTCAGGGAGTTGTAGAGAGCAATGAGGTCTCCCCTGAGCCTCCTCTTCTCCAGGCTAAGCAACCCCAGCTCCCTTAACCTCTCATCACAGGGCTGTTCTCAAGGCCTCTCCCCAGCCTCATTGCCCTTCTCTGGACACCTTCCAGCAACTCAACCTCCTTCCTAAACTGAGAGGCCCAGAACTGGACACAGGACTCAAGGTGTGGCCTAACCAGTGCTGAGCACAGGGGCAGAATGACCTCCCTGCTCCTGCTGGCCACACTGTTCCTGATGCAGGCCAGGATGCCATTGGCCCTCTTGGCTGCCTGGGCACACTGCAGGCTCATGTTCAGCCTACCATCAACCAGCACCCCCAGGTCCCTCTCCACCTGGCTGCTCTCCAGCCACTCTGACCCCAGCCTGTAGCACTGCATGGGGTTGTAGTGGCCAATGTGCAGAACCTGGCACTTGGATGTGTTCAATCTCATGCCCTTGGACTCTGCCCATCTGTCCAGCCTATTGAGGTCCCTCTGCAGAGCCTCTCCACCCTCCAGCAGATCAACTCCTGCCCCCAGCTTGGTGTCATCTGCAAATTTACTGATGATGGACTCAATGCCCTCATCCAGATCATCAATAAAGATGTTAAAGAGCATGGGGCCCAGCACTGATCCTTGGGGCACATCACTAGTGACTGGCAGTCACATAACATGTTGTGGTAGTTGTAGGCTATGCCTTTAAAACTGAGCTGCAGATGTCCAGCAGAAAAGTAGAAAACCATAAATAAGTCACTGTTGGGTGTAAAAAGGGAAGCAAAAGATTGTTATAGACAAATTCATTGGATAAATGTCTGGGGTAAAAGGAGCAGTACCATTACAATTCCTCACTTGTCATCCGTTTTCTCTTCTCCTCTGATCCTGGCTGTTCTGCTTTGCCCAGGGAGAAGATAAGGTGCTGCTTCTGGCTGACCTTGAGATATGACTAACCCACTGTTTCTCTCTCAGCTCCTCTCTCTCTTGGTACAGAGGGGTCTGGGAGGTTTGGTGGGGGGACAGTGGAGCAACTTCCCTGGTCTCTGACCAGGGGGGGTTTCATGTTGTTTGCTAATTGCAAATACCTGTATAATATTGTAACTCCTGTATATTTTGTACACATCCATTGCAATCCCATTGTAGAGCTTCATTTGCTTCTGAGTTAGTCTGGTTGAAAAGTTAACGTTGGGGGGAAACTTCAACCCACCACACATGTTGGCCAAGTGTTAGGTGCTCCTCCCCAGTCAAAAGGAAAATGTCAAAGGTAAAAAAACACCTTTTCTTGGTCTGTGCTCAAGGCACATTTATAACTGACACACATTTACAACATTTACTGTGTAAGAGCTTGCAGTAGCAGAGCACCGATGAAGCAACAGCCATGCAGATCCCTTTGGACAACTAGTCTGACTACTGACTTGGGACACGTGGATGAAGGCAATTTAATTCATGTAACTTAGTTAAAAACTCATAAAAGTTGTTACATATTTATGAAGAAAATTATCTCCAAGGTTCTTAAAGATCTGAGCTATGGAATAAAGAAGACATACACCACTTTGTGCATTAAACACAAGAAAGGAAGAAAAACACAAGAAAGGAAGGGCAGGTCCTGCCTCTCCAACCTGATCTCCTTCTATGATCAGGTGACTGCCTGCTGGATGTGGGGAGGCCTCTGGATGTAGTCTATCTGGACTTCAGCAAGGCCTTTGACACCGTTCCCCATAGCAAACTCCTGGCCAAGCTGTCAGCCCCTGGCTTGGATGGGAGCACACTGCGATGGGTTAGGAACTGGCTGGAGGCTGAGCCCAGAGAGTGGTGGTGAATGGTGCCACATCCAGCTGGCAGCCAGGCACCAGTGGTGTGCCCCAGGGATCAGTACTGGGCCCCATGCTCTTTAACATCTTTATTGATGACCTGGATGAGGGCATTGAGTCCATCATCAGTAAATTTGCAGAAGACATCAAGCTTGAGGCAGGAGTTGATCTGCTGGAGGGTAGAGAGGCTCTGCAGAGGGACCTCGACAGGCTGGAGAGATGGGCAGAGGCCAAGGGCAGGAGACTGAACACATCCAAGTGCCAGGTTCTGCACATTGGCCAAAACAACCCCATGCAGAGCTACAGGCTGGGGTCAGAGTGGCTGGAGAGCAGCCAGGCAGAGAGGGACCTGGGGGTGCTGGTCGATGGTAGGCTGAACATGAGCCTGCAGTGTGCCCAGGCAGCCAAGAGGGCCAATGGCATCCTGGCCTGCATCAGGAACAGTGTAGCCAGCAGGAGCAGGGAGGTCATTCTGCCCCTGTACACTGCACTGGTTAGGCCACACCTTGAGTCCTGTGTCCAGTTCTGGGCCCCTCAGTTTAGGAAGGAGGTTGACTTGCTGGAACGAGTCCAGAGAAGGGCAACAAAGTTGGTGAGGGGAGGTTAAGGGAGCTGGGGTTGCTTAGTCTGGAGAGGAGGAGTTATACTGTTATACTGAGACTCAGGGGTGACCTTATTGCTCTCTACAACTACCTGAAGGGAGGTTGTAGACAGGCAGAGGTTGGTCTCTTCTCCCAGGCAACCAGTACCAGAACAAGAGGACATAGTCTCAGGCTGTGCCAGGGAAGGTTTAGGCTGGAGGTTAGGAGGAAGTTTTACACAGAGAGAGTGATTGCCCATTGGAATGTGCTGCCCAGGGAGGTGGTGGAGTCACCATCATTGGAGGTGTTCAGGAGGAGACTTGATGGGGTGCTTGGTTGCATGGTTTAGTTGGTTGGGTGGTGTTGGATGATAGGTTGGACACGATGACCTTGAAGGTCTCTTCCAACCTGGTTTATTCTAAAGCAATTAATAGAAGTTTTCACCATGGAGATTGTGTCCACAAGGTCCCAGAATAATTATCAGTATGTCTGCTGCTAAAGATACTTCATATGTAGACAGTTAAAAAAGGGTCAAAGGAGGTGAAAATATCTGCTGTAAAGATTGTTCAGGAGAGTCAAATTTAAATATGAACACAGGTAACTACCAGCAGTAGTCAAGGTCAGACATCAGCCCAGCCACGACCTCTCTGGCATGTCTTCAGTTCACAGGTTTGCAAAGAAGCAGAGCAGCAGATGTGGAAAGCAAAGCAGGAAGAGAGGACACATTTCCAGTGTGGCACTTTGAGTTTAGCTTGTTCATTTAAAGTCTGTTCTGTGGGAACTGGAGCTGCCTTATAGCTGAGCTCATACTACGTTTGGGCTTGTATAGTAATATGCTTACTTAATGTTTAATACATTAGTATAGTAATATGCTTACATCACAGCCAGCAATACCTTAAAGTTGGCTATCAAAAACCTGTTTGCAGAAGCATGTAAGTCTTAGTCTAAAGTACAAGACTCTTCAAGCCTGAAGCTGAGATAACTATGAAAGTAATGTGGTAGAGGCTGACAAGAACACTGTCAGCATGAAGAAAGTGCTCAGGAACAGACTGCTCATCATCTTTCTCAGTACAAGAATAGACATATTCAAAATGAAGCCAGGAGGCAAAGCTTTCAGAGCAAACAGAGAGGAATCATTCTTTGGGCAGAGAGAAAGAAACAGCCTGGAACCCCTTGCTGAAGAATGTCAGGGATCCTGAGAGTTAGGTTCAAGAGAACTGGACAAGTATGCAGAAGAAATTTCTTGAAGGTTAACATCAAGAATAGTGTGGCCAGCAGGAGCAGGGAAGTCATTCTGCCCTGTGCTCAGCACTGATTAGGCCACACCTGGAGTCCTGTGTCCAGTTCTGGGCCTCTCAGTTTAAGAAGGACATTGAGACACTTGAATGTGTCCAGAGAAGGGTAACGAGGCTGGGGAGGGGTTTGGAGCACAGCCCTGTGAGGAGAGGCTGAGGGAGCTGGGGTTGCTTAGCCTGGAGAAGAGGAGGCTCAGGGGAGACCTTCTTGCTGTCTACAAATACCTGAAGGGAGGTTGTAGCCAGGTGGGGGTTGGTCTCTTCTCTCAGGCAACCAGCACCAGAACAAGAGGACACAGTCTCAAGCTGTGCCAGGGGAGGTTTAGGCTGGAGGTGAGGAGAAAGTTCTTCACTGAGAGAGCTGTTAGCCATTGGAATGTGCTGCCCAGGGAGGTGGTGGAGTCACCGTCCCTGGAGGTGTTCAAGAGGGGATTGGATGTGGCACTTGGTGCCATGGTTTAGTCCTGGGGTCTGTGGAGACAGGTTGGACTTGATGATCTTCGAGGTCTTCCCACCTTGGTGATTCTGTGATTCTGAACAAGCAGAAACTCCTGCCTGGCTTGGGAAACCTACCACACCAGACGCAGAGGCTATGAGATTATGTGGGAAAAGTATGATCCGTTTGATGTGTTCATGCTTGTGCTCTCATACCCACTTGCAAGCCATGGACAAGAGGTTGGGCCAGACAGATGTTTGGTCTTGCCCAAAATTGCCACTCAAATTTTACAGAAGAGAGACCACACATGCAGTAATCTGCGAAGCAGTCTGAGGCGCACGCTACCAGCCACAGCCCCTGCTGCCAACCAGGACCTGCATGCAAGGACTGACTCAGGAGTTTCTGCCTGCATTTCATGTATGTTGCATTTCATTTAATGTGCACCCAATTTAATGAAGTATGAGAAGGTGATTAGAGCCACACTATCACAAATGGTGTCCCCCAGGGATCAGTGCTGGGCCCCATGCTCTTTAACATCTTTATTGATAACCTGGATGAGGGCATTGAGTCCATCCTCAGTACATTTGCAGATGACACCAAGCTGGGGGCAGGAGTTGATCTGCTGGAGGGTAGAGAGGCTCTGCAGAGGGACCTTGACAGGCTGCACAGATGGGCAGAGTCCAAGGACAGGAGATTGAACACATCCAAGTGCCAGGTTCTGCACATTGGCCACAGCAACCCCATGCAGAGCTACAGGCTGGAGTCAGAATGGCTGCAGAGCAGCCAGGCAGAGAGGGACCTGGGGGTGCTGGTCGATGGTAGGCTGAACATGAGCCAGCAGTGTGCCCGGGTGGCCAAGAAGGGCAATGGCATCCTGGCCTGTATCAGGAACAGTGTGGCCAGCAGGAGCAGGGAGGTCATTCTGCCCTGTACTCAACACTGGTTAGGCCACACCTTGAGTCCTGTGTCCAGTTCTGGGCCCCTCAGTTTAGGAAAGATGTTGAGTTGCTGGAAGGTGTCCAGAGAAGGGCAACAAAGCTGGGGAGGGGTTTGGAGCACAGCCCTGTGAGGAGAGGCTGAGGGAGCTGGGGTTGCTTAGCCTGGAGAAGAGAAGACTCAGAGGAAACCTTATTGCTGTTTACAACTCCCTGAAGGGAGCTTGTAGCCAGGTGGGGGTTGGTCTCTTCTCCCAGGCAGCCAGCACCAGAACAAGAGGACACAGTCTCAAGCTGTGCCAGGGGAGATTTAGGCTGGATGTGAGGAAGAAGTTCTTTGCAGAAAAAGTGATTGGCCATTGGATTGTGCTGCCCAGGGAGGTGGTGGAGTCCCCATCCCTGGAGGTGTTTAGGAAGAGACTGGATGGGGCACTTGGTGCCATGGTTTAGTTGATTAGATGGTGTTGGGTGATAGGTTGGACTCGATCTCAAAGGTCTTTTCCAACCTGGTTAATTCTATTCTATTCTATTCTAAATATCTACCAATTATTTTAAGAAGCAGCTAGTGTTGTCATCATCATGCCTGCTCAACAATGGGCTTGTACTGCTTCATTACAGATCACACACACTGCCTGATTTAGGCCAGACACTATTTCCTAATTGTAGTAGCAGCAGCATCCTTCCAATTTGACCAGGGGCAAATGCCACAGGTCAAGCTGAAACACTCTGTTACCCTCTGGAAACACAGTCTTTAAAACCCCTGAGAAACAGGAGAAATGAAAACAGAAGGTCCCATGAGATGCTCCAGGGTTGCCAGCATGATGACAGAATGATTGTCAAGCCTCTCCTATGAAAAGCAGCAACTGCAGAAGCCTTGATTTCAGAGGTAGCAATGGATGAGGGAACAACCAATGGGAAATTAATAGCAATTCCACAGAAGTATTCATTTAAAATGCATTTCAAAACAAGTCCATTCCCTTTATTTTTTTTCCCTAGGCATGAAGTAAAAATGGATAAAGACAAGTAAATGGTGTAAGCACACATCATTAATTGCAATTAAAAATATGCCTGATGAATCTGGGCACTTTATCTTATCATTTACTGTAAAATGCTTCCAAATATTTTACTAAGTATTTAGCTAATATTTCCAAGTGTTCTTTCAGCAGATAATGGTGCAAATTTCATTACAGTAAGACTCCTGCAGTCCTTTTCTATGCTAATTTTTAACCTCCTGCTTTTGTGGAGTAGAGCTGGTGCATGGATTCCTCAGCCCAGCTCTAAACTCACCTCCATCCCCTTCCAGGGCAGGGTGAAAAGAAAAACCTGCCTGTGACAGCCAAGCAGGAACCACTGGCTAGGCAAAAATAAATTCATTCTTCAGTTATCAGGCTCCACAGACCCTCCTTTAGAGAAAGCACTGATACCTCCATGTGCAAGTACCAAGACATGCTACCAAATCAGTCCCAGGCATATTTCTGCACGCTCTGCTTTAAAATAAGCCTTACATAATCATCCCAAGATCTCCCAGTGCCAAAAAAAGCCTTTAGTCACCAAGGATTTAAGAAAAGAAATGTTGAAATCAATCTTGGTGGTAACTTTTGTGGAGGGCTATTTTACTATGTTGTCCCCTGCTGCTGAGCATATTTATCTTAAAGTCAATTAAAAATGTGAAGAGACAACTGCACACACCCCAAGGAGGCAGGACCTCAGCATGCCCAAGGATGTTACTTTCAAGCCTAAGCAGACTTTAGAACAAAACCCAAACCCTGCTATTTTTCAAATGGAGCACCCTCACAGGACCTCAGAATGGAAAGATTGTCCCATGAATGGCATTCAACAAATCCAAGTGCCAGGTGCTGCACTTTGGCCACTACAACCCCATGCAGAGCTACAGGCTGGGGTCAGAGTGGCTGAGAGCTGCCAAACAGAGAGGGACCTGGGGGTGCTGATTGACAGCCGCCTAAACATGAGCCAGCAGTGTGCCCAGGTGGCCAAGAAGGCCAATGGCATCCTGGCCTGCATCAAGAAAAGTGTGGCCAGCAGGAGCAGGGAGGTCATTCTGCCCTGTGCTCAGCACTGGTTAGGCCACACCTTGAGTCCTGTGTCCAGTTCTGAGCCCCTCAGTTTAAGTAAGACATAGAGACACTTGAATGTGTCCAGAGAAGGGCAACAAAGCTGGGGAGGGGTTTGGAGCACAGCCCTGTGAGGAGAGGCTGAGGGAGCTGGGGTTGCTTAGCCTGGAGAAGAGGAGGCTCAGGGGTGACCTCATTGCTCTCTACAACTCCCTGAAGGGAGGTTGTAGCCAGGTGGGTGTTGGTCTCTTCTCCCAGGCAGCCAGCACCAGAACAAGAGGACACAGTCTCAAGCTGTGCCAGGGGAGGTTTAGGCTGGAAGAAATTGTTCCCAGAAAGAGAGACTGGCCATTGGAATGTACTGCCCAGGGAGGTGGTGGAGTCATCATGGCTGAAGGTGTTCAGGAGGAGACTTGATAGGGTGCTTGGTTGCATGGTTTAGTTGATTAGGTGGTGTTGGATGATAGGTTGGACTCAATGATCTTGAAGGTCTCTTCCAACCTAGTTTGTTCTATTCTAGTCTAGTCTAGTCTATTCCTATTACTATTTCTATTTCTATTCTCCCTTCCTCCTGGGACAGACAGCTGACCTTCAAATTGATTCTTTTCCCAAAGATTATTTCTCAGACATATTCATTACCCCAAGATCTCTCCATAAGAAATTACCTGGAATAAAACAAAAAGCCTCTTTTTTTCAGCATAAAGAAGAAACCCTTCCCACATGTTATTCAAGTCACATTCCTTACAGAGCAGTGAATCAAAAAGTTTGATTAAAAAGAGGGAGGGGAAAAGGAAGGGAAATCAATTGCGAAGTCCAGCGCCCAGCTCTGCAAAGGGAAAATTGAATTTCTCAGAGAAAAAGCATCAGAACTAAATGTACTGTGCTGCATTTAAAAACAGCATGATAAGATTTCAATATGCCTCTGACCAAGCTCATAGCAACCTCTTATCAGACAAAAAAAAGTATTGCTGCATGGTAAGATCCAGCAGTATGAAAAAATCCCCAATGTACCAGAGCAAAGCTGACCCAAAGTATCGCAGAATCACCAAGGTTGCAAAAGACCTCAAAGATCATCAAGTCCCACCTGTCACCACAGACCTCATGACTAGAGCATGGCACCAAGTGCCACATCCAATCCTCTCTTGAACACCTCCAGGGATGGTGACTCCACCACCTCCCTGGGCAGCACATTCCAATGGCTAACAACTCCCTCTGGGAAGAACTTTCTCCTGACTTCCCCTGGCGCAGCTTGAGACTGTGTCCTCTTGTTCTGGTGCTGGTTGCCTGAGAGAAGAGACCAACTCCCTCCTGGCTACAACCTCCCTTCAGGTAGTTGTAGAGATCAAGGAGGTCTCCCCTGAGCCTCCTCTTCTCCAGGCTAAACAACCCCAGCTCCCTCAGCCCCTCCCCGTAGTAAGCTCTGGAACATGTCTCTTCAGTGAGCAATTGCTCCCAACCCCTTTGAATTGCCAGCTCTTTAACACTTAGAACACTTTGCAAGCTTTTATACCTACAGAAGACTGATTCTTAGCATGTGGTGGGTTTTAGGCTGTGCCTTTAAAATTTAGTTGCAGGTTTTGAGCAGAAAAGGGGAAAAATATCAATAAATGACTATTGGGTGTGAAAAGGAAAACAGAAGATTATTCTAAACAAATTCCTTGGGTAAATACCTGGAATAAGAGGAGCTGTGCCACAACAATTCTTCCCCTTTTTTCCCTATTCCATTCTGATCTCTGGCTGTTTTGCTTCACTCAGGAGAGATAACCTGCTTGTTGGCTGGCTTTGCCTAAGTCTAACTTCTCTGCTCCTTTCTCTTGCCCCTTTTGTACAGGGGGGTAAGGGGCAAGCAGGGAGGAAGAAACTAGTAGCTTCCCCTGGTCCTTGGCCGGGGAGGGTCCTTGTGCTGTTTATAACTGTAAATATCTGTGTAATACTGTAACTCCTGTCTATTTTGTACACATTCATTGCATTGCACTGTAGAGTGTAGGTTTTGCTTGTAAATACAGCTGCATTTGCTTCTAACTGAGTTGGTCTGGCAAAGTTAACGTTGGGGAGGGGGGAAACTTCCCCCCCACCACATAGCTGAAGAAACACTGTACTCCCAGCTGGGTCAGAGACTAAGCATTCTGTTAAAACATTCAGCAAATGAGCAAAACCCAACCCTAAAACAACCCCCTCCACACACACATTAGTACCTGCAGGGTTAAGGGGATGATGGTTATGCATCAAGTGCTTTTATGCTGCCCCTACTTCTCTTCTGCTCTAAAACCTTCTCCTGGAAGGCAGGTGCTGGCAGCAGTGCTCTATTTCGGGGTGCACAGCACATCTGCCTAGAGGGACACTTTCATCAGACACCAGAATCAATTTATACCCTCTTTCCAGGCACAGACACCACTTAACTACATTGTCTGTACTTTCTAGACACCACTTAAGTACATTGTCTGTACTTTCCAGCTTCACAGTCACTTGAGCCATCAACTGAGAGTAGTGCCTCTCCTGTGTGTTTCTCCATCCTTCTATATTTAGGAATATTTGCCATGTTTCATTAAAGCTGAAGGATAGGATAGGATAGGATAGGATAGGATAGGATAGGATAGGATAGGATAGGATAGGATAGGATAGGAAAGGATAGGATAGGATAGGAAAGGATAGGATAGGATAGGAAAGGATAGGATAGGAAAGGATAGGATAGGAAAGGATAGGATAGGAAAGGATAGGATAGGAAAGGATAGGATAGGAAAGGATAGGATAGGAAAGGATAGGATAGGAAAGGATAGGATAGGAAAGGATAGGAAAGGATAGACCAGGTTGAAAGAGACCTTTGAGATCATCAAGTTCCACCCATCATCCAACACCATCTAACCAACTAAACAATTGTTTAATCAAGTCTAACCAACTGAACAGGTGTTTGAAAACCCAGGAAGAGCAACAACTGTTTTAATGATTTCATTCAGTATTTGCCAGCAAGAAATGAAATCTCACCCTGATGTTTGTGACTTCAAATATGAAAGGCAGCCTGGAAACCTGTTAGAAGGAAGCTAAGAAAACAGGAGCTTCTTGTCTTTGGAAAGCAACTGATAAAGCACTGATCAGTTTGACTATTGATATTGATTATCTAGCTCAGGGACAGCTGTTCCTCCCCTCACTTTACAGAGGAAGAATCAGGTAACAAAATGTGAGACATTCATAATTAAAATGACAAAGGGATTGGCTATTAAGAATATAATAATGAAGACTAATGACATTTTGGGCAGGCCTCTGACCTTTGCACTTCACTGCATAAGCAGATCTCTACCCAAGCAACGACAGCAATCAGATTAGAGACCTTATCAAAGCAGGACAGGTGATGTAGAATCCAAACACTGTTGCACAATTCTTGAACTATTATTTGAAGGCTGTAACCTCAGTGACAGTCAACACACAAAAGCAAGCTGGGGAGAGAGATGGGTAACATGATGAAACCACTGTATGCAACCTGGTTTGTACCAAACGAGGGAGCAGTTTAGCATATAAAGAACAAAACACCTTTTGCTTTTGTCATGTTTCCTTCTTTCACCCAGTACTATACAGCACACCAGCTGAGAAGGTGGAATGGTGTAAGAACTGAAAGGACAACTTTAACTTGGCCCATACTAGTGAAACAACAGTACTAAAGAACACTGCAACTGTGCATCATGACCCAGTGTTAACTGCCCAGGAAACTCAACAAGAAAGGACATAGTTTTTGATAAGGAGTTACTCCATCTATAAGCCAATTAAACTAAAACTGGATTGAGGAGGGAAGTGAACTCCCATCATTACCAGTAAAGCTCGTCAGCAACAAAAAGATTGGAAGAATGATAAGTTATGGAGAAGGCGGCTTTTTATGGTGAGGTCAATTACTTGGTAACCCGAGCCACCAGGAACTATTTAAATAAGAAAACAGGGGGGAGAAGGGGGGAGAAGGGGGGAGAAGGGGGGAATTAACCAGGTTGGAAAAGACCTTTGAGATCATCAAGTCCAACCTATCACCCAGCACCATCTAATCAACTAAACCATGGCACCAAGTGCCTCAGCCAGTCTCTTCTTAAACACCTCCAGGGATGGTGACTCCACCACCTCCCTGGGCAGCCCATTCCAAGAAGTAGTGCACAGGCAAACTGTGACTCACGAAGCTCAAGTGTGATGCTAATGAAAAATAAGCCACTTCCCAAACAAAGGAGCGCAGCAATAACGTGCAAAGAGTTTGCACACAATCTCTGTGTAAGACAGTGGCAAAGCCCTATAGGTGCTACATCTGGTTCTCGCACCCACAAGCCAGCAATGGTAACCCAAAGACACAAGACAGCTGGATTTCACTGAGCCACTTTTTTCATGCTAAAAAAAGGAAAAGATAAAAGAGAGAAAGAAATACAGATGATCACTAACTGGTTCAGCTTCTAACTTTATAATATAACCCAGAGTGCAGTGAAATCATTTGGAAGGCAGACAGTTAAAGGAAGACATAGAGGAAGAATTAACCTTTTGTACTTCTCTGAAAGGAAAGTTTTACCATGCTATAAACATTATAGTGAGCTTAAGAGTATCTCAGCTTGAAGTACCTCATCTTCCTATCTATGAAATACCAGGCTCCCCTGGCACAGGAAAAATTTGCTTCTCTCTTTCATGCCTTTTATTACATTTTCCTGTCCATGAATATAAAAGAATGATAGCTAAACCCAAACATTTCTTTCCCATTCTTGCCTACTAATGTTTCCTTCTGTACTTTGAGTAGGATGGACAGGGTGTGGTTCCACTGTACTCTGAGACAACTCCTGTACCTCAGTTCACAGTTAGGTCAACTACTATCAAATGCTCATTTCCCCAGAGTCTGAATCAAGCCGCTAAAAACTAACCAACCCACCCACCCACCCTCACCCCACCTAAACCAAAAAACCCCAACCAACAACAGCAAACCAACCAAAGACACAACAACAACAAAAATAACCAACCCCCAAATCCACAGCAAGCTAAGCTGACAGCAAGCCATGTATGCAAAGATGTTAAAGACCCAGCACTGATCCTTGGGGCACACCACTAGTGCCTGGCTGCCAGCTGGCTGTGGCACCATTCACCACCACTCTCTGGGCTCAGACTCCAGCCAGTTCCTAACCCAGCTCAGAGTGCTGCTGGCCAAGCCAGGGACTGACAGCTTGGCCAGGAGTTTGCTGTGGGGGATGGTGTCAAAGGCCTTGCTGAAGTCCAGGCAGACTACATCCACAGCCTGCCCCACATCCAGCAGGCAGTCACCTGGGCATAGAAGGAGATCAGGTTGGTGAGGCAGGACCTGCCCTTCCTAAATCCATGCTGGCTGGGCCTGATCCCTTGGCCATCCTGTAAGTGCTGTGTGATTGCACTCAAGATGCCCTGTTCCATGATCTTGCCTGGCACTGAGGTCAGGCTGACAGGCCTGGAATTCCCTGGCTCATCCAACCGGCCCTTCTTGTGGATGGGCACCACGTTGGCAGCTTCCAGTCCTCTGGGATCTGTTCTGTGAGCCAGGACTGCTGAAAAATGGAGAGTGGCTTGGCCAACTCATCTGCCAGCTCTCTCAGCACCCTAGGATGGATCCCATCCAGTCCCATGGACTTGTGGCGATCCAAGCGGCTGAGGAGAGCTCCAACTACCCTGCTCCTGGAACACAGGGAAACTATGCAGCTCCCTGGCTCCAGCTGCCAGCTCTGCAGGCCTAAAACTCAGTATTTAACAAGTGCTTCTGGTCCCCTTCCAGAAGTAGAAGGCCTGCAATTCACATTTGGGGAACTTCTTACTTTTCATAACTTTTTTCCCACAGAGACAAGAATAAATAGAACAGGAAGAGGCCAAACTTTTTCTCCTTCGAAAAATAACTTTGAACAAGGACTAGAGTATTCTGTTTCTCTTTCATACCTAAAATACTCTAAGACAAGGAGGGCTCTTTTGCAGCCTTGCTTTTCTGAATGCATTCTGAAAGAAAAGAATTCTAGTGTGCTCCACAGCTTGATTTTTCACTTCATTTAAAATCTTCCCCCCCCCCCACTCTCCTGAAAGAATATCATTTCCCTTCATTTCCTTAGGATGACAAGATTAACTTCAGCACTAAAAATCTGGGAGCAATTTCTGTGTGAGGTTTCCTGCTAACCCTGGAATTTCACCTTTGGCACTGAACAAACCCCAAGTCACCTGCGTGTGTTGCTCCACAAGGATTGCTTTTTGCCTATTTTTTGTATGATACTTTGGCTATGGAAACACCAGCACTGCCCATCAGTACAAAATCACCATTAACCCCTAACACATTGTCTCTACAATAAGTAATAGAAATGTTTAGAATAAACCAGGTTGGAAGAGACATTCAAGACCATCAAGTCCAATCTATCATCCAACACCACCTAATCAACTAAACCATGCAGCCAAGCATCCTAACAAGTCTCCTCCTGAACACCTCCAGGGATGGTGACTCCACCACCTCCTTGGGCAGCCCATTCCAATGGGCAATCACTCTCTCTGTGTAGAACTTCTTTCTAAGCTCCAGCCTAAACCTCCCCTGGCACAGCTTGAGACTGTGTCCTCTTGTTCTGGTGCTGGTTTTAAATAAGAAAACATGAGCAGAGGGGAGGAGGAGGGAGAAGAGGAGGAGGGAGAAGAGGAGGAGGGAGAAGAGGAGGAGGGAGAAGAGGAGGAGGGAGAAGAGGAGGAGGGAGAAGAGGAGGAGGGAGAAGAGGAGGAGGGAGAAGAGGAGGAGGGAGAAGAGGAGGAGGGAGAAGAGGAGGAGGGAGAAGAGGAGGAGGGAGAAGAGGAGGAGGGAGAAGAGGAGGAGGGAGAAGAGGAGGAGGGAGAAGAGGAGGAGGGAGAAGAGGAGGAGGGAGAAGAGGAGGAGGGAGAAGAGGAGGAGGGAGAAGAGGAGGAGGGAGCAGGGGAGGAGGGAGCAGGGGAGGAGGGACACGATGAGGAGGGAGCAGGGGAGGAGGGACACGATGAGGAGGGAGCAGGGGAGGAGGGACACGATGAGGAGGGAGCAGGGGAGGAGGGAGAAGGGGAGGAGGGGGGAGGAGGGGGGAGGAGGGGGGAGGAGGGGGGAGGAGGGGGGAGGAGGGGGGAGGAGGGGGGAGGAGGGGGGAGGAGGGGGGAGGAGGGGGGAGGAGGGGGGAGGAGGGGGGAGGAGGGGGGAGGAGGGGGGAGGAGGGGGGAGGAGGGGGGAGGAGGGGGGAGGAGGGGGGAGGAGGGGGGAGGAGGGGGGAGGAGGGGGAGGAGGGGGGAGGAGGGGGAGGAGGGGGGAGGAGGGGGGAGGAGGGGGGAGGAGGGGGGAGGAGGGGGGAGGAGGGGGGAGGAGGGGGGAGAAGGAGGGAGAAGGAGGAGGAGGGAGAAGGAGGAGGAGGGAGAAGAAGGAGGGAGAAGGAGGGAGAAGGAGGAGGAGGAGGGAGAAGGAGGAGGAGGGAGAAGGAGGAGGAGGGAGAAGGAGGGAGAAGGAGGGAGAAGGAGGGAGAAGGAGGGAGAAGGAGGGAGAAGGTTAAGTAAGATCTAACCTAACTCTCTGATCATGCCAAGAGGTTCATTAAAAAAACTGAGAAACTAAAAGCATTAAGTCCCACAACTGCAGGTATGAATTATATCCCTACCATATTCCCCCTTACAGCCCAGACATCTGAGAACAACAATGCTGCAAGAATATTCTTATTGCCTTGTAACTGTTCTAACGTAAGTCAGCCAAAATGACCTTTCAAATTTAGTCATCAGTGACTCCCAACAAAAAGGGGAAAGTCATCACAAAGAGAAACGGAGACATTGAACTCAGTGGAAAATAGTTCAAGAGAAGGAATCCAACAGGATGGCATTCAACAAATCCAAGTGCCAGGAGCTGCACATTGGCCACAGCAACCCCATGCAGAGCTACAGGCTGGGGTCAGAGTGGCTGGAGAACAGCCAGGCAGAAAGGGACCTGGGGGTGCTGATTGACAGCTGCCTAAACATGAGCCAGCAGTGTGCCCAGGTGGCCAAGAAGGCCAATGGTATCCTGGCCTGTATTAGGAATAGTGTGGCCAGCAGGAGCAGGGAGGTCATTCTGCCCTGTACTCAGCACTGGTTAGGCCACACCTTGAGTCCTGTGTCCAGTTCTGGGCTCCACAGTTTAAGAAGGACATTGAGACACTTGAATGTGTCCAGAGAAGGGCAACAAGGCTGGGGAGAGGCCTTGACCACAGCCCTGTGAGGAGAAGCTGAGGGAGCTGGGATTGTTTAGCCTGGAGAGCAGAAGGCTCAGGGGAGACCTACAACTACAACTACCTGAAGTGGGGTTGTTACCAGGAAGGGGTTGGTCTCTTCTCTAGCAACCAGCACCAGAACAAGAGGACACAGTCTCAAGCTGCACCAGGGGAATTTTAGGCTGGAGGTGAGGAGAAAGTTCTTCACAGAGAGAGTTATTGGCCATTGGAATGTGCTGCCCAGGGAGGTGGTGGAGTCACCATCCCTGGAGGTGTTCAAGAGGGGATTGGATGTGGCACTTGGTGCCATGGTCTAGTCATGAGGTCTGTGGGTGACAGGTTGGACTCGATGATCTTTGAGGTCTCTTCCAACCTTGGTGATTCGGTGACACTGTGAATGAAGTGTGCAGTGCTGGATGCAAAGAAACAACATTTTTAAACTAGGAATAAAAATAAGAAGAGGTTGCATATGCCAGAAATACTTTTTCTGTATTTCCATGCTATGGCAAGCCAGTGCAAAACAATTGTGCTGAAACAAGCAGCCCACTGTCTTGCCCACTCAGGCCGCTCATCTCCGCATAAAAAAAGTAAACTTAGTGGAACTAAAAGCAAATATGAAAACGTTTACACAATGCAATGATGCATTAGGGATGTATTTAACATCCAAAGACAGCAGTCCAAGATGAAGTGCTTTGCTTAGCTCAACCCTGAGACATTCAGCTTGCTGGTTATCCGAGAGAGCGAAGCGGTCTTTACCTTGCATCACAGTGTCTCTCCCTGCCGGCGTCCCATTCTCCTGAGGCGCTACAAGCGTCCTCATGATCACTTGTGTCGCCCCGGTTCTCGGCAGGGTGACGTGCTGAAGAAATGGCAAGTTGTTTTTCTTGGCAAATTCCTGGCTTGTTTCTCTCCTTTTCCTCAGAAAGCCTCCCTCTGGAAACAGCACAATCCATTTCCGGTCACGGCTCCGGTAGTATTTCTCTAGATGCTCCTTCAGCAAGACGAGCTGCTGCTCACGGTGTGCTTTTCCCTACAAGGAGAAAACACAGCCTGAATAAATGCTCAGGAGAGATAACATTAAGACAATTATTACATTTCTATGATTGTTTATCCTCTCTTTTCAAGCATCCAAACAATCCTCTGTGCCAACGAAACACAATGTTCCCCAACTACCTGAGTTAATGCCTCTGAAATGAAAGCCCTTGAAACTGAGGAGGAAGCTCCCAGTTTCATGATTAGTCTGCCAGAGCAGAACGGTGGTGCACAGTGACATGATATATAGTGTATATGATATATAGTGACATGATATATAGTGCAGTGCTACAGGCTGGGGTCAGAGCGGCTGAGAGCAGCCAGGCAGAGAGGGACCTAGGGGTACTGGTTGATGGTAGGCTGAACATGAGCCTGCAGTGTGCCCAGGCAGCCAAGAGGGCCAATGGCATCCTGGCCTGCATCAGGAACAGTGTGGCCAGCATGAGCAGGGAGGTCATTCTGCCCCTGTACACTGCACTGGTTAGGCCGCACCTTGAGCCTGTGTCCAGTTCTGGGCCCCTCAGTTTAGGAAGTAAGTTGAGTTGCTGGAGTGTGTCCAGAGAAGGGCAACAAAGTTGGTGAGGGGTTTGGAACACAGCCCTGTGAGGAGAGACTGAGGGAGCTGGGGTTGCTTAGCCTGGAGAAGAGGAGGCTCAGGGGAGACCTTATTGCTCTCTACAACTCCCTGAAGGGAGGTTGTATCCAGGAGGGGGTTGGTCTCTTCTCCCAGGCAACCAGCACCAGAACAAGAGGACACAGTCTCAAGCTGTGCCAGGGGAAGTTTAGGCTCAAGGTGAGGAGAAAGTTCTTCCCAGAGAGAGTTGTTGGCCATTGGAATGTGCTGCCCAGGGAGGTGGTGGAGTCACCATCCCTGGAGGTGTTCAAGAGGGGATTGGATGTGGCACTTGGTGCCATGGTTTAGTTAGTCATGAGGTGTTGGGTGACAGGTTGGACTTGATGATCTCTGAGGTCTTTTCCAACCTTATTGATTCTGTCATTCTTTGTTACTGAGGATCACTTCTATCTTAATACACTTCCAGCATTAATAGACAGAGAGCATTAATAACAGTACTGAATGGATATTGCCATGTGTGACTTAAGAGATCAGGCAAATACTTTGAAATTAGAGCTGGAGCAGTGTTCCCTCAACATTGTTTTTCCATCTAGTTGCTACTTAAGTGTGTCCTGTGCCAAAGTGAAAAAGAGAAGCCAGTGAGGAAAACAAGCAGTTTCAATTTGCAAGGGAGTTTTGTCCAGCATAGGCTGAGTAGGGAGGTGAAACAAGGCAGCTTTTTTATGAAGAGAAGTTATTTCTTCATTAGCAAGTCTCACAGACCTTGAGGTGGGGAAAAACTCTTTGGCCTCTCAAATCAACCAAGTTCAGTGTTTCAGAGTGACTACATTAAAGACTGACACATCCAAATGCACCTACTGGACCTGATTAGACAGCTAAGGGAGGAACTTCTCAGGGTGTCAGGTAGTGGCAGGCCTGGGGGGAATGGAAAAAAATAGAAATGGGAGGAGGTTGTAGCCAGGTGGGGGTTGGTCTCTTCTCCCAGGCAAGCAGCACCAGAACAAGAGGACACAGTCTCAAGCTGTGCCAGGGGAGGTTTAGGCTGGAGGTTAGGAGGAAGTTCTACACAGAGAGAGTGATTGCCTATTGGAATGTGCTGCCCAGGGAGGTGGTGGAGTCACCATCACTGGAGGTGTTCAGGAGGAGACTGGATAGGGTGCTTGGTGCCGTGGGTTAGTTGATTAGGTGGTGTTGGATGATAGGTTGGACACGATGATCTTGAAGGTCTCTTCCAACCTGGTCTGGTCTGGTCTGGTCTATTGTATTCTATAGTAGTGGCTTAGCAGTAGTGCTGGGATTGTGACCTCTAGGTAAGTGATTGGACATGATGATCTCTCTTCCAACCTCAACAGATCTATGATCCAGAGTTCCATGAGAATTTGATTTAACAGGAGGATGTATTAACAGCATTCCCCCTAGTTGTTACTGTGTCCCAGGTTGAATTTGCTAAGCCAAATTCAGACAAAGACAATCTCCAGGTGAAGCTATGATTTGGAGGTGCATGTATCATCAGTAATTTCTCCAAGCCAAACAGTATCTTTGCTTGCCTATCTTCTGCACACCTCTCCCTGTGTCCTGTATTAGAATAGCAGAGGTACCACAAGACACAGCTGGACCTCAAGATGAGGCCTGAATTCAGTAACCACAGCAGAACTGCAAACTTCTTCCAAACCTGTGCTGCTTGGATGCTTAGTCTCAAACGAAAGCAGTACTCTGATGGAAACACTGTTTGAGAGGAGGGACAAATATGCACAAAAAAAAACCCCACCCCCCCCCCCAAAAAAAAAACCCAACCCCACAGCAAAACCAAACAGAACCCCTTCCAAACAAACAGAGTACTGGGCCCTGGTGTTGGCAGGTTTTATTTCCTTTAGGAGAAACTGTTGAGTAGAGTGGAATAGAATGGAATAAACCAGGCTGGAAGAGACCTTCAAGATCATCAAGTCCAACCTATCATCCAACACCATCTAATCAACTCAACCATGGCACCAAGCACCCTATCAAGTCTCCTCCTGAACACCTCCAGTGACAGCGACTCCACCACCTCCTTGGGCAGCCCATTCCAATGGGCAATCACTCTCTCTGTGTAGAACTTCCTCCTAACCTCCAGCCTAAACCTCCCCTGGCACAGCTTGAGACTGTGTCCTCTTGTTCTGGTGCTGCTTGCCTGGGAGAAGAGACCAACCTCTGCCTGTCTACAACCTCCCTTCAGGTAGTTGTAGACAGCAAGAAGGTCTCCCCTGAGCCTCCTCTTCTCCAGGCTAAGCAACCCCAGCTCCCTCAGCCTCTCCTCACAGGGCTGTGTTCCAAACCCCTCCCCAACTTTGTTGCCCTTCTCTGGACAGGCTCCAGCAAGTCAACCTCCTTCCTAAACTGAGGGGCCCAGAACTGGACACAGTACTCGAGGTGCAGCCTAACCAGTGCAGTGTACAGGGGCAGAATGGCCTCCCTGCTCCTGCTGGCCATCTTGCTCCTGATGCAGGCCAAGATGCCATTGGCCCTCCTGGCTGCCTGGGCACACTACAAGCTCATGTTCAGTCTACTATCAACCAGCATCCCCAGGTCCCTTTCTGCCTGGCTGCTCTCCAGCCACTCTGCCCCCAGCCTGTAGCACTGCATGGGGTTGTTGTGGCCAATGTGCAGAAGTAGGAAGTGATGTTCAGAAGTAGGAAGTGATTCTACTTGTGTGAACTTACAGAAAGCCTGCAACAATAAAAATGTGATACCCTGGCCAACGAGCTTCTAGGTTAATAATAATCTGCATATAGGATATAGAGAAGTGATAATTAAACCTGAAGGACCAATGTGAAGAGAAGAAAAAAACCAACAAAACCCAAGCCAATCTGCATTCAGAATTCATGTCAGAATAGAATAGACTATGCTGGAAAAGACACCCAGGCTCTTCTTAAACATCTCCAGTGATGGTGACTCCACCACCTCCCTGGGCAGCACATTCCAATGGCCAATCTCCCTCTAGGAAGAACTTTCTCCTCACCTCCAGCCTAAACCTCCCCTGGCACAGCTTGAGACTGTGTCCTCTTGTTCTGGTGCTGGTTGCCTGGGAGAAGAGATCAACCCCCACCTGGCTACAACCTCCCTTCAAGTAGTTGTAGACAGCAAGAAGGTCTCCCCTGAGCCTCTTCTTCTCCAGGCTAAGCAACCCCAGCTCCCTCAGCCTCTCCTTATAGGGAGATCATTATGTACCATTACTTTAACATTCATTTCATTAGCACAACTTTCCCACTTCAGACAGTAAGATTTGTCCTTAATTACTGTAGAAATATCTTCAATAACCTTTTCTCTTTCCACTTTCACACGCAGCAAGAGCAAGCTGCACAAATTTCCACAGGAATTTAGACCAATTGCCATTTCTGAGTGCTCCAAAGTGGCTTGACTTTGCCAAATCACTCAGAGCAGAGTCCAAAATTCAAGCTCCCTGCAGCAGAGGTCATTTTACTTCTTTGAAATGTCAACAAAACTGTCACAAACCTTCCACCCTTTGCTGAGTGGCTTTTGGTTTGGTTCTGGGGGTTTTGTTATGGTGTGGAAGATGAAGAAGTGGGGTAGAGGGAAAGAGAGCAAAAAGCAATATTCTCCTGCAGACAAGTTCTGTGCAAGTGTTACATCCTAAGATTTTGAAATCTGATTATTATAATTACTTCCAATTTACCTCACTAAAGGAAAAAAAGTCTGCTGCTTGTATCAGTGCAATTAAAGAGCAGTATAAGAGCTCCTCAGTTGTAACAGTCCTTTCCCACCAGATCACAGGACTCCAGGATAGGACAGGAGTTAATATGAACCCAGAAGTGAACAATATGAAGTTTTCACACATCAGACATGACAATGCTCTAAAAACCTAACCAAACCTAACACACACAACTGGTGGATAAACTGATGCTTAGCAAACATTGTGATAGCAAATATTAGCTGCTGTGATACAGAAAGAGCTACTGGACTAACAGGAAAGAGAGGAGTGTTCAGAGGTATCATAGTATCAGTCAGGGTTGGAAGGGACCACAAGGATCATCCAGTTCCAACCCCCCTGCCATGGGCAGGGACACCCCACACTACATCAGGCTGGCCAGAGCCTCATCCAGCCTGGGCTTAAACACCTCCAGGGATGGGGCCTCAACCACCTCCCTGGGCAACCCATTCCAGGGCTTCACCACTCTCATGGGGAAGAACTTCCTCCTCACCTCCAGCCTGAATCTCCCCACCTCCAGCTTCATCCCATTCCCCCTAGTCCTATCACTACCTGACAGCCTAAAAAGCCTTCTTGTAGGCCCCCTTCAGATACTGGAAGGCCAAAAGAAGGTCACCTCGGAGCCTTCTCTTCTCCAGACTGAACAGCCCCAACTCCTTCAGTCTGTCCTCACAGGAGAGGTGCTCCAGCCCTCTGCTCATCCTCCTGGCCCTTCTCTGGACACCTTCCAGCACCTCCAGATCCCTCTTGTAATAGGGGCTCCAGACCTGGAGGCAGTACTCCAGGTGGGGTCTCAGCAGAGCTGAGCAGAGAGGGACAATCCCCTCCCTTGCCCTGCTGGCCACACTTCTCTTGATGCAGCCCAGGATCTGATTTCCGTGCTGCAAGTGCACACTGAGAGCTCCTGTTGAGCTTCTCGTCCCCCAGCACCCCCAAGTCTCTCTCCTCAGGGCTGCTTTCCAGACAGTCCCTGCCCAGCCTGGATTTGTGCCTGGGATTGCCTCGACCCAGCTGCAGGACCCTGCCCTTGGTCTTGTTGAACCTCATGAGGTTGGCTTGTGCCCACCTCTCCAGCCTGTCCAGGTCCCTCTGGCTGGCATCCCTTCCCTCCAGCTGTCTGCTGCACCACACAGCTTGGTGCCATCAGCAAACTTGCTGAGGGTGCACTCAGTGCCACTGTCCATGGCGCTCACAAAGATGTTGAACAAGCCTGGTCCCAGGAGTGATCCCTGAGGGACTCCACTTGTCCCTGGCCTCCACTGGGACATGGACCCATTGACAGCCACTCCTGACGAACATAATACTGAAGAGTGCTGGGAGATAAGATGCCATTAACACTGTCCAGATAGAAGAGAAAGGAAGCCATACAGTAGCAGAGGCAGCTCCTTAATATAACCAGTTCTTAAGCCCATGGCTAGTTATCACCATCACAGGGAACAGGCTCAGCCTTCTTTAGAGGAAAGAAAACAAGTAGCAGCAGCCTGCTGTCAAAACTACAGCAAGGCAAGTTATTGACAGTCTTGATTTCCAGGAAGTTTTCCCCTGGAGAAAACACTGATCAACTTCCAGTAAATCTCTGAAGCATTCCTAAAGTTGCCATCTGTGCTGCTCATGAAAATAAGGCTAATGTAAAGTTTTAATAACTAAAATAGAGGACACAGTCTCAAGTTGTGCCAGGGGAAGCTGAGGCTGGAGGTGAGGAGAAAGTTCCTCCCAGACAGAGTTGTTAGCTGTTAGAATGTGCTGCCCAGGGAGGTGGTGGAGTCACTACCCCTGGAGGTGTTCAAGAGGGGATTGGATGTGGCACTTGGTGCCATGGTTTAGTGGTCATGAGGTGTTGGGTGACAGGTAGGACTTGATGATCTCTGAGGTCTCTTCCAACCTTATTGATTCTCTGATTCTATTTTACAGGGTAAAAAGCCCAACAACTATTAGGTCATTCAAATACTACTAGGTCCTTTCTGTAGATCACCACAGGATCATTACTCACTCCCCTTAAGCATTTTTGCTACAGCTAATTAACAGTCATGGAACAGATTCTTTTTAATTAGCTTGTATGTAGACTCAAGATAGTGATTTCATTTATGATGCTGGCTGTCTCAGGCACTGCAGCAAAATGAGGAAAAGCCTTAGGTTTGCTTTTACAACTGAAATGGCAATGCCACATTCAGAAATCACAGTGAGCAAGCTGACAGCCAAGTGCACCTCCAAATGTCTACCTTGTGCATTTTAAGTACTGAAGTAGAAATGTTTTACTAAGTGTCAAACTCCCTGCCTTTCCATAGTCTCACAGTACACAGCTGGATATCTCTAAAGGTCTTTATTATCTAATTCTGCCTGAAGTTTTCCAGCCCTGCCTCTAGTCATGGTGAGAAATCTCACTATAGCTGTGTACAGCTGTGATTAAGTGTTTATTTCGTTCTGAGTAATTAGTTACTCCTCCTCTGCCCACACATTGCAAGTCCAGGCAAACAAAAACAAGGAAAGGGAAGAAACCTATGTGCTGGATGTTGCAGTTCATTTAACTGGCAGCAGGTTCATACACAGCAAGAGTGATTGGCCACTGAAGCGGGCTGCCCAGGCAGGTGGTGGAGTCACCATCGCTGGAGGTGATGGGGCACTTGGTGCCATGGTTTAGCTGATTAGATCATTGTTGGGTGATAGGTTGGACTTGATGATCTCAAAGGCCTTTTCCAACCTGGTTGGAACTGCTTTGGCTGGAAGAGACCTTTAAGATCTTCAAGTCCAACTCTTAGCCCAGCACTGCCAGGGCACCACCAAGCCATGGCCCTCAGCACCACATCTACAGGGCTCTGAAACTCCTCCAGGGATGGGGACTCCACCACTGCCCTGGGCAGCCTGGGCCAGGCCTTGACAACCCTTTTGGGGAAGAAATTGTTCCTCATGTCCAACCTAAACCTCCTCTGGGGCAACTTGAGGCCTTTCCTCTTGTCCTATTGCTTGCTCCTTGGGAGAAGACACCAACCCTCACCTCACTCCAACCTCCTTTCAGGGAGTAAGGTCTCCACTGAGCCTCCTTTTCTCCAGACTGAACACCCCCAGTCTCCTCAGCTCTCCTCTGCTCCTCCCCAGCCCTGTTCTCCCTTCATCCTCAGCCTTGTTGCCTTTTTCTGGACCTGCTCCAGCACCTGAACATCTTTCTTGGAGAGAAAGGCCCAAAACTGAACCTAGTATTCAAGGTGTGGCCTCATCAGGGCCAAATACAGAAGGATAATCCCTGCCCCAGTCCTGCTGGCCACACCATTGCTAATCCAGGCCAGGATGCTGGTGGCCTTCTTGGCCACCTGGGCACACAGTGGCTCGTCTTCAGCTGCTGCTGCCTAACACCCCCAGGTCCTTTTTTGCTGGGCAGTTTCCAAGCACTCTGCCCCAAGCCTGGAGCATCCATGGGGTTGTTGTGACCTAGGTGTAGGACCCAGCCCTTGGCCTTGTCGAACCTCAGCCCACCACTGGCCTTGGCTTGTTGGTCCATCCAGGTCCCTCTGTAGAGCCTCTACCACCCTGTAGCAGATGAACAGTCTCACTGCATGTGTGGTGTGCAGTGCTGCACTGATGGTAGGAAGAAGGCACCTCAGAAGAGTCACTGCCCTGAGCAGTCCTTTCACACACCAGCTCCCCTCTCTGCAGCAAACTGGATCAGGGCCCTGCTGCTTCCCAAGCAGCAGCCAAGCCTTGGCCATACTATTAATGGTTAATTCATACTATTAATGGTTAATTCTATTCACATCAATTTACTTCTACATTTCTGCTTTAGAGTGCAGTTTAATCAACAGCTAACACACAAAAAAAGCCCTGAAACAAAACAAAAGTGTAAAAAACAATCCAAGCTTTTCACTCCTTAACATCTGCAATGCTGAGCTCAACACCTTCAAGAATCAATTAATTACTATTTATGCAGGTCCTCCACCACCACCTTAAACTAGTTTGCTACACCACCATCAAATGGGATGGTCCTGCCTTTCCTTACCTGGAACTCTGATAGTCAAAAGACCTAGCCAGACTCAGTGCTCAGCTTGAAGGTCAGTCACAAAAGAAGAGAGGCATTAACAATGGGCAGGCAGAAGCAGAGAGAGGAAAAGAGCTGCCTGTGTCCTTTGCTTGCACACCTTGCTCATAAAAGGCTCCTATCTTAATTGGATTCCATGAACATTTGTATCTGGACAAACAATAAAATGAGCTTGGGAAGAAAGCTCTATGCAAACATACACATCGCAGCGCAGTTACTTCATCCTGCAAAGCATCTAGGAGGTACTGAGCAAGTCCCACACCACCACAATGTTCCAGCTATAAGGACAAATCAAAGCACTGTTATGTTTCCACTCACCTGCCTTATGAAGAAGTCTCCATGGATTAGAGACACGATGCCGAAGTTTGTGTACTTAAAAATGTGATCCATCAGCCACATCATCTGACGGACAACCTGAAAAGGGAGGCAAACAAAACCTTTACTAAACAGCAAGGGCAAACAGCTATGTAAATGCTGCTCACATTCTTGTCACCCTCAGAACAGCAACAGAACTAGAAAATAGAAGGAACAAAGCCTTTTGGGTTTGGTTTTTTTGCCCCAAGGTATAACACAGCAGAGGTGCTGCCCTTCTCCTTTAACTCTTAGCCATATGCTAGAGTAACGTGTCCAGAGAAGGGCAATGAGGCTGGGGAGAGGCCTTGAGCACAGCCCTGTGAGGAGAGGCTGAGGGAGCTGGGGTTGTTTAGCCTGCAGAAGAGGAGGCTCAGGGGAGACTTTCTTGCTCTCTACAACTACTGAAGGAAGGCTGTAGACAGGTGGGGGTTGGTCTCTTCTCACCCTTTTCAACACTTTCAGGGATGGTGACTCCACCACCTCCCTGGGCAGCACATTCCAATGGCCAATTACTCTTTCTGGGAAGAATTTTCTCCTCACCTCCAGCCTAAACCTCCCCTGGCACTGTTTCAGACCGGGTCCTCTTGTTCTGGTGCTGGTTGGCTGGGAGAAGAGACCAACCCCCTCCATGCTACTCTCCAAACACCAGAGGTTTGCACAGTAACTGAAATACTTCAATATCTTCATTGATGATCTGGATGAGGGGATTGAGACAATCATCAGCAAATATGCAGATGACACCAAGCTGGGAGTAGATGTTAGTCAGTTAGAGGGCAGAAGGGCTCTGCAGAGGGACCTTGACCGACTGGACAGATGGGCAGAGTCCAACAGGATGGCATTCAACAAATCCAAGTGCCAAGTGCTGCACATTGGCCACAGCAACCCCATACAGAGCTACAGGCTGGGGTCAGAGTGGCTGGAGAGCTCCCAAACAGAGAGGGACCTGGGGGTGCTGATTGACACCCGCCTAAACATGAGCCAGCAGTGTGCCCAGGTGGCCAAGAAGGCCAATGGCATCCTGGCCTGCATCAGGAATAGTGTGGCCAGCAGGAGCAGGGAGGTCATTGTGCCCCTGTACTCTGCACTGCTTAGGCCACACCTTGAGTCCTGTGTCCAGTTCTGGGCCCCTCAGTTTAGGAAGGCCATTGAGACACTTGAACGTGTCCAGAGAAGGGCAACGAGGCTGGGGAGAGGCCTTGAGCACAGCCCTGTGAGGAGAGGCTGAGGGAGCTGGGGTTGCTTAGCCTGGAGAAGAGGAGGCTCAGGGGAGACCTCATTGCTCTCTACAACTACCTGAAGGGAGGTTGTAGCCAGGAAGGGGTCAGTCTCTTCTCTCTAGCAACCAGCACCAGAACAAGAGGACACAGTCTCAAGCTGCACCAGGGGAAGTTTAGGGTGGAGGTGAGGAGAAAGTTCTTCCCAGAGAGAGTTATTCGTCATAATGTGCTGCCCAGGAAGGTGGTGGAGTCACCATCCCTGGAGCTGTTCAAGAGGGGATTGGATGTGACACTTGGTGCCATGGTCTAGTCATGAGGTCTGTGGTGACAGGTTGGACTTGATCTTTGAGGTCTCCTCCAACCTTGGTGATTCTGTGATACTCAGAATCCACATCCATGCCTTCAACGCTGCTTCTAACAAAACAGTCTGATGCAGTGAAAGATGGTGGCTGTTACCTCTTTACTCATCTTGATGAATGTGTGGAATATGTAGAACGAAGCAGATCATATTTCATGCAGGAACTGTGTTTTGCAAAAGCAGCTTGGTAATTTCCAACTGGCATCTCAAATTGCATGCACCAGGAAGCCTTCCTTCTAAAGAAATCTAATTATTTCTTGAAGCGCTCTGATTACCTCTATTATCCCTTCTGACCACAGAAGCTATGAATGGATCCTAGGTTCTGTGTCTATATCCTTAAGCTGTGGCTGAATGCTCAAAGTGAAGTTTTTACACTCTTGCAAGGACATGTTTGCCAAAGAACATTTAAAATAGAATAATAGAATAGAATAGAATAGAATAGAATAGAATAGAATAGAATAGAATAGAATAGAATAGAATAGAATAGAACAGAACAGAACAGAACAGGTTGAAAGAGACCTTCAAGATCATCGTGTCCAACCTATCAGCCAATCCAACCCACCTAAACAACTAAACCATGGCACCAAGCACCCCATCAAGCTTCCTCTTGAACACCTCCAGTGATGGTGACTCCACCACCTCCCCAGGCAGCCCATTCCAATGGGCAATCACTCTCTCTGTGTAGAACTTCTTCCTAACCTCCAGCCTAAACCTCCCCTGGCACGGCCTGAGACTGTGTCCTCTTGTTCTGGTACTGGCTGCCTTAACAAAGTTGGAAAAGACCTCAGAGGTCATCAAGTCCAACCTCTCACCCAACACCATCTAATCAACTAAACCATGGCACCAACTGCCTCATCCAGTCTCTTCTTAAACCCTTCCAGTGATGGTGACTCCACCACCTCCCTGGGCAGCACATTCCAATGGCCAATCTCTCTTTCTGGGAAGAACTTCTTCCTAACATCCATCCTAAACCTCCCCTGGTGCAGCTGGAGACTGTGTCCTCTTGTTCTGGTGCTGGTTGCCTGGGAGAAGACCAACCCCCACCTGGCTACAACCTCCTTTCAGGTAGTTGTAGACAGCAATAAGGTCTGCCCCGAGTCTCCTCTCCTCCAGGCTAAGCAACCCCAGCTCCGTCAGCCTCTCCTCATAAGGCTCTACTGCTGATCTCCCAGCCAATTCTGATTGTCATGTTTCAAAGCTAGCTGTCCTTGCACAAGAGCACATTAAGAATCCCTCAACTTCTGTGGGGTTTTTTTTGTTGTTGTATTTTGGTTTGTTTTATTTTAATACTAGCAAACCTACTATCTTAATATCTTGGATTATGCAAACCCAGCCATTTCTGGACCTTCCAGCATGACTAGAAGTGGAAAAGAAGACCATGTTTAAGAGAAAAGAAGTGCTCTCAAAGATATGAAGGGTTTTGCTTTGGAAACAAACATCCATTTATTCTCTGTGACATGCTAGAATTATCTTCCCTGTCTGCCAGGGATGCTTACTAGCTGCTACACATCCAAGAGGACAAAGCTATATGCTAGTTATTTATGAGTGATAAAAGAACAAATGAGTTATCAGCTATAGCTCCTCACTTAAGACCAATATTGGTGACATGTTTTCTCACACAGCTATCCCCAGGCCTGTGTTAAATAAGATATCTTAAAGCAAAAATTGTTCTCTGCAGAGATTCACATTCTTTCCATTTCAATGAGTTAAAAGGCCTTAGGGAGGGAAAAGAGAAGAAGAAGAAAAAAGAATGGAAAGGTGCACCCTAAGGACAAGAGTTTAAAAAAGCATGACTGAGAAGTCTTATTCCTCTTCAAGGCACAACAATATCCCAAGTTCATGTCTGCACACCAGCCCAAAGATTGACAGACTGGTGTAGGGAACCATGTCCTTTGATAAAATTACCACCAGAATTCCACTGAAAACAATTTAGCCTGCAGCAGTACCTGTATGACTGTGAGCATTCATCTGCTAGAATAGAAGAGAATTAACCAGGTTGGAAAAGACCTTTGAGATCATCAAGTCCAACCTATCACCCAACACCATCTAATCAAATAAACCATGGCACCAAGTGCCTCATCCAGTCTGCTCCAGTGATGGCAACTGGGCAGCACATTCCCATGGCCAATTACTCTTTCTGGGAAGAACATCTTCCTAACAGCCTGAACCTCCCCTGGTGCAGTTTGAGACTGTGTCCTCTTGCTCTGGTGCTGGTTGCCTGGCAGAAGAGACCAAGCCCCACCTGGCTACAACCTCCCTTCAGGGAGTTGTAGAGAGCAAGAAGGTCTCCCCTGAGCCTCCTCTTCTCCAGGCTAAGCAACCCCAGCTCCCTCAGCCTCTCCTCACAGGGCTGTGCTCCAGACCCCTCCCCAGCTTTGTTGCCCTTCTCTGGACACCTTCCAGCAACTCAACATCTTTGCTACTTGGCACTTTGACAATTATTGTTCTATTCTATCAAGCAGAAGTTAACCCTACATAATAGATTTTAATGGAGGAGACAAGGAAACTTAATCTGCTTCCCTGAAAAGAAAAGGTCTTTTGAGGAGTCGTCACTGGTCACTGGATGTTCTGTTGCAATCCTTAAGGAGTAACTCTTGCCCAGCAGTGCTTGTGATTCTCTCCTTCCATATAACTTTTTATTGGGATCATACAATCAATAAGGTTGGAAAAGACCTCTGAGATCATCAAGTCCAACCTGTCACCCAACACCTCATGACTGCTAAACCATGGCACCAAGTGCCACGTCCAATCCCCTCCTGAACCCTTCCAGGGATGGGGACTCCACCACCTCCCTGGGCCACACATTCCAATGGCTAAAAACTCTCTCTGGGAAGAACTTCTTCCTAACATCTAACAACTAGCTAGTTTAGGCTAACATCTAGCCTAAACCTCCCCTGGCACAACTTGAGACTGTGTCCTCTTGTTCTGCTACTGATTGCCTGGGAAAAGAGACCAACCTCCTCCTGGCTACAACCTCCCTTCAGGGAGTTGTAGAGAGCAATGAGGTCTCCCCTGAGCCTCCTCTTCTCCAGGCTAAGCAACCCCAGCTCCCTCAGCCTCTCCTCACAGGGCTGTGCTCGAGGCCTCTCCCCAGCCTCATTATCATTGCTTTCCAGAATCCAAAGTCTGTCTGACCAGGTTTTAGGTGGCACAGGGCTTCTAACTAACACCCCTGAACTTCCTCACTCTCTCTGAGAAGTGAGGTGATTGTGTCAAAGCTCACTGTGACACATGCATACAGCCTGTTTGCTGCAAGGGGGCTACAAAGAGGAACTCTCCAGAGCTCAGCCATTACAAACCTGCCTGTAACCCTAGGTAGTGCTAAGAAATACCAAGAAGCAGCATTTTTGTGTATGAATTAATGAATATATGCACACTCTCATATCCATCAAACAAAAAAGGAGTTCAAAGCATAGGACACAATTATCTTGTTTGCAATTACAAACAACTAGATTAATGGATATTCATTCTGTTCCTCTACCAAGGGCAGAAGAGAAGACACTGCAAGATACTGGTGCTGGCTCTTCCATTTAATATCCCCAGGAACAAAAATGCTTATCAGATGAGTCTCTTATCACTTGCATTTCAAGGAGGGTAAGCAAAGACATTCAGAAGTGCTTTGAGCACACATTCATAGTTGCTTGTGGATTTAAAGAGCTTTTGGATGCTATTTCCAGTCTTTTTTGCTTCATCACTCCCTCAGTTCAGAATGCAGCAAAAGCTTCTATCAATTGTATAAAACACCTAGGTGCCTCCCAGCCATGAGCTCATTTTCATTTCACTCTACATAGGTTTTGGAAGAAAGCAACCTGAACAGATTGACTTTCACCTTTCAGGCACCTCTAACTTACTGAAACCTGGGAATACACATCTGGAGACTCTGCAAGTAGCTACAAGTTCAACTTTTTCTCTTTCCTGCTTTAAACCAGAAAAAAATAGCCACATCTGTAACTTGTGATCTAGTCAGAAGGCACTAATAGCAGCTTTTCAACCTATTTCTCTTACCTCAATATTTAGGAGACCTCAATTAATTTACTAAGCTTGTTTTAACACTTACTTCCACAAACAAATTGAACTACACAGAAAGTGTAATTAGGTCACTTGATTCAGCTGAAATCTTACTCTAAATGGCTTGTCTTATGGCAATGTATATTAGTCATAGAAGCATAGAATCAATAAGGTTGGAAAAGACGTCAGAGATCACCAAGTACAACCTGCACCCAACACCTCATGACTACTAAACCATGGCACCAAGTGCCACATCCAATCCCCTCTTGAACACCTCCAGGGATGGTGACTCCACCACCTCCCTGGGCAGCACATTATGATGAATAACACTCTCTGGGAAGAACTTTCTCCTCACCTCCAGCCTAAACTTCCCCTGGTGCAGCTTGAGACTGTGTCCTCTTGTTCTGGTGCTGGTTAGTTGAGAGAAGAGACCAACCCCCACCTGGCTACAACCACCCTTCAGGTAGTTGTAGAGAGCAATGAGGTCTCCCCTGAGCCTCCTCTTCTCCAGGCTAAGCAACCCCAGCTCCAAACAATATTAATCAAGTCCTACCACTAACATTTTAACTTCAGGTAAATTCCACCTCTCTATTCAGAGATCATGTTTTCCTTATTAACAGGAGTGAAAGAGAAGAAACATCTTTACCCATGCATTTTAGCTCACTACTTAGATGAGATAAAATTTGCTTAGAAGAGATAAGATAGACTAACACATAAGAATTCTAAAATACAAGGAAAAAAAATATACCTTCACAGTTCCTGACACAGCCCTTAGGAAATACTGTCAAGTTGCATGGATGTTTCAGAGTTCTACCTCATTACACAGAAAAACATAGAACTTACAACTCATACAATTCTGATGGCTTCATGATTTTTTTTTAAAGCAGCATTACTGTGCCCAGTTCTGGGCCCCTCAGTTTAGGAAAGATGTTGAGTTGCTGGAAGGTGTCCAGAGAAGGGCAACAAAGCTGGGGAGGGGTCTGGAGCACAGCCCTGTGAGGAGAGGCTGAGGGAGCTGGGGTTGCTTAGCCTGGAGAAGAGGAGGCTCAGGGGAGACCTTATTGCTCTCTACAGCTCCCTGAAGGGAGGCTGTAGCCAGAGGGAGGTTGGTCTCTTCTCCCAGGCAAGCAGCACCAGAACAAGAGGACACAGTCTCAAGCTGTGCCAGGGGAGGTTTAGGCTGGATGTTAGGAAGAAGTTCTACACATAGAGAGATTGGCCTTTGGAATGGGCTACCCAGGGAGGAGGTGGAGTCACTGGAGGTGTTTAAGAAGAGACTGGATGGGCACCATGGTTTAGTTGAGTAGATGGTGTTGGGTGATAAGTTGGATAGATGGGCAGAGTCCAACAGGATGGCATTTAACAAGTCCAAGTGCCAGGTGCTGCACTTTGGCCACGGCAACCCCATGCAGAGCTACAGGCTGGGGTCAGAGTGGCTGGAGAGATCCCAGAGAGGGACATGGGGGGGCTGGTTGACAGCTGTCTAAACATGAGCCAGCAGTGTGCCCAGGTGGCCAGGAGGGCCAATGGCATCCTGGCCTGTATTAGGAATAGTGTGGCCAGCAGGAGCAGGGAGGTCATTGTGCCCCTGTACTCTGCATTGGTTAGGCTGCACCTTGAGTCCTGTGTCCAGTTCTGGGCCCCTCAGTTTAGGAAGGACATTGAGACACTTGAACGTGTCCAGAGAAGGGCAACAAGGCTGGGGAGAGGCCTTGAGCACAGCCCTGTGAGGAGAGGCTGAGGGAGCTGGGGTTGCTTAGCCTGCAGAAGAGAAGGATCAGGGGTGACCTCATTGTCCTCTACAACTACCTGAAAGGTGGTTGTAGACAGGAAGGGGTTGGTCTCTTCTCCCAGGCAACCAGCACCAGAACAAGGGGACACAGTCTCAAGCTGCACCAGGGGAGGTTCAGGCTGGATGTTAGGAAAAAGTTCTTCCCTCGAGGTGAGGAGAAAGTTCTTCACTGAGCGAGTCGTTCGTCATTGGAATGTGCTGCCCAGGGAGGTGGTGGAGTCACCATCCCTGGAGGTGTTCAAGGGGAGATTGGACGTGGCACTTGGTGCCATGGTCTAGTTGTGAGGTCTGTCGAGACAGGTTGGACTTGATGATCCTTGGGGTCTCTTCCAACCTTAGTTATACTGTGATACTGTGACTCAATCTCAAAGGTCTCTTCCAACCTGGTTAATTCAATTCTAGTCTATTAAACAGGAAATGCTCACAGATTACCTCTGGTTTCAGTCAGTATTGACTGGCAAAAGCAAGCAAAAGAAAGTTTGGAGTGGCACTGGAGAAAGGTCTTCCTAGTTCTGCCACTGCACCATCGCTGCTGAGAGGCCACCTTTGGGAAGCTGTTTACTTCTTGTTTTGTCCTTCTGTATGAAATGGGAGTGAGCCTTTCACCCTCACAAAACACTGAGAGCTAAACCTGGTTTTGAGTGGTAAAGTGCTTAGGAATTACTGGAGCTTAAACATCCTAAATGAAATCAAAACCATCCTGGGTTTACTGTCTTGTTACTACCAGAGGGGTATCAAGGTTGTGAAGGATTCCATATTTAAGTTTAAACTGTATTTAAAGGAAAATGCCCAATTTGAACAACTGCCTATTGTATCAGGATTCCTTTTTGGGGTTTTTTTTTATTCCTCCAGTGGTCTCACAGTAACTCAAGGTAAAGACAATTCTCTTCAGAAATATCATAGTATCAGTCAGGGTTGGAAGGGACCACAAGGATCATCTAGTTCCAATCCCCCTGCCATGGGCAGGGACACCCCACACTACATCAGGCTGGCCACAGCCTCATCCAGCCTGGGCTTAAACACCTCCAGGGATGGGGCCTCAACCACCTCCCTGGACAACCCGTTCCAGGGCTTCACCACTCCCATGGTAAAGAACTTCCTCCTCACCTCCAGCCTGAATCTCCCTACCTCCAGCTTCATTCCATTCCCCCTAGTCCTAAATATGAAGAATACTATTTAAAAATGCCTGATTCAGCAAGTTTTGTCAAGGATAAACTGTCATGTTCTCATTATTTTTAGCCACTGGAACTACTCATGCTGTATTTTCAGCATACATTGAAGCTTGTACATCATAACTAGATAAAAATATTAAAGCCATACTGGGGTCTGGGGATGTACATTCCAAGAACAAGGGCTGCAATTATTTCACTGAAAAAATAGTGATTTTAAGGATGTTTTGCCTTTCTGAAAAGCTGCAACCCAAACAGTTTCCCTGGTGGAGATTATTTGACATCCCAGCACCTTCCTCCAGTTTTAAGACCTACATTCACTGAAACTTACTATTGTCTTAACTGAAGCTTTTTAGCTATGGAGTCACACAGGGTAATTATGGCTTAGAGTTATATAAGTACATATGCATCAGTCAGTGAAGCTCTATGATACTTAAAACACCTGAGATAGCAATATCAAGATTATTGAGATATTTGAATGTGTCCAGAGAAGGGCAACGAGGCTGGGGAGAGGTCTTGAGCACAAACCCCCTGGCCAGGGAGAAAGGGACCTGGGGGTGCTGATTGACAGCTGCCTAAACATGAGCCAGCAGTGTGCCCAGGTGGCCAAGAAGGCCAATGGCATCCTGGCCTGTATCAGGAACAGTGTGGCCAGCAGGAGCAGGGAAGTCATTGTGCCCTGTACTCAGCACTGCTTAGGCCACACCTCGAGTCCTGTGTCCAGTTCTGGGACCCTCAATTTAAGAAGGATATTGAGACACTTGAAGGTGTCCAGAGAAGGGCAACAAGGCTGGGGAGAGGCCTTGAGCACAGCCCTGTGAGGAGAGGCTGAGGGAGCTGGGGTTGCTTAGCCTGGAGAAGAGGAGGCCCAGGGGAGACCTTATTGCCCTCTACAACTCCCTGAAGGGAGGCTGTAGCCAGGTGGGGGTTGGTCTCTTCTCCCAGGCAACCAGCACCAGAACAAGAGGACACAGTCTCAAGCTGTGCCAGGGGAAGTTTAAGCTTGAGGTGAGGAGAAAGTTCTTCACAGAGAGAGTTGTTAGCCTTTGGAATGTGCTGCACAGGGAGGTGGTGGAGTCACCATCCCTGGAGGTGTTTAGGAAGAGACTGGATGGGGTGCTTGGTGCCATGGTTTAGTTGATCAGATGGTGCTGGGTGATAGATTGGACTTGGTGATCTCTTTCACAGAGTGCTTCTTTTCACAGAATCACCAAGGTTGGAAGAGACCTCAAAGATCATCAAATCCAACCTGTCTCGAAGGTCTTTTCCAACCTGGTTAATTCTATTCTATTTTACTTTGATTTTGGTTTGAGTGTGGGTTTTCTGGGGGGGGAGGGAGGGTGGTTTCTTGGGTCTTTTTAATCAGCTCTGCTGTCATAGGCAAGATCTGGGGAAATTCCTAAAAAAAAGTGCAACCTCACTGGTAAGAGAGAGAGAGCAAATAAACCATCTCCATTCATGTACACAAAGACAAACTGTCAGTTCCAAGCTGCACAGATGCAACACAAAGCAGTTGTGGTTGTCCTTGATTATTCACATGAAACTCACAAGAAGATGACAACACTGAGACACAGGTGATCCACGCCTTCAGCTTGCCAGGTATGTCTTCCACCCTTGGTAGCCTAACCATACATATCCCCTTCCCTTCTGATTTGCATACAGATGTAACTTCCCCTGTAGACCTCACACTCTCGTTATCAGCACTGCACTCCCTAGACCTGAATTCTATGAACAGCAATGAATAAAACAATTGACTGAAGTTGTGCTTCTGCCCAAGAAATGCTTAAGAGTTTGTGCAATTAAGAGTTCAAGCAATTCTGCCCTTGGCTAGCTCGTTGAGCGTGGACGTGCCCTCAGAGGGAAGTCACGTTCAGCCTTTGAGCTCTTGCCAAAATCCCACACACGACTTGCTTCTGTCTTTGAGAAGAATTCCATGCTGGAGCAAAGCTGTAACCCAGAAACTAGGCCTGTGCTGGTTTGAGCAAAGCTGGCATGGGTTGCATAAGGGCAGAAGGTGAGAGGAAAAAGTCAAGTACATGATTATCTGCAACATTTGTTTCCATCTGTGCTGGCCTACAGTGGATGCTCCCTGACGCAGCTTGTATTTGACCTTCTTCAAAGGCAACTGTTCTGGTGTAAAACCTGCTCCAGGCTACTGGCTGTCACATTAAACCAAACTTAACCAAATAGAATAGAATAGAATAGAATAGAATAGAATAGAATAGAATAGAATAGAATAGAATAGAATAGAATAGAATAGAATAGACCAGACCAGACCAGACCAGACCAGACCAGGTTGGAAGAGACCTTCAAGATCATCGTGTCCAACCTATCATCCAACACCACCTAATCAACTAGACCATGCAACCAAGCACCCTATCAAGTCTCCTCCTGAACACCCCCAGTGATGGTTACTCCACCACCTCCTCAGGCAGCCCACTCCAATGGGCAATCACTCTCTCTGTGTAGAACTTCCTCCTAACCTCCAGCCTAAACCTCCTCTGGCACACCTTGAGACTGTGTCCTCTTGTTCTGGTGTTGGTTGCCTAGGAGAAGAGACCAACCTCTGCCTGTCTACAACCTCCCTTCAGGTAGTTGTAGAGAGCAAGAAGGTCTCCCCTGAGCCTTCTCTTCTCCAGGCTAAGCAACCCCAGCTCCCTCAGCCTCTCCTCATAGGGCTTGTGTTCCAAGCCCCTCACCAACTTTGTTGCCCTTCTCTGGACAGGCTCCAGCAAAAGCTTCCTATTCAGGGCCTTGAGATTATTTGGTGGATCAATACACAAAAGTCATCCATCAGTGTTGCACACAGAAGCAAGCATACCCAAGATCACAAGTCACACACACACAGAAACTCTTCCACTCTCCAGTTGTTGCCTACCGTGCCTTTGTCTTGGAGGCACATCATCAGAGTGCAGACATCGCCTGTTGCTTGATGGTTCACCAGCACCATGGCTTCATCTTCTGATACTGCTTTAACATCATCACCCCATTCCACTACTATTAAAACAATAAAAAAAAAAAACACAGGGGTAAATTTTACAGTCACCACATGGAAACTTTATTATCAACAAACCCAAACCTCAAAGCTCCCACAGCTTGATAGTTACAACAAAGAAACCTACAGGTCAATTTAAACTGGCACACAGCATAAGATAGGAATATCAGCAAGACAGCACAGGGTATCCAGCTCAGTGTTAAATGGCATGCACAGAATAAGAACAAAACAAAACAATACTCTACCAGAACATCTGCACAGAGATTGATCTTTTTGGGTCATTATACCATTCTATATTTAGGGTCTAAACATTACATAAGCTTTTGACCCAGCTTTCAAATTCAACTGCCTCACCTCATGAGAGTAAAGAAGAAAATACCATGGTGTCAAAAAAAGGTGGGGGGGGTTGTTGTTTGGTTGGGTTGGAGTGTTTTAACTTAGCACAGTCTGTTTCATTTGAACACCTACTGTTATTGAACTCCAGGGAAAGCAGAACAAAAAGTAGTTGAATCAGGAGGTTTAAGAATGCTACATTAAACAAATTCGGTGATTCAAATCTGCACAAGTTAGCTATAGGCAAGAAAATGGGTTCAGAAAATGCTGCTCAGGTGACAGAAGCAGGCAGATGCTGTTTTGCAGACCACACAACAGATTACTCCACTGGCAGGAAAAGATGGTTGGAGGAAGCTACAGCTGTTGATCATCCAGCATTTACACTGACTAGCAAAAACATGCTGAGGTAAGGAAAAGGAGTTAAAATTGCTAGCTCCACCATCACAAAGTAACTAGAGAAAGATGACTGCCTCCCAGAGAAGGCTGCAGGATGGAAAACTAGAAAAAGCCTGCTGTAAATTACAGACCAGAATATGTCTAATGCTCTTACTGGGGCACAGAGACAAGTGGGCAGAACCTGACCCCCTCCAGTAAAAGAGACTGTTACTGCAACACAAGTTAAAGGGAAAGGATGGGCAGACAGAGCTGCTGTATGAAGTTCAACAGGAGAAGCAAGATGCATTACCTGTGCATGTAGGACATGATTATTTGATTGTGTTCATTCAGTATCTTAAGTGGTTCTTACTGACTATGTTCATTTCTGACCAAGGAAACATTTTGCCTCCACTACTTTAGTCATGCTTACTGCCTCAAGACCTGTTAATAACAAGCCTCATCATGGGACAATTGATCACCTTACTATTACCTGTCTAACTGATGCAAAAGCAAGAGGCTACATGCTGAAGACAAGAAATAATCCATGCACAGACCCTTGGTCCTTCCAGAAATCCAAATTTGAAACTTTCCACTTCTACTACTTTCTAGCAGCTTCCAAATTAGTCTTGAATTGACACTTGAACACAAAATAAAAACAATAAAATGCTGTATTAGGTCACAAATAGATAGGCTGGATATATGAAGGTAGGAAGTACTATTCATCATGTTCAACCTCCTCTCCCTGGGCAAGCCAAGTACAGATCCTTTCTTGCTTTTCTCAGCATGAACTTTGAAGATCCCCCTTTAGTCCTCTCCTCCTCCAATACATGCAAATTCCCTCCAGTGTCCTCCCTAACTCCATGGAAACTGGGAAATACCTGGATATGGCAGTCAGTGAACCATGCACCTTTCTTTGTAAGTACTTCACACATCTGCCTATGGCAATACTCCACAGGGCAAGAAAAGAAGATGAAGTGAGAATGCTTTGAAAGGAACACAACTGACAACAAAAGAAAACTTAGGAAGATTCATTTGGTAGAAAAAAAAAGTAAATTTTCAGCATAGCAGGTGAAGCCCAATGTCTAACTTAGCAACTTTTAGATAGGCCTCAGCCAAAGAAAAGCAGGATGAATAGGATAGGATAGGATAGGATAGGATAGGATAGGATAGGATAGGATAGGATAGGATAGGATAGGATAGGATAGGATAGACCAGACCAGACCAGGTTGGAAGAGACCTTAGAGATCATTAAGTCCAACCTACCATCCAGCACCATCTCATCAACTAAACCATGGCACCAAGCACCCCATCCAGTCTCTTCCTAAACACCTCCAGTGATGGTGACTCCACCACCTCCCTGGGCAGCACATTCCAAAGGCCAATCTCTCTTTCTGTGAAGAATTTCTTCCTAACCTCCAGCCTAAGCCTCCCCTGGCACAGCTTGAGACTGTGTCCTCTTGTTCTGGTGCTGGTTTTTCTGCTGTTACCTAGAGTATTTTACCTACTCTTGCTAAATACCGTAGAAGGCAAAACCAAACAGCATGCACTAACAAGTTTCAGCTGGCAAGTAATATAAAAATGGGCTCTGTTATCTCACTCCAAATGCAAGGTTTAAAAAGAGAGCTTGATTCAATTCTTTAATTGATTTACTCAATTCATTCTATCAAATGGTCAGGCTAATAGCTCAGCTTCTTCAGCTCAGCTATTAAATCACAGTGATTCAACTGGACATCCCTTCGTTTCTTTACCCTCTCTAATTTCTCCTCAGGCACTCCAGTTGTCTCTTATACATAACAAGGAGACAAGAATCATTCTGTGCAAGTCCTTCACAGAGCATTTCTGGACTGGAAGCAGAGCAATAAACACAAAAGTGTGCAGAGAAACACTGCCATTGCCACCATTTTCAAAAGAAGGAAAAATCCCCTCAAATATCTATCCAAGCTCACAGGGTCCCTTTTAAACTCAGTGGGGGGAATAAATGCTCATCTTTATCTTTCTCATATGAAAGTTTGCCAAAGGAGCAACTTTGGCTTCAAGAAACTCTTGTGCAATTACAGTCCTCCATTGCAGGAGGACTCAGCTAAATGGCAGCTCCACTGCCAGGTCTCGCTCCGCTGTAGCAAGACGAGAAACAGTTAGAAGGAAGGGCATTAGTTTGACATCATGGGACACTCAATGCCAAGAGAATCTGGCAATCCTGAGCAGCAATGGCACCTTTTACCCACAAGATTGAGACAAAAGGATTTAGCTGTAAGAGATCTTTATTTGTCACTGATTTACATACATAGAATACATACATACATAGAATAAACCATGTTGGAAGAGACCTTCAAGATCATCGCGTCCAACCCATCAACCAATCCAACACCGCCCAAACAACTAACCCACGGCACCAAGCACCCCATCAAGTCTCCTCCTGAAAACCTCCAGTGATGGCGACTCCACCACCTCCCCAGGCAGCCCATTCCAATGGGCAATCACTCTCTCTGTATAGAACTTTTTCCTAACATCTAGCCTGAACTTCCAGGCTTCTCCTGGAAGGAATGAAGAGGAATTCACTCGCAATCGCATGGGCTATAAACCCAACATTCTTTTCTTTCCCATGCTCCTTAACATCTTTATTGATGATCTGATGAGGGGATTGAGTCCATCATCAGTACATTTGCAGATGATACCAAGCTGGGGGCAGGAGTTGATCTGCTGGAGGGTAGAGAGGCTCTGCAGAGGGACTTTGACAGGTTGCACAGATGGGCAGAGTCCAAGGGCAGGAGATTGAACACATCTAAGTGCCAGGTTCTGCACATTGGCCACAGCAACCCCATGCAGAGCTACAGGCTGGGGTCAGAGTGGCTGGAGAGCAGTCAGGCAGAGAGGGACCTAGGGGTGCTGGTTGATGGTAGGCTGAACATGAGCCTGCAGTGTGCCCAGGCAGCTAGGAGGGCCAATAGCAATCCTGGCCAGTATCAGGAACAGTGTGGCCAGCAGGAGCAGGGAGGTCATTCTGCCCCTGTGCTCAGCACTGGTTAGGCCACACCTTGAGTCCTGTGTCCAGTTCTGGGCCCCTCAGTTTAGGAAAGATGTTGACTTGCTGGAAGGTGTCCAGAAAAGGGCAACAAGGTTGGTGAGGGGTCTGGAGCACAGCCCTGTGAGGAGAGGCTGAGGGAGCTGGGGTTGCTTAGCCTGGAGAAGAGGAGGCTCAGGGGAGACCTTCTTGCTGTCTACAACTCCCTGAAGGGAGTTTGTAGCCAGGAGGGGGTTGGTCTCTTCTCCCAGGCACCCAGCACCAGAACAAGAGGACACAGTCTCAAGCTGTGACAGAGTTGTTAGGCATTGGAATGTGCAGCCCAGGGAGGTGGAGGAGTCACCATCCCTGCAGGTGTTCAAAAAGGATTGGATGTGGTACTTGAAGCCATGGTTTAGTTAGTCATTGAGGTGTTAGGTGGACTTGATGATCACTGAGTTCTTTTCCAACCTTATTGATTCTATGAAAAGTTTCCTCATAGCCCTTAGCTGCTCTGATCAGTTGTAATCCCTTCCACCCATGAGGAAACACTTCACAAAAAGCTACCACAAGAAGTTATATCTGAGCAACACTTAGCCTTGGGCAGTACCACTTTTTGCCAGTTACTTGGTAAACTTCAGTAACAAATAAATGGCAGTGTTAATGGACAGCTTCCTCTGCTTCCTCAAAAGCCATCCTGCTTTCTAAAACTTCTTGTTAGGCATTCAGCAGTGACTAACTCATGAAAAGCAGGTTTCCATGTTTTGAATTTTCTTCCTTGCTCAGGCATTTGCCTGGCAAACTGCAACCCTGCCCTCCTGCTATTCACAATGGCTCATTAAAGCATGTTACAGCTAGAGCACAATTGTTGAACTCATTTGTCTCTCCTTTATAGATGGAATTCTTTGATAACTAGCATTAAGAAATCCCAGAATGGAAGCCAGAAGGATAAATATGTACTTCAAGTGTTTTTTCTCCCTTAAGAAAAAGGTTAAAGCTATTTGTCTCTGCAAACGGCTTGCCTGCAGTGAAAACACAAAACCAAACAACGGAGTAAGCAAAGCAGCACACAGTTAGCTTTTTGCATTTATTAAGCATGTCATTTAAAGCTTAGAAGGGATTTTAAAACACCTTACAAAAGTCAGACATAATATTGCAAAGAGAAAAATAAATCTTTCTATCCTGCCCATTCCTTCAAGTATTGCCAGTATTGCCAACAAAACCTGCATTTTTTGTCTCAAGTACACACCAGTCTCAGAAGTGATCAATGAAATTACAAGCCAGAGAAGGAGGAAAGAACATGCATACACCATCCCATCTTGTTAAACACAGCTTGCTACACTTAACATGTTGTCTTTCTTTTCCTATTAAAAAATGTAAACCTACCCACCAAAGTATTGTCAGGTTCCATGCTAATAGAATAGAATTAACCAGGTTGGAAGAGACTTTGAGATCGAGTCCAACCTATCACCCAACACCATCTAATCAACTAAACCATGCAACCAAGCACCCCATCTAGTCTCTTCCTAAATACCTCCAGTGATGGTGACTCCACCACCTCCCTGGGCAGCCCATTCCAAAGGCCAATCTCTCTACGTGTAGAACTTCTTCCTAACATCCAGCCTAAACCTCCCCTGCTGCAGCTTGAGACTGTGTCCTCTTGTTCTGGTGCTGGTTGCCTGGGAGAAGAGACCAACCCCCACCTGGCTACAACCTCCCTTCAGGGAGTTGTAGAGAGCAAGAAGGTCTCCCCTGAGCCTCCTCTTCTCCAGGCTAAGCAACCCCAGCTCCCTCAGCCTCCCCTCACAGGGCTGTGCTCCAAACCCCTCCCCAGCTTTGTTGCCCTTCTCTGGACACCTTCCAGCAACTCAACATCTTTCCTAAACTGAGGGGCCCAGAACTGGACACAGGACTCAAGGTGTGGCCTAACCAGTGCAGAGTACAGGGCACAATGACCTCCCTGCTCCTGCTGGCCACACTATTCCTGATGCAGGCCAGGATGCCACTGGCCTTCTTGACCACCTGGGCACACTGCTGGCTCATGTTCAGCATACACAACTTAAGGTTGGAATAAGATTTTGATACTACAATAAAGTCATCTTTCAGAGCTAACTTGGTGCAGACTTTTATGATGACGATAATAAACCAACCTGCACTGACAACTTTTTCCTTTTATCTCCATTAAGAAAAATGCTTATCACAGAGAGGTCAGAGAAGCAGCAGCAACTGGGACGGAGAAGCCTGCAAATAAAGGGTGATTGTTCCTACAGTACATGATAATTAACCAAGGCTAGGTTTAAAGCCACTGGACACCATCTTCCTTTTTCTGTGGCAAAACATTTTGCACACTTCTGTATTTCATTGCGGGAAACAAAGCATGTTTTCTTTTGCTTTCAGTTCTATTCTGTTTACAGACAGATCTTTATCACAGTATCACCAAGGTTGGAAGAGACATCAAAGATCATGAAGTCCAACCTGTCACCACAGACCTCACGACTAGACCATGGCACCAAGTGCCACATCCAATCCCCTCTTGAACACCTCCAGGGACGGTGACTCCACCACCTCCCTGGGCAGCACATCCCAATGACGAACGACTCTCTCTGGAAAGAACTTTCTCCTCACCTCCAGCCTAAACTTCCCCTGGCACAGCTTGAGACTGTGTCCCCTTGTTCTGGTGCTGGTTGCCTGGGACAAGAGACCAACCCCCACCTGGCTACAACCTCCCTTCAGATAGCGATGAGGTCTCCCCTGAGCCTCCTCTTCTCCAGGCTAAGCAACCCCAGCTCCCTCAGCCTCTCCTCACAGGGCTGTGCTCAAGGCCTCTCCCCAGCCTTGTTGCCCTTCTCTGGACACGTTCAAGTGTCTCGATGTCCTTCTGAAACTGAGGGGCCCAGAACTGGACACAGGACTCAAGGTGTGGCCTAACCAACGCAGAGTCCAGGGGCACAACGACTTCCCTGCTCCTGCTGGCCACACTATTCCTAATGCAGGCCAGGATGCCATTGGCCTTCTTGGCCACCTGGGCACACTGCTGGCTCATGTTTAGGTGGCTGTCAATCAGCACCCCCAGGTCCCTCTCTGCCTGGCTGCTCTCCAGCCACTCTGACCCCAGCCTGTAGCTCTGCATGGGGTTGCTGTGGCCAAAGTGCAGGACCCGGCACTTGGACATGAAGAAGAGGACTGTAGCAGGCACAATATTTACGCCTCAAGTCAACCCCCACTCTTACTTCAGTTAACTGACACAAGAGGTGTTAAAACCAGGAGACCATTACAACAGAGACACCCTGGCTCTTTCAGCTTTTAAACACTTCTCTTAAAGCACAGCCATTCCTCTTGGAAGCAGGCCCTAGCTATGACTGCTTCTGAAGATCGACTTCATTTTTCTGGAGCGCACATTCAAGATCTCAGGGGCACAGTTTGCTTGAGCTCCATGATTCACTGGCACAAGAGATGATGCTTGTGGCTGAAGAGAGGGCTCCTTTCACCCATATGTGACTGAGAATCAATAAAACCAAAACCTTAGCTCATCTTCAGTGAAGGAAATTTCTTCCACTGCCTTCAGTATAGGAAATATTTCAAGAGCTTTGCTTCCTTGCAATCATAGAATCAATAAAGTTGGAAAAGACCTCAGAGATCATTAAGTCCAACCTATCACCCAACACCTCATGACTACTGAACCATGGCACCAAGTGCCACATCCAATCCCCTCTTGAACACCTCCAGGGATGGTGACTCCACCACCTCCCTGGGCAGCACATTCCAATGGCTAACAACTCTCTCTGGGAAGAACTTTCTCCTCACCTCCAGCCTAAACTTCCCCTGGCACAGCTTGAGACTGTGTCCTCTTGTTCTGGTGCTGCTTGCCTGGGAAATTCATAATTCCTTAGAATCAACAAGGTTGGAAAAGACCTCAAAGATCATCAAGCCCAACCTGTCACCCAAGAACTCATGACTACTAGACCACGGCTTCAAGTGCCACGTCCAGTCCCCTCTTGAAGACCTCCAGGGATGGCGACTCCACCACCTCTAGGCAAGCAGTTTACACATGAAGGAAATCTTTAAAGTTCACAAATTCTGTCAGGGTACACAAGCTATGCTCACTATAGATATTTAAGGAATACTTTTACTGTATCTTCTGTCTTAAAAGACCAGATTTTTCACCAGACAGACCCTCTACATTTTGCTGGACGTCTCCAAGAGCTGCCATACGCTGCTCCCATGACACTGCTTGAATTGTCAAGGCACCAAAGCCTCACAGCTCATTGCTGTACTCATCCACAGTGGAACCCCAGTTGCAGGATGAGGTTACTGATTCCAAGGAGCAGTACAAGAGATGCAGTGCTTGTAGCTACACAGGTAAATGTTAGCTGTGAAACATGAAGACTGTGACTGATTTCAGCTTTCATGACTACACTGGTAATGAACTGTAGCAGTCAAGAAGTAACTCCACTGTCTGCCTTGCTGATTCTATTATTAGAAAAGCTACTGCAAGCCTGAAGAATGGGATGGAGTGCTGAAATCCCTTTGAAATACCTTGTGCTCATGAGTCAGACCACTTGCAGGAGGAGTGAGCTGTACAGCACATTCCTCCCCAGTGACAGATAAAATACATTAAGTATTAACTACCCAGAGGAGCATCAATGCATTCATAAACCAATAGCCTAATGCTCTCATACCTTACATACTGCAGAAGTTACAGTGGCCAGAACAAAAGTAACTCCATTTTTGAAGCCTAGAAGCAGCAAAACAATGGAGCCATCTCACCATTTTTTTCCTCACCATGGGAAAAATACCTCTGTACATTTGAAACACACAGGAAATAAAATGTCAGGACAGGTAAAGGTTACCAGGGGATCATGAAAATCAAATAGCCAGACTTGAAAGTTAAAATCCAATCTAAGAAGTTTCAAAGTACATGCAAAAAATTATCTGGTTAGAACGGCACGGTCACCAAGGTCCTAAAAACAGTAGAATCTGAACTACCAGTAAATACAGCAGGAGCAGGGAAGTCATTCTGCCCTGTACTCAGCACTACTTAGGCCACACCTTGAGTCCTGTGTCCAGTTCTGGGCTCCTCAGTTTAAGAAGGACATTGAGACACTTGAACGAATCTAGAGAAGGGCAACGAGGCTGGGGAGAGGCCTTGAGCACAGCCCTGTGAGGAGAGGCTGAGGGAGCTGGGGTTGCTTAGCCTGGAGAAGAGGAGGCTCAGGGGAGACCTTCTTGCTCTCTACAACTACCTGAAGGGAGGTTGTAGCCAGGCAGATGTTGGTCTCTTCTCCCAGGCAACCAGCAACAGAACAAGAGGACACAGTCTCAAGCTGTGCCAGGGGAGGTTTAGGCTGGAGGTGAGGAGAAAGTTCTTCACAGAGAGAGTTGTTAGCCATTGGAATGTGCTGCCCAGGGAGGTGGTGGAGTCCCCTTCCTTCCCTGGAGGTGCTCAAGAGGGGATTGGACGTGGCACTTGGAGCCATGGTTTAGTTAGTCATGAGGTGTTGGGTGACAGGTTGGACTTGATGATCTCTGAGTTCTTTTCCAACCTTATTGATTTTATGATTCTACACTTCAGACTAACTGCTGTCACTTCAGTTCATATTTAAAGGTGATACTCAGCAACATTGTGGTCACTGGCTATATTGTGTAAAGAAAAACTGTATTTTATGGTCAACAATGTTTATTTCCAATGTGAAAGTAAGACAAAATTTACAGCACTGTCTTCAAGATGACCATAAACCAAAAAGAGATATATACACTGAAGATGGAACTTTTGCTGGTTGAAAGCTTCCAGCACTCTGGAGATGAGCAAAATTCTGTAACCCCACAAGAGAGAGAAGCAAAGAAACACATTTCCATAAAACAAGCACTGAAGAGACTAAACAGAAGAATATCAGCTAAGCTGTTAACACAGAGCAAGGGCAAGACTGGCAGCTTACAAAACCTGCAGTTTTATTGTGGGGAGAACCCTCCTTTGATAAGAATCACAGAATCACCAAGGTTGGAAGAGACCTCAAAGATCATCAAGTCCAACCTGTCACCACAGACCTCATGACTAAACCATGGCACCAAGTGCCACATCCAATCCCCTCCTGAACACCTCCAGGGATGGTGACTCCACCACTTCCCTGAGCAGCACATTCCAATGGCCCACAGCTCTCTCTGGGAAGAACTTTCTCCTCACCTCCAGCCTAAACCTCCCTGGGCACAGCTTGAGACTGTGTCCCCTTGTTCTGGTGCTGGCTGCCTGGGACAAGAGACCAACGCCCACCTGGCTACAACCTCTCTTCAGATAGCAATGAGGTCTCCCCTGAGCCTCCTCTTCTCCAGGCTAAACAACCCCAGCTCCCTCAGCCTCTCCTCACAGGGCTGTGCTCAAGGCCTCTCCCCAGCCTTGTTGCCCTTCTCTGGACACGTTCAAGTGTCTCAATGTCCTTCTTAAACTGAGGGGCCCAGAACTGGACACAGGACTCAAGGTGTGGCCTAACCAATGCAGAGTCCAGGGGCACAATGACTTCCCTGCTCCTGCTGGCCACACTATTCCTAATGCAGGCCAGGATGCCATTGGCCCTCTTGGCCACCTGGGCACACTGCTGGCTCATGTTTAGGCAGCTGTCAATCAGCACCCCCAGGTCCCTTTCTGTTTGGCAGCCCTCCAGCCACTCTGACCCCAGCCTGTAGCTCTGCATGGGGTTGTTGTGGCCAAAGTGCAGCACCCAGCACTTGGATTTGTTGAATGTCATCCTGTTGGACTCTCCTCATCTGTCCAGCTGGTCAAGGTCCCTCTGCAGAGCCCTTCTGCTCTCTAACAGATCAACATCTGCTCCCAACTTGGTGTCATCTGCAAATTTTCTCTGTTCAAAAGACATACCAGGGCAGCTGGGTTACAGAAAAATGCTACAAATCCTGAGCTTGCTGTTATTGTTACTCTTATCAACCCTGCAAGCAGAGAACAGATGGCAGCAGCTCTCTATTTTTAATAACTTGAACCCAGCAGGCTACTACAGGACCTCACCCACAGTCCCATCACCACTGCTGTGCAGGAACTGAGCTGACAAGCAGGGTTTGCCACATGGAACACTGAGAGACAGGAGCCATTGAGTACAAGTGCTATGGTGTTCTTAATTCTCCCTGTAAAAAATCAGAGGTAGCTTAAAAAATGTAAAAAATAAGTAAATCCTATTTGCTGCATGAGCTGAAGAACTTATTGTCTCCTGGATTCAAGTCAGGAAAAAGTCAGAGGCAGACCTTCCCTCCAGACAGACCTGAAAAGAATAAGAAAAACAGCAAAAGAAAAGGGAAACACTCATTTAGAGCAAGAGAAAAAGGGGGGAGTGAAACTCAGAAATTCAGTGTGCTAACCCTGGAACTTCAGCTTTAAGAGGAAAGGTGTAGCACAGAAAATCATCACCCCCAGCTGCAAGCCACTCACTTGGGTTGTAGGCTGGGGTTGATAACTGGAACTGGGACTGGAGAGGAGACAACTCAGGGGTGACCTTATTGCTCTCTACAACTACCTGAAGGGGGGTTGCAGTGAGGCAGAGGTTGGTCTCTTCTCCCAGGCAACCAGCACCAGAACAAGAGGGCACAGTCTCAGGCTGCGTCAGGGGAGGTTTAGGCTGGAGGTTAGGAGGAAGTTTTACACAGAGAGAGTGATTGCCCACTGGAATGGGCTGCCTGAGGAGGTGGTGGGGTCGCCGTCGCTGGGGGTGTTCAGGGTGAGGCTTGACAGGATGCTTGGTGCCATGGTTTGGTTGATTAGATGGTGTTGGATGATAGGTTGGACATGATGATCTCGAAGGTCTCTTCCAACCTGGTTTGTTCTATTCTATTCTATATTGAACCAGTACTGTTTAACATCCTCATTTGCAGCCTGAATAATAGGACAGAGTGCACCCTCTGAAAGTTCACAGCAATCCTGCAGAAGCAGGAGGGGAGGCTGAAGCGCCATATGGTCGTGCTGCCATACAGATGGATAAGGACAGGCCGAAAAAATGAGCCAACAGGAAATTCAGGGAGTTCAACAAGGAGTGCAGAGTCTCACACCTGGGAAGAGGCTTTGCAGAAAATGCCCTGGGGTCCTGGTGGACAAGCTGACTCTGAGCCAGAAACGCATTGTCATAGCAAGGTGAACACTAGGAAAAGCACTGCCAAGATGTGGAGGGAAGTCGTCCTTTCCTTCTGCTCAGCACTGCAGAGACCACACCTGGAGCACTGGGTCCAGTTCAATACAAGAATTCAAACCTACTGGTGCAAGTCCCACAAAAGACTGCTAAGATGATTCAGGGGCCAGAGCATCTTCCATGTGAGGAAAGACGCCTTGAGCACAGCCCTGTGAGGAGAGGCTGAGGGAGCTGGGGTTGCTTAGCCTGGAGAAGAGGAGGCTCAGGGGAGACCTCCTTGCTCTCTACAACTACCTGAAAGGAGGTTGTAGCCAAGAGGGGGTTGGTCTCTTCTCCCAAGCAGCCAGCACCAGAACAAGAGGACACAGTCTCAAGCTGTGCCAGGAGAAGTTTAGGCTGGAGGTGAGGAGAAAGTTCTTCCCAGCGTAATTGGCCATTGGAATGTGCTGCCCAGGGAGTCACAGTATCACAGTATAACCAAGGTTGGAAGAGACCCTAAGGATCATCAAGTCCAACCTGTCACCACAGACCTCATGATTAGACCATGGCACCAAGTGCCACGTCCAATCTCCTCTTGAACACCTCCAGGGACGGTGACTCCACCACCTCCCTGGGCAGCACATTCCAATGACGAACGACTCGCTCAGTGAAGAACTTTCTCCTCACCTCCAGCCTAAACCTCCCCTGGCACAGCTTGAGATTGTGTCCTCTTGTTCTGGTGCTACTTGCCTGGCAGAAGAGACCACCCGCCTCCTGTCTACAATTACCTTTCAGGTAGTTGTAGAGGGCAATGAGGTCACCCCTGATCCTTCTCTTCTCCAGGCTAAACAACCCCAGCTCCCTCAGCCTCTCCTCACAGGGCTGTGCTCAAGGCCTCTCCCCAGCCTTGTTGCCCTTCTCTGGACACATTCAAGTGTCTCAATGTCCTTCTGAAACTGAGGGGCCCAGAACTGGACACAGGACTCAAGGTGTGGCCTAACCAGTGCTGAGTATAGGGCACAATGACTTCCCTGCTCCTGCTGGCCACACTATTCCTAATACAGGCCAGGATGCCATTGGCCTTCTTGGCCACCTGGGCACACTGCTGGCTCATGTTTAGGCAGCTGTCTTTCAGAACCCCCAGGTCCCTCTCTGTTTGGCAGCTCTCCAGCCACTCTGCCCCCAACCTGTAGCTCTGCATGGGGTTGCTGTGGCCAAAGTGCAGCACCCAGCACTTGGACTTGTTGAATGCCAATAACAATACAAACTTGAGGTTCCAAGACCTTTTTTATCTGTATCTTTAGCTTTCTTATGAAATATTATGGCAAACTAACCTATTGAGACTGCTTTGTCTGCGTGTCAAACACAAAGCATGCAAGGAGCTATATTTAAATGGGAGATACTTTTAATTACTCAAACATCAAATGAGTACTTAACACTGACATAGCAACTGACACCTACTTAAACACGACTTGTAGATCACAGCAGTAAGAAGTAAACAAAAATTCCCCAACATCTGAAGTGGAAAGGCCTCAATAATAATAATAAATCAGGTTGGAAGAGACCTTCAAGATCATCGTGTCCAACCCATCAACCAATCCAACACCACCTAAACAACTAACCCACGGCACCAAGCACCCCATCAAGTCTCCTCCTGAACACCTCCACTGATGGTGACTCCACCACCTCCTCAGGCAGCCCATTCCAATGGGCAATCACTCTCTCTATGGAGAACTTCTTCCTAACATACAGCCTAAATCTCCCCTGGTGCAGCCTGAGACTGTGTCCTCTTGTTCTGGTGCTGGTTGCCTGGGAGAAGAGACCAACATCCGTCTGTCTACAACCTCCCCTCAGGTAGTTGTAGAGAGTAATAAGGTCACCCCTGAGTCTCCTCTTCTCCAGGCTAAGCAACCCCAGCTCCCTCAGCCTCTCCTCATAGGGCTTGTGCTTCAAGAATGACCTCCCTGCTCCTGCTGGCCACACTCTTCCTGATGCAGGCCAGGATGCCATTGGCCCTCTTGGCTTCCTGGGCACACTGCAGGCTCATGTTCAGTCTACCGTCAACCAGCACCCCCAGGTCCCTCTCTGCCTGGCCACTCTCCAGCCACTCTGACCCCAGCCTGTAGCTCTGCATGGGGTTGCTGTGGCCAGTGTGCAGAACCTGGCACTTGGATGTGTTCAATCTCATGCCCTTGGACTCTGCCCATCTGCCCAGCCTGTCAAGGTCCCTCTGCAGAGCCTCTCTCCCCTCCAGCAGATCAACTCCTGCCCCCAGCTTGGTGTCATCTGCAAATTTCCTGATGATGGACTCCTTACTTACACTACTATCTTTATCTAAGGTATTGCTAATTTTTCCTATTTTAAGCAAGCTGCTCTAATATTTGAGAAGCAAAAAGAGAGCCCCTGGAACATCATGTGAGCATCTGTGAGGGTAAAATCAAACCAACAAAAGCAAGAACAAAGAACAAGCCAACAAACAGAGCTACCAGAAGATGGGATGATTGGGCAGCAAGCACCAGTTGAACCAGAATGAATCCTTATGGAACTTGGGTCTGGTACACTGGGAGACCTGCTGGGCAGGTCTGTGTGGCCCAACATGCAAAGCATCAGCAGCCACCTAAGTCACCTTTGAAACTGCTGTGACTTTGTTTCTAAAACAAACTTGTTAGGCATCTTATGGTTGTTAGTGCATAGTAAGCAGAGTTTTGTTCTTTTAAAGAATGCTAGAACACATTAAGGAACACATGACCCCCACTGCTCTCCTTTTCCTTGCAAGCTGAAGTACAGAAGAGAAAGAGACACATACACCCTTGTCACAAAGCTTGTAGCCAAGAGCCAGAGGCACTACAGCACCACTGTTTAGGCAGGGACAAGGTGACAGCTATCTGACTTTTAGTGAACTTTGGATCTGTTTGGGAAAAACAAATTTAAGAAGATATTTTCTCCCTAGGAGAGCAGTCTAAGCACTGCAACAACAGCCTGAGCTGTCTTTGCAGAGTCAGCTATCTAGGCAACAGAATCTACCCATGGGCAGTATCACAAACTACAGCACTACTACTATGGTTTCCTTCTGAGTCACTGGCATGCATTACTCACTCAATCCTGTTGCTTGCCTTTCCAGATGTGAAACTCCTTGTGATGCCAAGGAGTCATTCATAAAGTACTTCACTTCCCTCACATGTTAGGCTGCTCAAGAAGTACAGCTATAATATTGTACAGTCTTAAAGAGATAGAGGAGAAGAGACCAGGCTGGAAGAGAGGAGAAGAGACCAGGCTGGAAGAGAGGAGAAGAGACCAGGCTGGAAGAGAGGAGAAGAGACCAGGCTGGAAGAGAGGAGAAGAGACCAGGCTGGAAGAGACCTTTGAGATCATCACATCCAACCCATCATCCAACACCATCTAATCAACTAAAGAAACAGGAAAAGGACAAAAGCAGATCTTCCCAGTCAGACTCCAGGGGAGACAATGCCCAGAGGATACACTCAGCTTTATGGCCCTATGTAAAGGGAACTCTTCAGGTTGTGCAATCAACACCAGACCCCAGTACCTCCACACCAACAGTGTGAAAAATCCCATTAGGCTAATGCTCTGTGAAAAGCAAATGACTTATGAAATAGCAGCCTAGTTTCCTCCAGAGAAAGGACTCATAAAGCAGGGAGAACAGCTGGAACCCGCTTTGCAGATGTTAACTCTGAGGATCTTGACCAAAAGACAGACAGAAGAAAGGCAAGATGCAAACTAACTGGTCCAGTGCAAGCTGGCCAGAACAAACTAACAATCAACAAGCCACCACACAGGACCACAGCACTCCCAGAGTTTCCATTCAACTGTGTGGCTGCTTGTGCAGAGCTGTGCACTGCAACACCTTTCTTCTCTGTGTGACAGAAATAAAAGTCCACACAGCATAGCCCAGAAAAACATGAACACAGAAGAAGCTGGGAAAAAGTGAATCCACAAGACAGAAGCAACCCTTCAAATAAATAACTGGGGCAAAACTGTAATTATGTTTCAAGAATCATAGAATCAATAAGGTTGGAAAAGACCTCAAAGATCATCAGGTCCAACCTGTCACCCAACACCTCATGACTACCAGACAATGGCACCAAGTGCCACATCCAGTCCTTTCTTGAGCACCTCCAGGGATGGTGGCTCCACCACCTCCCTGGGCAGCACATTCAATGGGCAACAACTCTCTCAGGGAAGAACTTTATACTCACCTCGAGTCTAAACGTCCCCTGGTGCAGCTTGGGACTGTGTCCTCTTGTTCTGGTGCTGGTTGCCTGGGAGAAGAGACCAAGCCCCTCCTGGCTACAACCAGGAAGAAAAGACACTAACAGGCTCTGATGGCAATAAATAAATGTAAGATAATCTGTTACCATAACCAGGTGGATGTCACCCACACAAGATTTTTGCCTTTTGCTTTCAAAGGGGACAGGTTTTGAGTCCTCACTGCTTCTGGAGAGCGGGACACAAAACTTGAAGGAACCTGTTACAGAAAGTTGCAGCACATTCTCTGGTAGCTGCCCAAAATGAACTCCTGATAGAGACTGCACAAAATTTTCACTGTTGTTTAAGAAGCAGACAGCTCCACTTCAAAGCTCTGCAAAAACACCTGCCCTTTAGCTCTTTCACAAAAGAAACGTGAGGTATCTGTGTGCTCCCTTGTCAGCTTTTCCCACTGGGAAATCTTAAACCACAAGTGTTAATTTAACAAGCTCTGAAAAGCACCCTGGACAGAAATTTGACTGCTGGATAGTAGCAGTATTTTTCATCTTACATAGAGTTAGGCTGGAGGTTAGGAAGAAGTTCTACACAGAGAGAGTGATTGCCCATTGGAATGGGCTGCCTGGGGAGGTGGTGGAGTCACCATCATTGGAGGTGTTCAGGAGGAGACTTGATAGGGTGCTTGGTGCCATGGTTTAGTTGATTAGGTGGTGTTGGATGATAGGTTGGATGTGATGATCTTGAAGGTCTTTTCCAACCTGGTCTGGTCCATTCCATTCCATTCTCCATCCATTAGTGTTTAGTCCAGCTATTGCTTTTAATTCTCTCTGGGTTTTGTACATGCTTATCTTTCAGGTCTAATGCCTGACCTCCTTTTGTCTCCAGTTTATAAAGCCAATGAAATTAATCTACAAAATGACTAACAGGGTGAATTTTAAGAGTAAAATAGCTCTGCACCTATGTAACAGCTAGTACCCACATTTTTGTCCCATAACTTCTGCAGAATGGGTCTGCCCTCGGAATTTAGGGTGTGTATATGCAACTGGGACAGTTCTAGGGTATGTAGAATTCACTGGAAAATACTCAGACTTAGAGGACACAGTCTCAGGCTGTGACAGGGGAAGTTTAGGCTGGAGGTGAGGAGGAAGTTCTTCGCTGAGAGTCATTAGCCATTGGAATGTGCTGCCCAGGGAGGTGGTGGAGTCACCGTCCCTGGAGGTGTTCAAAAGGGGATTGGACATGGCACTTGGTGCCATGGTCTAATCATGAGGTCTGTGGTGACAGGTTGGATTTGATGATCTTTGAGGTCTCTTCCAACCTTGGTGATTCTGAGATTCTGTTAGACAGAAGGACTCCTTCACAGAAGGAGTTGTTGGCCATTGGAATGTGCAGCCCAGGGAGGTGGTGGAGTCACCATCGCTGGAGGTGCTCAAAAAGGGATTGGCTGTGCACTTGAAGCCATGGTTTAGTAGTCATGAGGTGTTGGGTGACAGGTTGGACTTGATGACCTTTGAGGTCTTTTCCAACCTTATTGATTCTGTGATTTGGAAAGGCACAGTTCTAGCCATATAGAAGATTCTGCTCCTATTTAGTCTACGTTTCCAAGTCAGTCAGGTTGAAAATAGATCTTCAGAGAGCAAGTTAACTGGTGACATACAGCAATGAACTCACCCAGGAAGAGATGGCTGCTTCCTCTCCTTTTAAGATTCATAGACTGTAAGTTTCCTTGAAGCATCTAGAAGCTTTTTGAATGTTACAACAAACCAACCAAAACAAACAACACACACACACACCCAGCTGCAGAAATAACATGACCAATTTGGCAGTCTTACAACCAACATCCCAAGGCCACAGACTATCAAGTCTTTCTAGGGACAGCAGAAGAACTCAACAGAATTTAGTTATTACCTGCTGCATAAGGTACTGGAGAGGCTAGCTAGCAATGAAAATGCTTTAGTTGGAAGTCTCAGGACCATTTTTAATTGCAAGTTTTAAGTTGCAATTAATTAATTAATGGGGACCAAAAACTCTTCAGACATGCAAAAGGTAGAGAACTGACACTGGACTGCAGAAAGCAGGAGAGCAGTATCTCCCAGTAAGCTGAAAAAGTACATTATTTCAGTGCACTTATATTACACCTAGAGATGTAACTAATCCAGGGTTTTCTGGTACCCATGGAATCCTCTGAAGTGCCTTAAGGATTATCAAATACAGAAACCAGCACTCTGTAATAGGGCGGAAAGTGAGCAAACATCACTTTTTCTTTAAACAGGATTAGAATAGAATAGACCAAACCAGACCAGGTTGGAAGACACCCTCAAGAACATCACATCCAACCTATCATCCAACACCACCTAATCAACTAAACCATGCAGCCAAGCACCCTATCAAGTCTCCTCCTGAACACCTCCACTGATGGTGACTCCACCACCTCCTCAGGCAGCCCATTCCAATGGTGTAGAACTTCTTCCTAACCTCCAGCCTAAACTTCCCCTGGTACAGCCTGAGACTGTGTCCTCTTGTTCTGGTGCTGGCTGTCTGGGAGCAGAGACCAAATTCCACCTGGCTACAACCTCCCTTAAGGTAGTTGTAGAGAGCAAGAAGATCTCCCCTGAGTCTCCTCTTCTCCAGGCTAAGCAACCCCAGCTCCCTCAGCCTCTCCCCGTAAGGCTTGTGTTCCATACTCCTCCCCAACTTTGTTGCCCTTCCACCAAGTCAACATCTTTCCTAACCTGAGTGGCCCAAAACTGGACACAGTACTCAAGGTGTGGCCTAACCAGTGCTAAGCACAGGGCAGAATGACCTCCCTGATACTGGCCAGGATGCCATTGGCCCTCCTGGCTGCCTGGGCACACTGCAGGCTCATGTTCAGCCCACCATCGACCCCAGGTCCCTTTCTGCCTGGCTGCTCTCAGCCACTCTGACCCCAGCCTGTAGCTCTGCATGGGGTTGCTGTGGCCAATGTGCAGAACCCGGCACTTGGATGTGTTCAATCTCCTGCCCTTGGACTCTGCCCATCTGTCCAGCCTGTCGAGGTCCCTCTGCAGAGCCTCTCTACCCTCCAGCAGATCAACTCCTGCCCCCAGCTTGGTGTCATCTGCAAATTTACTGATGATGAACTCAATCCCCTCATCCAGATCATCAGTAAAGATGTTAGAGCATGGGGCCCAGCACTGATCCCTGGGGCACACCACTAGTGCCTGGCCACCAGCTGGATGTGGCACCATTCACCACCACTCTCTGGGCTCAGCCTCCAGCCAGTTCCTAACCCAGCTCAGAGAGCTGCTGTCCAAGCCAGAGGCTGACAGCTTGGCCAGCATTTGCTGTGGGGGACGGTGTCAAAGGCCTTGCTGAAGTCCAGGTAGACCACATCCACAGGCCTCTTGTCTAAAACTACAAGTGAGAGTTTGCATTCATCTCTCCCTGCACGTGAAGCCTTATTAGATCACACCATGGAAAGGTATGATCAGCCCTCAAGCACTCAACTGAGCTCTAAGCTGTACCACCAGGACTAGGCACAGGCAGGGGTTACAGCCAAAAGGGTATGTACCAAGGAAAGCTGCCAGAGTGAGATATAAAGCTATGCTTTTGAGAAGATGTGCTAGGTTAAAAAAAGTCATAATTACACTAGAGAGCAAGGAAACTCTTTTCCCAGCATTCAAACCTGAGATCAGAATAACAAACTTTTGTACTTGTCCTTTAAATAACTCAGATTGATTAAAACTAAATATACAATTTCAAAATCAGATCATCATTTTCCCCACCTGAAGAAATCAGACTGCATTACTTTAACCATTGGTTGAAGGTTCAAGTCAAGAGAACAATCAATACCATTACTGCAAAACAAGATTCTGAATGGGGCAAGACCAGCCTTGATAAAGGCTCTGGTCCCTCACTACCTTCTGCCATCTCCCTACAGCAACCCCCAAACTGAGAAGCTTGTCCACCTGAAGGACACTGACCACATGTATCTCTTAACTCATTCAAACTGGACAGAATAAGAATAAACCAGGTTGGAAGAGACCTTCAAGATCATCGCAACCAACCCATCAACCAATCCAACCCCACCCAAACAACTAACCCACGGCACCAAGCACCCCATCAAGTCTTCTCCTGAAAACCTCCAATGATGGTGACTCCACCACCTCCCCAGGCAGCCCATTCCAATGGGCAATCACTCTCTCTGTATAGAACTTTTTCCTAACATCCAGCCTAAACCTCCCCTGGCACAGCCTGAGACTGTGTCCTCTTGTTCTGGTGCTGGCTGCCTGGGAGAAGAGACCAACATCCATCTGCCTACAACCTCCCTTCAGGTAGTTGTAGAGAGTAATAAGGTCACCCCTGAGTCTCCTCTTCTCCAGGCTAAGCAACCCCAGCTCCCTCAGCCTCTCCTCACATGGCTTGTGTTCCAAACCCCTCCCCAACTGTTGTCCAGTTCAGTTCTGATTAAAGCTCAGCTGTTAATGAAATTGTTTTGATTTGATTTCAGTTTGCACTAATGAAGCTGTTGACCCTCTTAGAAAAATACAGAGCTACTGAGCCCCTGATGATCTGCACAATCAAAGGATTTTTCTGCTGGAATATGTAATAAAATCAGTGAGATGATTCAAGGTCTGGCCACCCCTGTGGACTTGAAGTTGAAGTTGATCCCTATTCTGCAGCACATGCATCATGATGCTAGCCTGGCCTCCAGCTCCCGGCAGCTGCTGCAGCAGCTGCTAACATCTTATCCTTCCACCAAGATGGTCATTGTTACTCTGCACACCTTTACTCTGTTGGCTGCTTCTTCTCTGGTTGACCTAAACAGGTAATTCTTCCTAATTCATTCCTGCAACATAGAGAGTACAAAGTATATTTAGAAGCCATCAGATTCCAGCAGATGGATGTGCTGGGATGGTTGCTCTTACATGCTGTAGGATACCTGAAAGCAGCTGCTGCTTTCAGACTTTTTGTCCTCTGGAGAGGCTGAGGGAGCTGGGGTTACTTAGCCTGGAGAAGAGGAGGCTCAGGGGAGACCTTCTTGCTGTCTACAACTCCATGAAGGGAGGTTGTAGCCAGGTGGGGGTTGGTCTCTTCTCCCAGGCAACCAGGACCAGAACAAGAGGACACAGTCTCAAGGTGTGCCAGGGGAGGTTTAGGCTGGAGGTTAGGAAGAAGTTCTTCCCAGAAAGAGAGATTGGCCATTGGAATGTGCTGCCCAGGGAGGTGGTGGAGTCCCCATCACTGGAGGTGTTTAGGAAGAGACTGGATGGGGTGCTTGGTGCCATGGTTTAGTTGATTAGATGGTGTTGGGTGAAAGGGTGGACTCGATGATCTCAAAGGTCTTTCCAACCTGGTTAATTCTATTCTAACCCATGAAATATTCTACTCTAATCATAAGAACAGAAAGAGATGTTCAAACAGTGCATTGAGACTGCACTAGTAGCATAGCTAAAAATCAGTATCCTCAAGCAATAAAACTGGCTGCTAATCAAACAGCTACAGCATTGTTTTGTACAGTCTCTATCAGGAGTTCAGCCCCACCATGAGTCCAGTTCTGGGCCCCTTGCTACAAGACAGACATTGAGGGGTCTGGAGCATGTCTGGAGAAGGACAACAAAGCTGGTGAAGGGTCTTTTACACAAGCGCTATGATGAACAGCTGAGGATGTGGGTTGTTCAGTCTGGAGAAGAGGAGACTGAGGGAAGACCTCACTGCTCTCTACAAGTCCCTGAAAGGAAGTTGGAGTGAGGTGGGTTCTAGCCTCTTCCCTCAGGTGAGAAGTGATAGGATGAGAGAAAATAGTGTGTGGTGACAGGTTGGACTTGATGATCTTTGAGGTCTCTTCCAACCTTAGTGATACTGTGATTTTGGGCAGCTACCACAGAACATCAACCCCATGCAGAGCTACAGGCTGGGGTCAGAGTGGCTGGAGAGCAGCCAGGCAGAGAGGGACCTGGGGGTGCTGGTCGACGGTAGACTGAACATGAGCCTGCAGTGTGCCCAGGCAGCTAAGAGGGCCAATGGCATCCTGGCCTGCATCAGGAACAGTGTGGCCAGCAGGAGCAGGGAGGTCATTCTGCCCCTGTACACTGCACTGGTTAGGCCACACCTCGAGTCCTGTGTCCAGTTCTGGGCCCCTCAGTTTAGGAAGGAGGTTGACTTGCTGGAGCGAGTCCAGAGAAGGGCAACAAAGTTGGTGAGGGGTTTGGAACATAAGCCCTACGAGGAGAGGCTGAGGGAGCTGGGGTTGCTTAGCCTGGAGAAGAGGAGACTCAGGGGTGACCTTATTACTCTCTACAACTACCTGAAGGGAGGTTGTAGACAGACGGATGTTGGTCTCTTCTCCCAGGCAGCCAGTACCAGAACAAGAGGACACAGTCTCAGGCTGTGCCAGGGGAGGGTCAGGCTGGATGTTAGGAAAAAGTTCTATACAGAGAGAGTGATTGCCCATTGGAATGGGCTGCCTGGGGAGGTGGTGGAGTCACCATCACTGGAGGTTTTCAGGAGGAGACTTGATGGGGTGCTTGGTGCCGTGGGTTAGTTGTTTGGGTGGTGTTGGATTGGTTGATGGGTTGGATGCGGTGATCTTGAAGGTCTCTTCCAACCTGGTTTATTATTGCTATGTATTCTAACATGCTGCAACTTTCTGTAACAGGTTCCCTCAAGTTTTGTGTCCTGCTCTCCAGAAGCAGTAAGGACTCAAAACCTGTCCCCTTTGAAAGCAAAAGGCAAAAATCTTGTGTGGGTGACATCCACCTGGTTATGGTAACAGATTATCTTACATTTATTTATTGCCATCAGAGCCTGTTAGTGTCTTTTCTTCCTGGTTGTAGCCAGGAGGGGCTTGGTCTCTTCTCCCAGGAAACCAGCACCAGAACAAGAGGACACAGTCTCAAGCTGGGGAAGTTTAGACTTGAGGTGAGGAGAAAGTTCTTCCCTGAGAGAGTTGTTAGGCACTGGAATGTGCTGCCCAGGGAGGTGGTGGAGTCACCATCCCTGGAGGTGCTCAAGAAAGGATTGGATGTGGCACTTGGTGCCACTGTCTGGTAGTCATGAGGTGCTGGGTGACAGGTTGGACCTGATGATCTTTAAGGCCTTTTCCAACCTTATTGATTCTATGATTATTGTCTCCTTCAGTCACAGACTTCTGTGCCATCCTCCAGTTAGAGAGGGTTAACAGAATCAAGTCATCAGACATTCCCAAGTTGCCTCTCTCACTAGACTGTTCCAGCTGCTACACCTCAAAGCAGCAGCAGAAAGTTTACTGTTCCTAATTTTAATAAGTTTAGCTCTCCAGCATCTGTTACTGTTATAGAACAAATAATCCTCTTACACCTGCTGACAGCTGCAGAAAATACCTTGGATTTGTGGCTGACAGTCTAGCTGGGAGTTTCAGGAGCACTTTTTTACTGACATAAAATGGTCAGACTTGATGCATTTGTTAGTACATACTGAAGGGCTGATTCCAACCCCTACCCTTCATCCTCAGGGCACACACTAATGCTCAATGCACCTTTCACTGAAATACCCAGGTCCCAGTTTTTACCTATGTTGCTGCAATGACAATAATTGAAGCTTTTTCCTCCTCTTTCCCCCATCCTCACCTCAGATCCAAAAGTTCTTCTGTGCTTTGGCACAATGGCAGCAAATAAATGTTGGGTCAACAAACCAAACCAAATGAACCAAAAAAGAAGAGACTTCAGAATCCTTGAATTAAAACCAGGGCTTCACTGCAGAGCAGTTGCTCAGGATAACACCCCTACAGGAGCTGAACAACAGAGCTGAGAAAGTCTGTGGAAATAGCCTCCTACATTTTAAGGACAGAAACTATGCCATAAATGCAAGAAGGTATTACAGATCTCAAAATTTCACTGTACAATAAAATGATTATTGTGAACACTCCTAAGTCTGTGGGTACCAACATGCACTGTAAGCACTTCACAGGCAACTTAAGTTAATTAACCAGGTTGGACCTTTGAGATCATCGAGTCCAACCTATCACCCAACACCACCTAATCAACTAAACCATGGCACCAAGCACCCCATCCAGTCTCTTCCTAAACACCTCCAGGGATGGGGACTCCACCACCTCCCTGGGCAGCACATTCCAATGGCCAATCTCTCTTTCTATGAAGAATTTCTTCCTGACACCCAGCCTAAACCTCCCCTGGCACAGCTTGAGACTGTGTCCTCTTGTTCTAGTGCTGGTTGCCTGGGAGAAGAGACCAACCCCCACCTGGCTACAACCTCCCTTCAGGGAGTTGCAGAAAGCAAGGTGGTCTCCCCTGAGCCTCCTCTTCTCCAGGCTAAGCAACCCCAGCTCCCTCAGCCTCTCCTCACAGGGCTGTGCTCCAAAGCCCTCACCAGCTTGTCATGATCTGCAGCTACATGTGCCTTGGCTTACTCAAGAAGCACTTGCTAGAAAGGTTACCAATTACTCTTTACTAATGCAAAAGAACACTAGACAAAACCCAAATTGATTCAGGCTACCCAAGTCTAGCACTCTCACAGAGTTAAGAGCTTGGGTCAACATCCTTCAAATATGCAATTTTCCCTGTCTAGTGAAACCCTCCATAGCTTGCTCCAAGAAATCCTGCATCAGAACAAACCCAATGAGCAGCAACACACTCAGATTTAGGGCCCTGGTTTTGCCAGGTATTGGGAAAGGGTGGTAATAGGTCTGGAAAAGGAAAGAGCAGGCCACATGCTATGGCTCTTTCTTCACAACAGCAGCCACCCACTTAACCCTTAGCCTTCCTACAGTGACAATGCATGATGACACCACTTGTGCTTGCATGAACTCAGCTCTGCATTTGAGCTTTCAGAGTTTAGTCAGCTGTTAAAACATTCGTAGGGAATGTAAGCAACAAAAGGGGAGGAAAAACATTTCAGTATTTTCTCCCACTGAAACAGATGAAGGATGAAAGTGCTTGTCCAGCCTGCAGAAATCCTGTCAAACTCCAGAAGCCCAAGATGGGCATCAAACCATCTTTAAACATAACCAAAACAACAGAATTACCTGGGCAAAGGCCTTGCTGTTGTCCTATCCCTCACCTACACCACTATGTTAAAAGACAGGCTGGAGAGGTGGGCACAAGCCAACCTCATGAGGTTCAACAAGACCAAGGGCAGGGTCCTGCTGCTGGGTCAGGGCAATCCCAGGCACAAATCCAGACTGGGCAGGGACTGGCTGGAAAGCAGCCCTGAGGCTTGGGGGTGCTGGGGGACGAGAAGCTCAACAGGAGCTCTCAGTGTGCACTTGCAGCCCGGAAAGCCAATCAGATCCTGGGCTGCAGCAAGAGAAGTGTGGCCAGCAGGGCAAGGGAGGTGATTCTCCTCCTCTGCTCAGCTCTGCTGAGACCCCACCTGCAGTACTGCCTCCAGGTCTGGAGCCCCTATTACAAGAGGGATCTGGAGGTGCTGGAAGGTGTCCAGAGAAGGGCCACGAGGATGAGCAGAGGGCTGGAGCACCTCTCCTGTGAGGACAGACTGAAGGAGTTGGGGCTGTTCAGTCTGGAGAAGAGAAGGCTCTGAGGTGACCTAATTGTGGCCTTCCAGTATCTGAAGGGGGCCTACAAGAAGGCTGGGGAGGGACTTGTCAGGATCTCAGGTAGTGATAGGACTAGGGGGAATGGAATGAAGCTGGAGGTGGGGAGATTCAGGCTGGAGGTGAGGAGGAAGTTCTTCCCCATGAGAGTGGTGAAGCCCTGGAATGGGTTGTCCAGGGAGGTGGTTGAGGCCCCGTCCCTGGAGGTGTTTAAGCCCAGGCTGGATGAGGCTCTGGCCAGGCTGATCTAGTGTGGGGTGTCCCTGCCCATGGCAGGGGGGTTGGAACTAGATGATCCTTGTGGTCCCTTCCAACCCTGACTGATACTATGATACTATAAGGTTTGATGACACATCAAATAAGAAAAGCCAAATTCCTCTGGTTTCATACAACCCACTGCATGCAAGAAACTTAACAGATATTTTTGATTAATTCTACCTCCATCTGAAAGTGGTTTTAAAAATCCAAACTGAACTGAACACCTCTTTCATGCCACCTTAGTGTACACACAGCCCCCAGTCAGATTCATTTCCAAGTAAAGCTGTTGCTAGGAGGAACAAAAGCTGAATTTTATTACAGAGACAAGAATCAGAAATCCAAATGGATATGAAAGAAGAATGCATTTGGAAAGGAAGCCAGCAGTTAGCAGAGCTGGCAGTTTGCCAGGCCATCTGTATTTATGGATACCAAAAGAGACCAGGCACAGAAACAACGCAAGAGGTCACCTTTCCAGTGCAATGCCTTCATCCACGCTTCTTGACCCTCCTCACACCCATGTTGTTGCTCTCTCTTAGTTCTCCCCAAATACATGCAAACACCCCTCAAGCATCATCTTTCTACATGTCCCTGGGTCAGATCCAGAACTGAGTTTCTCTTTGGTTATGTACTGTTTACAGTAATATGAGCATCACCATTCTTGAAAGCTTCAGTCAGGTTGCTGCCCTTTCAGTCCCACTTCTAGGAGTCTACACCAACTTGTGTTTTATATACAGAATATAAACTCTTAAAAACACCATACTTTAAGTTCTTTACCCACCTTATCCTTTTCATTAAGACTGTCTGATTATCTTTTGATCCAAAAGGCTATGATGAGCCAGCTGGATTAAACATCACTTGAAGGAAAGGATAATGTTTCATACACTATCTGCCACTGCCAGATTAACACACTGCTCCAGAAGCAATGGTTTCCCAATCACAGAATCACCAAGGTTGGAAGAGACATCAAAGATCATCAAGTCCCACTGGTCACCACAGACCCCATGACTAGACCATGGCACCAAGTGCCACATCCAATCCCCTCCTGAACCCCTCCAGGGATGGGGACTCCACCACCTCCCTGGGCAGCACATTCCAGTGACGAATGACTCTCCATGAAGAACTTTCTCCTCACCTCCAGCCTAAACTTCCCCTGGTGCAGCTTGAGACTGTGTCCTCTTGTTCTGGTGCAGGTTGCTAGAGAGAAGAGACCAACCCCTTCCTGGCTACAACCTCCCTTCAGGTAGTTGTAGAGAGCAATGAGGTCTCCCCTGAGCCTCCTCTTCTCCAGGCTAAGCAACCCCAGCTCCCTCAGCCTCTCCTCACAGGGCTGTGCTCAAGGCCTCTCCCCAGCCTTGTTGCCCTTCTCTGGACACATTCAAGTGTCTCGATGTCCTTCTTAAACTGAGGGGCCCAGAACTGGACACAGGACTCAAGGTGTGGCCTAACTAATGCAGAGTACAGGGGCACAATGACTTCCCTGCTCCTGCTGGCCACACTATTCCTAATGCAGGCCAGAAAAGAACTTGTTTAACCTCCTGCTCCTCAAGGGGCTGGACAAGACATACTGGTGCTGTGGCAAACCCAAAGCTAGTGCTGCAGCAGCTGTCAAACGACATGAAATGGCCAAATCTGCCTGTGCTACCCTCAGCTGAGGCACTAATTTGGGTGTCTCTCTCTCTCTCTCCTCTGCTCAGCCAGTTTCCACAGAGCTCATGGGAACACCATTATGTCTGAAATCTGAACCATCTGGTCAATTGCAGAGAGATTTGCAAAGAAGCAAATAAGAAATGTGGGAGAAGAGAGAGAAAGAATAGCTGCAAACCAAGTATCTTAATCCCATCAGGAAAGTCTGCTTAAAACACAGTCACATCTATCTACATAGATAATAAAACCCCCAAGACACTAAATTACATTAAAAGGGTGTTGAATGGCCCATCCTAAGCACCACACTCAAACACAAGTGATGCTTAAAGTAATCCCAAACGTGCATTCTTAATGCTTAACTTTTCAGAACTTGGGGGTGGGGGGTGAAACATAGCACAGACACTACAGACTTTCACAGAAACTGCACAGGGGTACAACTCACTGAGAGAGTCCTTAGCCATTGGGATGTGCTGCCCAGGGAGGTGGTGGAGTCACCATCCCTGGAGGGGTTCAAGAGGGGATTGGATGTGGCACTTGGTGCCATGGTTTAGTCATGAGGTCTGTGGGGACAGGTTGGACTTGGTGATCTTTGAGGTCTCTTCCAACCTTGGTGATTCTGTGAAAACAAATTTAACTAAAAACCCCCAACCCTCACATAAAACCTTTTTGCCACAAAAAAAAAACCCCACATCCACAAGCACTCATTCCATTGTCCTAAAGATTCAATTTGCCAGAACCCATGCCTTCCCAAACAGAAGTAGTGCTGGCCCTTGCACTTGGAGCACCAGCACTTAGAGCACTTCCAGTTCTACATAAGTGAGAAGCAGTAATAAAGTTATTAATCTTTGCTGCCCCCCCTTTACTTAAATTACAAAACTGAGGTGAATCTCCAAGCCAGTTTCAACTACCAGACTCCTTAAGTAGGGACAATTCCTTACCTTTTGGACCTGTAACATTTAACAGTTACAAGTTTTTAGTTTATACTTAGAATAGAATAAACCAGGTTGGAAAAGACCTTCAAGATCATCCAGTCCAACCTATCACCCACCACCATCTGATCAACTAAACCCTGGCACCAAGTGCCTCATCAAGTCACATTCCCATGGCCAATCTCTTTCTGTGAAGAACTTCCTCCTTACATCCAGCCTAAACCTCCCCTGATGCAGCTTGAGCCTGTGTCTCTTGTTCTGGTGCTGGGTGCCTGGGAGGAGACCAACCCCCTCCTGGCTACAACCTCCCTTCAGGGAGTTGTAGATGGCATTAGGGTCACCCCTGAGCCTCCTCTTCTCCAGGCTAAGCAACCCCAGCTCCCTCAGCCTCTCCTCACAGGGCTGTGCTCCAAACCCCTCCCCAGCTTTGCTGCCCTTCTCTGGACATGTTCCAGCAACTCAACATCTTTCCTAAGCTGAGGAGCCCAGAACTGGACACAGGACTCAAGGTATGACTCAAAAGCAGCAGCATCATTGGCATGCTTGTGTAAACATTTGTGAAACAACAGATGAAAGTATTTATGAAGGTTTTCTTTGTTGTTTTTGTTTTTTTTCTTTTCCTCAAACACTGCTGCCTTATTACTTCTTAAAAGAGTTTTACTTTCTACCTTCCAATGACACTAAAAGTCCTCTTCTTCACATAAAGTGAGACTGCAGACCTCTTCTCTTCTACTCTGCCCAGGAAAAAGAATCACTGAGTTATAGAATAATAGAATAAACCAGGTTGGAAGAGACCTTCAAGATCATCATGTCCAACCCATCAACCAATCCAACACCACCTAAACAACTAAACCATGCAAACAAGCACCCTATCAAGTCTCCTCCTGAACACCTCCAGTGATGGCGACTCCACCACCTCCCTGGGCAGCACATTCCAATGGCCAATCTCTCTTTCTGGGAAGAACTTCTTCCTAACATCCAGCCTAAACCTCCCCTGGCACAGCCTGAGACTGTGCCTTCTTGTTCTGGTGCTGGCTGCCTGGCAGAAGAGACCAACATCCGTCTGTCTACAACCTCCCTTCAGGTAGTTGTAGAGAGCAGTAAGGTCACCCCCGAGTCTCCTCCTCTCCAGGCTAAGCAACCCCAGCTCCCTCAGCCTCTCCTCACATGGCTTATGTTCCAAACCCCTCACCAACTGTTGTCCAGTTCAGTTCTGATTAAAGCTCAGCTGTTAATGAAATTGTTTTGATTTGATTTCAGTTTGCACTAATGAAGCTGTTGACCCTCTTAGAACCTCCCTTCTTAGTTTTTCAACAGCTTCCCTAGTATCAGTCAAGGTTGGAAGGGACCACAAGGATCATCCAGTTCCAACCCCCCTGCCATGGGCAGGGACACCCCACGCTACATCAGGCTGCCCAGAGCCTCATCCAGCCTGGTCTTAAACACCTCCAGGGACGAGGCCTCAACCACCTCCCTGGACAGCCCATTCCAGGGCTTCACCACTCTCATGGGGAAGAACTTCCTCCACTGAGACAAAACCAGCTAAGTGTGAGTTGAATCACTGGTATTTTTAATACTATAAAATACATAAGAACACGAATAGATAGTTGTGCACTGAGCCAAAACTTACCCTGAGCTCTCCACCATACTAATCTCTCTCCAAACCTGTTACTTCAATGTTTATTCCTTTGGACTGTTCAGTGCTGAACAACTTCTGCAACAACTACTTTTTCAGCTCAAATGTCTCTACAGCAGACAAACTCAAGCAGTACACACAGAAAAGTCCAGAGGAACACCACTGACAAGCTTTCATCAAAATGAACATTTGTCTTTTTAATCAGTTTTCAGTTTTTGATAAACCCATTGGTCCCAGCCTATGCTTAGATTTCTTCTCTTAAAGAAACTTTGCAGAAGGCCCTTCTCCAGCCTAAAGAACACTAACCACTTAACAAAATAGTAAAACAAGGTGAAGAAGTCTACTTCAGTGACATTCACACACTAGAGAATCTATAGGACTGCTCTCTGGAACCGAGGTCAAAAGCAGTAGTTCAATACACACGTTAAAGCTGGTACCATCTCCAATAGATGCAGTTCCTTTCTCTTTCCCTCTGCTACTTGTACCCACCTTCTTCTTTCACTGCACCCACAAAACAAACTGGGTTAGGAACTATGCTTTGTAAGTCACCCAGCAAAGAAAAAAAAGAGAGGGTGGGCAGTTTTAGTGTGGAACAGGGCCATGATCCAAACCACCACACAATCATTAAAGTATTTGGGCAGTAAGACTAAAGCAGCAGTGGTAAGAAGAGTCTGAAAAGCTGGGACCAGCTTCCTTCAGCAGCACTGCTTGTGGGGAAGAAAGAGGGTGGGAGGAATCCCACCTCCAAACACCATGTCCATCCCTAAAACCCACACTCACCTGCCCCAAGCCTCACATGCAGAATCTCTCAGTGGTGTCACAGAATGTTTTTAGGAATGCAAACATATTAGCCTTATTTATCTCAGTAACATACACAAATGACTGGACTACTATCTCAACTGTAGTGATCACAACAGCAGTGCAATTACATACCTACACCATCCCACATATGACATGCCATTTTAAGCATTAAAGTTCATATTCCACTATAATAAATCCAAGCAGGTTACATATCTTGGAGCTGTATTTCAGCTCAGTTCACACTGGAAAGTTACACCACTAAGTTTATATTCCATAAAAGATTTACTAACTAACCTGCCTAATTAAGGTTGCAGAACCCTTCCATTTCTAAGATCCTGTCTTCAGTGCTTAAAACCAGCAACCAGCTGGTTTCAGGCAACCAGCACCACAACAAGAGGACACAGTCTCAAGCTGCGCTAGGGGAGGTTTAGGCTGGAGGTTAGGAAGAAGTTCTACACAGAGAGTGATTGCCCATTGGAATGGGCTGCACCCAGGGAGGTGGTGGAGTCACCATCATTGGAGGTGTTCAGGAGGAGGCTTGATAGGGTGCTTGGTGCCATGGGTTAGTTGATTAGGTGGTGTTGGATGATAGGTTGGACACAATGATCTCGAAGGTCTCTTCCAACCTGGTCTATTCTAAACCTTGCCAAACTAACCTTTGGCAAGACTTCTCTGTCCCTCACACACACCCAAAGTGATATATTCTGTTCATCTGTTGGAGTGTCAGTCTAAAAACCTCATTTCCCAAAAAAAAAAAAAAGAAAGAAAAACAAAGAGCAAATGTGTTTTATCCACATTAAACACACAATTTTTGTCTCCAGGTTTTTTGAAAAGCTCTAAAATGTCTCTGCTTTAGACTAGTTACACTGAATGAGAAACTGCATCTCTGACATAAAGACATCACCTCTGGCATACTCCAATACAGATGTGATCACACTGCTGGAGTGAAAAAAGTTCCTCCCTCACACACTCTGCTAAGAATTTGTGGACAAAGAATTTAACTCCCTAAAGATTTTGCTTCTGCAAATCAGAGCTGGCAAAAGTTTTCCAGTAAGTATTTCATATGGCTTCTAGAAGCCTACCATCAAGGAAAAGAAGAAAGGATACAGAGAACAGAGACACGTCGCTCAGGTATTCTTAGTCACATCCTTTCAGGCACTCAACCAACAACAAAGGGAGAAGTAAGATGACTAGTCTGAATTCATAGACTGAAAAAAATGACCCAGGAGAACCAGGAGGGATGAAAGCATATCTTACAGAAGAACTAGGAGGGATGAAAGCATATCCTAAAACCTTTCTGCATAGGTATTCCTCAATAATTTCATCTTTACTGTCCTTAGGCAAATGTGACAGATTTTATATGCTTGAAATAGCTTTTGTATTATCCAAAGTAGGTGAAACAGGGGCAGAGACTAATCCACTCTAAAAGCAAACAAACCAACCAACCAACAAAAAAACCCTTAAATAATCACAAGCACCAAAAATATTACTAACATATATAACAAACAAAACCAACCAACCCACCCCAAACAAACAAACCAAGACAACCCCCCCCCACCCCCACCCCCCCACCAAAACCTGTGTGGCTTTACTCTTAAGTTTTGTGCCAGAAGGCAGCAGACTTCTGTAGACAAAATTCAGAGGGCACTTCAATACCTCATCTTTTGAAATGATCCTTTAAAGCTAAATGTTACAACAGGGTAATTAAATGTAAGCTTTACTGCTTTTGACATATTGCTGAAACTGGATGAACTACGCAGAAGTCTGGTAAAGGCTGCAGCTCCTGTTCCAAAAAGGAGAGACAGGAATTTCCTGGTGTGATTTTTGTACCATTAAAATAGGAAAAGGGTCACTGTACAGCACTCTTTACAGATACATCACTTGCACAAAGAAGCTGACACTAAGCTCACAGTACTGCTTACCCCCTCTTACACAAAGGCAAAATGAACCTTTGCTCTGAGGCTACGGTAACAAAACCGTTCCAATGTCCCCAACTCATTCAACACTGACCTTTTCTTATCAAGACAGCTCAAAAATTACACACAAACTTCCTCTTACAAACTGCAAAATAAATTCAAAGATCCCTGCTTGACCTCAGTTTAACCCACACATCAGAGATCTCAACACACAGCCCTAGCATGAACTACAAGTTCATGTGGTACGTTGCTATCCAAATCTACTAAGTCACATCAGGTACTTTTGCACCTTCAAACCAAACAAGGACAACTTTTGTTTCTCCATTTCACACACTACCTGGTCCCAAACCCACAAAAGCTGTTTCCCCCATATCCCTCCCTGTTCAGTCCTCAGAGTAGTGACCAGTCCAAACCCAAAACACTATCAGTTAAATTTAAAAACAACAACGACAGCAACTCACACTGCAAGAACACAATAAAAACACACTGTAAGAGGAGGTTAAAAACCAATAGTAGGGTTAGAAACATAGATATGTATCCTGAAATAACATCTCCTCCCTTATCTGGGACCAAAAAAAATGTACTTGATCTCATCTGTTGCTCTCCAGCTTCTGCTGCACTTCCTGCCTGAGGAGAGTGACCAGCTTGTCATATGGAGCACAGGCACAGCATGCTGTTCTCACATGTTGTCACAGCAACTCCACCTGTGTCTTTTACAGTTCTAGAAGACAAAAGTACTCACATTCTTAGAAGACTTGAGAAGTTGAGGCTGTGGACTGAGGAAATGGAAACAAAAAGTTTTGAGTTAAGGAAATGAGATGAAGAAAGGGGAATTTTCCTCACTTGACAAAACCAGAACCTTCTTACATGCCCTACTTTCCTAGTGGACACAGAACAGCAACAGACAATACCATAGGATTGGATTACTTTCTATTAAGCACTGCATTGTTCTAACAGGAAGACTTTTGGAGCATGAAATACTTCAAGCACAACTCTCAAGGAAACCCCTTCCCAAGATGCACATAAGCCTGCTGACCACCACATAAGCCTGCAACACCTCTCCCCTCTGGTGGTCTGACAGGCAGATGAGCACTGACTGCTGCTGTGGACAGAGGGACTCATTCTCCACCAGCTCCTCCTCATCCCCAGCCAGAGGTACAGGCTGGGCACATATCACCTCTCTCTACAGTGGGAGCAAGCTGTGTGGAGCAGAGTGAAACACAAGATTAGCATCAGGAGCGTTGAGACTGCATTGTTAACCAACTACTCAGCTGTCCAATAGACTTGTGATTGCAATATTGCAACAACACTACCACAGGCTAATGTCAGCTTCTGCATTTAGACAGCAGGAAAAGACAACAGAACAGTTTGCCTAAGTGCATTTAAGCAAAGCAAGCTTTTCTCTAGCAGCCCTATTTTTAGCTATTTGATTAGATACAGGGATATTAAACTTGAGTCTGCAATAGTTACTTGCCCAAGGAAGTCTGAATACAGAAGACTGCTGCTTTAAAACTAGCTTTGTAGGTGAGCAGATGATCAGAAATTCACCACCACAGATCAGCTGCGTCTCTCTCCCATTACATGTACTGCATTACTTACATTAAATGACAAATTAAGAGTGTAGGGAGAAAAAGGTACTTGCCAACAAAGTATCAAGCACTCTCAAGTTTGCTTTCTTTAGAAGGCATCTTCCAACAAATGCAGGAAAATATTTAGAAGTGTTATCCAAAGGTGCCTTTCAGATCACACTAACATGCAGATCCCAAGTGTCCTAATTGAACAGCTCCTATGACAAGAGCAATACACTTGCACAAAAAGCCTCAGAACAGGAAAAAGGCTTAGAAGTCATAAAAAGGCCTTTCAGAAAGTACATAGAAATAAAGTAATATTGCCAGGCTATTGCATGCTCTTCACAAAAAGACAGTCAGTTTTCCTTTTCATAAGAAACACCCCAGAGTTCAAGAGAACAATGCAGATATTTATCATACTCTGCCCTTTAAAAATCAAAGGCAACCAATTATACCCACGCTCTCTTTCATACTCACATCTTAAGAAGAAAAAGATTAGGGGAAAGGAGAGTAACCTTTACAATTTCTTTTCCTGTTCCTGCCTTTATTTGCTTTGTCCAGTTATATGCTATCTCTCTGTGTAACATCAAGAGCATCTGCAAACAGAAACACCTACATTCATCAAAAGGCACAGATTGGAACTGCTGATACAGGCACCAATCATGTAATTTTTGTGACAAACCCTCTAGGATTCTAGCACAAAAACACAGGTTTATGTGGGGGTGTGGAGAAGAGCAGACCTAGTTCAGTTTTCCTCTGTTCCTCCAGCTTTATTCAATAAAATACACCAACAATTATGCAACAGCAGCTAAAGCCATATTTCCTACATTTGGTGGTGAGCTCTCTCCTACACAGCACACACAAACTTGCAGGGGGAAAAAAAAAAGCCTGCCCTGAATCTACTTTGCAGGCTGAGTTTAAGTGCCTAATTACAAATGGTTTATGTCACTTCTCAACCAGCAAGTGACCCAAGCTCAGAAGGGGAAAAGTCAATACATTAAAAAAACCCAAAAACACATCTTCAGCAGAACTGAAGCAGGACACCACCTCCAATTAAGAGACAAGTAAACTGATTTACCTGCTTACTTTCTCAATCAAGGACAAAGTAAAACCCCCAAACAAAAAGTAATCCAAAAACCTTCACTCCTGTACTCAACAGGAAAGGAAAAAGCCTTCCTCTTCTCAAGGAACCCATACATACCTATTATCTTGCATGTACTTTTGCAAAGCCTCTGTTTGACTTAGTTTTTGGAACTGAAAACAGAAGAATTCAAGAGCAATGTCTCTTTCCGACGCACCACTGCAAGTCTTAGACACCAGCTCTAATACAGTAGTACTTCAGATCTGACTTAGTTGCGTTGTGCTCTATAAAAAGAGGGGACCTAGCAACAGTCTTTTATGAAATTTATCGATCTGGAAACACACATAAATTACTCTAGGCACACTGAAGCTAGACAAATAGAGGTTTTCCAGGCTTGTTCTGCAGTGGTGATGAGAGTAAAGACAGACTGGACAAAGAAACAAGCTATTCTTGTTACTTATACCTTTCAGTATAAAACATGTATATGTTTTCATACATAAAGAAAACACTTCTAAATGGAAATAAGAACAAGTGTTTGCTTAAAATCCTCCCCAAAACAAATTCCATGCTTTATAGTGAAAAGCAAAAAGAAGGGCCTCCTTACCCATACACCATCCCAGAAAACACTTCAGTGTAGCTGTTTGCAAGTGACACTTCAAACAAACATACTAAGACATTTTGAGACTGTAAAACAAAGGATTTCAAATTGTCAAGATACATCAGCAACGCCAATCAACAGATGCTTCAGGAAGACTCCAGGATATGCAGATCATGCTAAGACCACTTTCCAAGCAAGGGGCAAAAGAAACCACACAGTTCTGCAGTCAGCAGTCACACTATCTCAGAGAAATTACCTCCCAAAACTGACAACCATATTGTCATGGGACAGTGGCTTGAATTTTAACTAGCACATTCAATACACACAGCAAATCCCCAGGGTCATGTGTTTTATGACTTTAACATTACCATTAGGCCCATAAACTTTCCCATTTCCAATTAACGACACACATGACACCTTGGAAGTCAATTCACCCTTCTGGAAGGACTTTGTGCTTCGAGGCATAAAGCAGACTTCCAAAAATACACCTGCCACTGCAAATACTATGTGGACTTCTTTTAATAAGCAGATATAAAGTTTTTCGGAACAGCATAGCTGGAAAAGCTTGAGCTGTATCAGGCAAAGCAGTTTTGAAGCAGTGCAACGTTGCAACGGTTCTAACCCAACAGACCAGAACCTAGCTTGCTGCTGCACTATCTCCTTAAGAAGAACTGGAAGCTCACCTATAGCATCCACAGAAACTTTCTGGGTCTTGGAAAGGCACATGACAGGGTACCCAAAAGTGCATTATCGAAGAGGCTTCAGCTCTTGCAGCCTAACAAAAAGAGTACTCCACATCTGGGTCAGCGCTGACTTTGACTAACCGGGAGTCTGATCAGACTCCAGACCTGTGTACTGCCATTCCTCTTTAGCCTTGCTTACATGGGTTAAGACCTGCCAATGCAGCCTGGGCAGAAGAGAGGGAAAGAATTTTAGGAGGACGGTTTGTATTTCGTACAGAGTAACTTCAATTACTCCCCTTTTCAAGGTCTAAGCACATACAAAGAATCGATGGTTGCTCTCTTGCACAAATCAGTGCATTTGAAGACAAGACTAGGGTCTTTCTTAGTACTTCAGCTCAGTCCATCACCTTGATGAACCTATGAATGCTTGTGAAGCAAAAATAAGTTCAGTCATAACTGCAAAGCAAGCATGCAGAGGGGAGAAGCCCTACAGATTCTGTAATTAGCTCTGCTAACAATTAATGAAAAGACATACAGTCGAGAAATACTGGGCATCACTATGTGTGTGGAAGAGGCTCTCTCTGTTTCCCTCCATTCTGAAGCAGCAGAAAAGACAGTTGCTGTTGCAAGGAATAGAAGACCTACTCTTCTGATACGGCTTTGTGTCAAACTTCATAGTCTTGTGCCCTGAGAATTTTAAGCGGAGATGACTTAGAGATGCAAGATTTGACAAAGAAAAGCTTGGCTCTATCAGCCACACACACACAGCACAAACTAATTCCCTCTTGAGCAACGTACCTTTTCCGTGTAACACTAAAACAAAGAGACAGTGGTGTCTGGGAAAAAACTGTATTCACAATTATGCCAAGATAACATACTGACTGAAAAATCCTTACTTAACCCATCAGAAGTTTGTATGCACAATGTGGAAAAACGTTTCAGCATCTCAGCCCAGAAATACAACATATCTGCACAGGAAACCTGGAAGAAAAACATCCCACACATCCACTACATTTAGATATTCCCCTAGACATTCCCATGCCAAAACATGCGTGTTTTAACACTTATTTACATCTTTAGTTACATGTATTTTAGATTAATAAGGCATTCTTACCTGTATATCCTGCCCACCAGCCCCAGGAAGACACCATAGCTAATAGCCACTTAAATAATACTCCTTCGATATACCAGAAGCTTTTACTATCCAACACTCGTAGAGGCTGCAGCATAATTAAATACAAGACGTAGGACGGAATAGCAACCAGGTTATTGGCGACCATAAAAGCGAACCTGAGGAGTGCTTTCAAACAGGTATAGCCCACCCGCCGGGCCTGCTCTAGAGTCACGGCCATTCTTTTCAGAGCGGAGAGCGCGGGACCGTCCTAAGGGGTGAAGAAAAAACAAGGCACAGGTAGCGCTTTCCGAGCGAGGCGAGGCGAAGGTACCCGCCCCAGACCCAACCCGCTCCTACAAGCTGCCCGCACCTGCCTCCTCCGTTAGTCACCGGGGAAGCTGCTACCCCCGCTCCAGGGGACAGGAAGGCAGGGACACTACCCTCCACCCGCCGTGGCAGCGAGCGGCCGCTCCCTTCACCTTAGCTCACCGGGCTGCGGGAGACCCCATCCCGCAGCTCTCCTCAGGAGGGCACACGCACGGTCCCAGCCGGCCTTCATCTCCCGCCCCCCAAAAGGTCGCGGGCGCTAATGTAGCTACCAGCGGCCTCTCCCCCCGCTGCTGACAGGACCCCGGGACCGCCGGCGGCGCTGAGGGGCGCAAGCGGCAGCGGCCCCGGCCGCGGCACTCACCTACGGCAGGGCGGCAGAGTAGCGGCGGCGGAAGCGGCAGCAAGGCTGGGGGAGCTGGGCCCGGCGACGGAGGCAGCAGTCTCGGCTGGCGGCGGCAGCTGGCGGTAGCTCATGAACCCGGAGGTGGCTGGACCGGCCGCAGCAGCGCTACTCGCCCTGCGGCTCCCTGTGGAGAGAGGGGGGCGGGCGGCGTGAGCGCGGGGGCCGGCAGCCGAGGAGGCGGGAGCGCCGGGCCGGGCGGGCAAGCGCAGACCGCGGGTTCACCTCGGTTCCACCGCCCCGGCGGCCGCGCCGGGCCTGGCGCCCCTTCCCTTCTCCGCCCCTTCCTTTACCCTCCCTCCCCGCCTGCCTGGGACCCCACCGAGCCCCTGCTCCGCAAAGACATGCCGGTGCCGCGGGAAAGGGAACGACCCTGCACCTGTTGGGAACGGGGGCCGAGTCCGCGCAGGGTCCGTACCTCGACCCCACCGCGGGCAGCAGGGGCTGCCCGGGGTTCATGCCGGCCGCTGGGGGCACGCTCCCCGCCCCCGCCGGCTGCGTGTCCGCCGTGACTGCCCGCCCGGCCGGCCGCCCGCTTGCAGCCGAGCAGCAGGGCTGGCGCAGCAGCGAGCGCCGCCCCCGCCGGGGAGCGCGGGCGACGGCGCCCCCCGCCCCCTCACACACACACGCGCTCACGTTCGGCGGCGCGGAGCGCGGTGGGCCTTGCCGCCCGGTTCACCGCTTTGCCCGCCTTAGGAGCGCCTCCTGCAGCGGACCGCAAGCCAGCCTCGGCTCTGCCGGGCGGGCATAGGTAGGGGCTGCTGTTCCTGCCTAGGGACGAGCGGGAAGCTGCAGGACCTGGCCTCACGCTGCCCTCTTCGTGACCTTCTGCTTTCACCCCCCTCTGCTGCCGTTTTGCCTGATTTCAGTAATCGGGGAAAGTGGAAGATGGGACACGTCACAGGTCCCATCAGCACCATCAGCAAGACTCTTCTGGCCCGGGCAGCAACAAGATGTTTTCTTTGTTCCCGTAGTCCCTTTTTTTTCTAGTGTTTTCCTTTTCTCTCATCCCAATCCTGCAGCCACAAACACCATCATCTGCTTTCAGAAAACCTCTGCAGGGATCTGTGATCCAGAGACACTTGACCTCGGCCCAGCAGCAGCTGAGGCAGGGCCATCACAGCCTCCTCCACACAAGCTGCACCCTTACAGAGCCACTCTGGGGTGGAAATCTTTTGCCTTGTGGGTAACTGCATCACCCTTTGTGGAAACACAGTTCATCGCCGTGCCTGTCAGACAAGTTTGTTTCTGCTTTCCTGGTAACCCCTGTACAGGGCAGGGAAGAGCACTATCGGACCTCCTTCAGTCCTCCAGACTGCATTGGTTTCTCAGCCTAGTTCAACTATTGCAATGTGTACACTGAGTGCAAGTGCTTATGCAAGTGACTTTTGACACCTTAAGAACACACGAAGGACTTCTGTGCTGAAAAATACAACATTTTAAGTTTCCTAACTGTTCGACTGGAAAAGAGAACTGCTCTTGCATGCAGATCGTGACACGTGGAAAGCTGGCCCCCTGTTTCCAGGACAATGAGGCTTCGGCGGTGACTGTACCATAACAAACCAAATCTCATCCTCCAGGCCAGGAAGAAAACAAAGTTCTCACTGCAGATAAATTTCATCTGAGAATTTTAAAATCTAAACAACCCAATGCCACCACGTTCAGTTAGAGCAAAACAAAACCTGAGGACCTGCTCGACCAGCAGGATGCATCTTACATAAATGTTTCCAAGTCTGGGTGTTTTTCTGTCTGTGTTATTTTTATTACGAGGTTAAATTTAACAGTTGCACTCTGTAATCATTATGGAATCAGCTGGAGCCGTTCTGAAGTGTTACCAGATTTGGTAAGGCTTGGGGTTTGGTCATTTGTTTGTTGGTGGGTGGTTTTTCTTTTCAATCTCATGCAGACATCTCTAGGCATACACTTGGCCTTAGAGTTACATTTTTGCATCCCAAGAGCAACATGAAGGCTTGTTTATGTGTTGCTGCTCCCAAGTTGGAAAACATTAAAATCATTTTTCCTAACATTTGGCACCCCTGAAAAAATTTTTACTCCAAATATTAGCCTGTGAAAAATGCTCTCAAATCGGATGCATCAAAAGGAGGGACTGCAGGAACTGTCAGGCAGCTAATGAGTAAGGCAATTTATATTGCAGGAATTGCACATGGGGAAGCGGGCATACAAAGCATTCTTTGTCAGAGTGACTGCCTTAGAGCTTAGGAAGCTGTGGTTTAGCACTTTGCTGAATGATCTAATAGCAAAGACCCACCCCTGTTCTTCATTTCCTGGCCTTCACATGGACAACCCGAGTCAGAGGGAGCATGCACAGTAAAATACCCCTCATGAGTCTTGAGATGCTTGCTGTGTGTCATTCAGACTGGGCCTCTGAAGAATCATTTCTAGAATAAAGTGACACATATGGATATATGTGAGCCATTACTAAACTAAACAGCCATTACCAAACTGAAACAAACAAGCAGTAAGCTGGAGGGGTTTTGGTAGTGGGGGGTGGTGGTGTGCCTGCTGCCAGCACTGCCCCCAGCACGGGCAGGGGGCCGGGCAGGAGAGCTGCCAGGTGGAAAGGCACCCTGGGGAGGGTGGTTGACAGCAGCTGAACATGAGCCAGCAGTGTACCCAGGTGGCCAAGAATGGCATCCTGGCCTGGATCAGGAACAGTGAGGCCAGCAGGAGCAGGGAGGCCATTCGGCCCCTGTACACTGCACTGGTTAGGCCACACCTGGAGTCCTGTGTTCAGTTCTGGGGCCCTCAGATTAAGAAAGATGTTGAGTTGCTGGAAGGTGTCCAGAGAAGGGCAACAAAGCTGGGGAGGGGTCTGGAGCACAGCCCTGTGAGGAGAGGCTGAGGGAGCTGGGGTTGCTTAGCCTGGAGAAGAGGAGGCTCAGGGGAGACCTTCTTGCCATCTACAACTACCTAAGAGGACATTGTAGCCAGGTGGGGGTTGGTCTCTTCTCCTAGGCAACTAGCACCAGAACAAGAGGACACAGTCTCAAGCTGTGCCAGGGGAGGTTCAGGCTGGATGTTAGGAAGAAATTCTTCCAGACAGAGAGATTTGCCATTGGAATGTGCTGTCTGGGGAGGTGGTGGAGTCACCGTCACTGGAAGTGTTTATAATAAGCCTGGCTGAGGCACTTGGTGCCATGGTTTAGTTGTTGAGATGGTGTTGGGTGACAGGTTGGACTCGATGATCTCAAAGGTCTTTTCCAACCTGGTTAATTCTGTATTCTGTGTTTATTTATTTTCATTTGGTCTGTAACTTAATGCTGAACCCCAGAAGTTTCACAAACTATTTTTTTGCTCTGATAGCCTTTGGTTTTTTAATTCCAACTTCCAGATGCAATTCCTCAGAGCTTCATAATCTTTCAGTTACACTGTTTGTCATTTTACTATCATAAATGCAAGAAAAGCAAAACACTAAAATAGGTAGCTCTGAATTGGTGGCCTTTTAAACCATTTCTCTACAGTTTGCATATGTTTTGATTGAATTCCCCTTGGCAATTGTCTTCTCAGGCTCATGGAAAGACTGCCAGGATGTCACTACTGATCAGTGTGGAAATAAAATGTAAGAAGTCATTATTAACTGGTAGATACAGATACTACCACTGGTAGTATTAAGTGATTAACTGATATCAAGGATTGCTGGAGTAGATAATTAGTACTGGAGCCGTCTCCTGCTCACCTCCAGAAGAAGCCACAGGCCAAAACCACAGAAAAAAAAGTTAGATTTGTTCAGGCCTCCATGAAGGAAAACCACACTACTACTGAGGTGGGGATGTTACACCATCGTACACAAACACTTCTATTACACTCAGTTACTTAAAGTCATCATAAGTAATATACAGGTTCCTCCAAGGGAGCTGCAAAGTCTGAAAGACTGGATTTATCACTTACCTGGCTACAGGATTCAAGTTTTAGTGATAAAATCTTTGAGAGACCTGTGAAGAAGGTAACATTTTTTTGCCTCTAAGTATACTTCAAGAAGGGATAAACCGCCCTCACTCTCATACACCACCCTTCAGTGGAACATATTTGCATTCCAATTTTGCCATAGCATTAGAGCTGCCTGCAAGCACAGCTGTGAGGAGGGAATGCATTGCAGACCTTCAAGTAATCCACAAGTCACAGAGGCATAATGAAATCCAGGTTCAAAGCTGTAAACACCAAGCCAGCTAAAGGATTTGTTTCTGGAGTCCAGAAACAGCAATGCTCAGAATGCTTTTGAACCACTGTGTCCAAGATAAGGAAATAAAAAGCTGCTCATCTGACCCAAACAGAGTCAATCAGTTGGTATCATAGTATCAGTCAGGGTTGGAAGGGACTACAGGGATCATCTAGTTCCAACCCCCCTGCCAGCAGCAGGGACACCCCACACTAGATCAGCCTGCCCAGAGCCTCATCCAGCCTGGGCTTAAACACCTCCAGGGACGGGGCCTCAACCACCTCCCTGGACAACCCAGTCCAGGGCTTCACCACTCTCATGGGGAAGAACTTCCTCCTCACCTCCAGCCTGAATCTCCCCACCTCCAGCTTCATTCCATTCCCCCTAGTCCTATCACTACCTGAGATCCTGACAAGTCCCTCCCCAGCCTTCTTGTAGGCCCCCTTCAGATACTGGAAGGCCACAATGAGGTCACCTCAGAGCCTTCTCTTCTCCAGACTGAACAGCCCCAACTCCTTCAGTCTGTCCTCACAGGAGAGGTGCTCCAGCCCTCTGATCATCCTCATGGCCCTTCTCTGGACACCTTCCAGCACCTCCAGATCCCTCTTGCAATAGGGGCTCCAGACCTGGAGGCAGTACTGCAGGTGGGGTCTCAGCAGAGCTGAGCAGAGGGGGAGAATCCCCTCCCTTGCCCTGCTGGCCACACTTCTTTTGCTGCAGCCCAGGATCTGATTGGCTTTCTGGGCTGCAAGTGCACACTGAGAGCTCCTGTTGAGCTTCTTGTCCCCCAGCACCCCCAAGGCTCTCTCCTCAGGGCTGCTTTCCAGCCAGTCCCTGCCCAGCCTGGATTTGTTCCTGGGATTGCCCTGACCCAGCTGCAGGACCCTGCCCTTGGTCTTGTTGAACCTCATGAGGTTGGCTTGTGCCCACCTCTCCAGCCTGTCAAGGTCCCTCTGGATGGCATCCCTTCCCTCCAGCATGTCTGCTGCACTACACAGCTTGGTGTCATCAACAAACTTGCTTCCTGTTTGCTTTCCTTCTAGAGAACTTAAGTCAGACATCATGTGGTTGGAGGGGAAAAAGAAAACCAAACCAAACAACAACCTGGTTAGGAGGATGCACTTGTGTGCTGATGATACTAAAACCAAAGGCCTGTCATACAGAGAGCAAAGATGAGGAAATAACCTGAGAAGTTTCAGATTCTACAGAGCAGGAAACAACTACTCTTTCCAACCTCTCAAAGCAACTTTCTACTTGGGGAACTGTATAAAATCTTGTTTAAGAAAAAAAAAAGGCATGATAGAAAGGATGAAAGCAGACAAAACCACCACAAGGAACTACCAAGATGGGAGCATGTGCAAAGCAGAGACTGCTGGAAGATGCACAACATGAAATAGGGAGTCATGAATCACAGAAACACTCAGGTTGGAAAAGACTCTCAGGATCACCAAGTCCAACCCAGAACCCTACTCTACAAGGGTCACCCCTAAACCATCTCCCCAAGCACCACATCCAAACCATCCAGGCTTGGGGACTCCACCACCTCCCTGGGCAGCTCATTCCAATCCCGGACCACTCTTGCCATGAAAAAATGTTTCCTGCTGTCCAGTCTAACCCTACCCAGTGCTCAAGGGAATATAAACCCAGAAAGCATCTCAAGTGAATTCAGTAGTCAGCATTAGATTTTTTTTTGGGGGGGGGGAAGTTTAAAGAAGCACCAAGAAAGAAATTAACCATGCTTTCTATTGGCTGCAAAGAATAATGTAGGGGAAAACTGTTAAGAAACAAAACCCAGGAGGAAGACAGGAAACATACTTGTTAAACTCCCTTGATCTCCAGTGGCAAGCTCTTCTCACATCCTTTCTCTTTGTCACTGAAAAGCAGATCATGCTTTTCAAAGGCTCTACTTCCAGTAATCTTAGATACACAAGTTCCTTTTGAAGGCTCACATCCATTTATCACTCACAGAATGCAAAACCCAGGCCATTTTCCTTCTCTCGTTTTTTCTTCAGAAGGAAATGTTATCAGGGCTATTTGACCCTTAAGTCAATGATGCTTTTATATGCATCTTAATTCTTCTTAAGGACACTTCAGGGCAAAATGAAGGAGCCATTAAACTGGAAGCAAATCGTAGCACTGAATTTAATGCTTGTTGCATTCCTGCATCGATGTCAAAAGGCTTTAACTAACCTGACACACGGCTCAGCCCCTAACAAGCTCCTCCCGCCAGATCCCACATGCAGTTTCCCTCCCCACGATCAGTCTGCTGCAGGAAAGCTATCCTTGGCAGTTCCTATGGTTCTAGCACAGAGGTGTCATTTTTGCTCATTTTCTCTAATATTTTAAGATCTTGGGTGAGAGCCTAAGTTTTCTCACACTCCAAAATTATAGGCCTCAGAGAAAATATGTCATAAGCATGCCCCAAAACTTCAGGCTCACGATAAACGTTTCTAGCGAGTCGTTCGTCATTGGGATGTGCTGCCCAGGGAGGTGGTGGAGTCACCATCCCTGGAGGGGTTCAAGAGGGGATTGGACGTGGCACTTGGTGCCATGGTCTAGCCATGAGGTCTGTGGAGACAGGTTGGACTTGATGGTCCTCGAGGTCTCTTCCAACCTTAGTGATACTGTGATACTGTGATACATACCCCTCCTCCTAGCTTCAATTGATATCAGACCTCAGTGTTAGTTCCAACAAGGCTGCAGGATGATAAATTAATCCCTAGAGTCGTTTTAGTGTCATTTCTTTTCCTGGGAGAAGGTGGCAAAGGAAGTTTCCTGCTTTACAACAATCTCTGCATAAAACACAGCAAATAAACCAAAGAAACAAAGAAGTCTTTGCTAGGATTAGAGAAGCTAAACAAACACAAGGTGTTTCTTCCAAGTCAATAAGAACAGCATTGAAATACCAGAGCCATGTTGCTTGACTCCAGCATGTTTTGGTTTTCTTTAGTCAGGAGCCATTAAATATTATGCAAGTTGGATTGTTGTGTAGCTTTTTGAGCTAATATTTCATTCCAGAGTTTTTGCAAGTCTAACCACCTATTATTGCATCTGTAATTTTGCTCAAGGGAATTGTGTAGAGCTAGACAGACAGAAGGGCAAACTCTGGCTCCAGTGAGGAAACATCCCATCACATTCTACTCCAGTGCAATGCCGGAGAATCCCTCCAATGTAAAGTAAAAATTAAAGTTGGGGACACAGCTCCTGGGAAGGGCAAGCTGAGGCATGGCCAAAGAGGCCACAAGGCATGGAAGACACCAGCTACACTAAGTCTATGTAGCATGGGCAAATTTTCAAGTGTGCTTCTGGGGAAGAGAGAAGACCACTCACATGTAATGCTGGGGCTGGCTACAGCCTTATCACTGTAAGCCCAGTAAATTTGCTGACGACACCAAGCTGGGGGCAGGAGTTGATCTGCTGGAGGGTAGAGAGGCTCTGCAGAGGGACCTCGACAGGCTGGGCAGATGGGCAGAGTCCAAGGGCAGGAGATTGAACACATCCAAGTGCCGGGTTCTGCACATTGGCCACAACAACCCCATGCAGAGATACAGGCTGGGGTCAGAGTGGCTGGAGAGCAGTCAGGCTGAGAGGGACCTGGGGGTGCTGGTTGACGGTAGACTGAACATGAGCCTGCAGTGTGCCCAGGCAGCTAAGAGGGCCAATGGCATCCTGGCCTGCATCAGGAACAGTGTGGCCAGCAGGAGCAGGGAGGTCATTCTGCCCCTGTACACTGCACTGGTTAGGCTGCACCTCGAGTCCTGTGTCCAGTTCTGGGCCCCTCAGTTTAGGAAAGATGTTGACTTGCTGGAACGAGTCCAGAGAAGACCAACAAAGTTGGTGAGGGGTTTGGAACATAAGCCCTACAAGGAGAGGCTGAGGGAGCTGGGGTTGCTTAGCCTGGAGAAGAGGAGACTCAGGGGTGACCTTATTACTCTCTACAACTACCTGAGGGGAGGTTGTAGACAGACGGATGTTGGTCTCTTCTCCCAGGCAAGCAGTACCAGAACAAGAGGACACAGTCTCAGGCTGCGCCAGGGGAGGTTCAGGCTGGATGTTAGGAAAAAGTTCTATACAGAGAGAGTGATTGCCCATTGGAATGGGCTGCCTGGGGAGGTGGTGGAGTCGCCATCATTGGAGGTTTTCAGGAGAAGACTTGATGGGGTGCTTGGTGCCGTGGGTTAGTTGTTTAGGTGGTGTTGGATTGGTTGATAGGTTGGACTCGATGATCTTGAAGGTCTCTTCCAACCTGGTTTATTCTATGTATTATAAACTGTATCTTTATACAGTGGGAAGCATGAAGAACACATGTGCTGCACTCTCCCTGCTCTGCACTTCACATCCAGCCCATCTGCTGGCTCACTGCTGCTCAATTTAATTGGCCAGCATATATGGGGCTCTCTGTGGGAATGCTCCATTTGATAGCTAATGCTTCTTTATCATGTGTTTCCTGAGGCTGAGGCTGAGCAGTGTCAGGATAGATTTGCTCTGTATGGACACACAAAGTGATAGCAGATAAACTTTGTCAGGTGTAGAATGTCTTCTAAAATTTAGAAGTACTCTGATTCATCAAGGGCTTGCTCTTAACTGTTTCTGGACACATTTCTTTCCTTTGGGACCAAAGTGATGTGATAGCCATTGTTTGTACTACTTTCACCATAAAGAATCTAGAGAGATTCCAAGTATAAGCTGCAGAGCAGGGCAAGACATATGATGCTTCTGTCAAGGCTATCCTGATCTCCCACAACAATCTGAGCAGATTTATGTCTCAATGTACTTACTCTTTCTACAGCATAGCACGTCCAAGCCAGGGAACTTTACAGCTAGATAACAAGAGCACGCTCATCTTCGTTCATGACCTTCACCATTTGCAAGGGAGGTGAACAAGCACACATTGGAACAAATTTTCCACTTAGTCAAGACTAGCAGGTGAGGCAGATGTAACTGTCCCTCCCTGTGTTCTACCAGCTGCATGCAAATCTTACCATTTTCTGTGGGAAGAGGGTTGTGTTTGGATAGCTCTGGAAGGCTATGAAGATTTGCCTTTGCTCGAACTAGAGCTCAGGCAGAGCTTGTTAGCCTCTGCAACAATACCCCTCTTAGATTTTCTATCTCCATCTGTTCTACATAAAATATACACACAATTTTTTTTGTTGTTGTGGCATTTGGCCTAGCATCTCAGGAACAGAAGCCCTCTTGTTGCACCCACATGCTCTCTAACTCATGTGCAGATCCAACAAGATCACTTGTAATGCATTTCACAGTTGTCAAAATCAGCATTACCCTCAACAACTGGAAGGTTAGTTCTAAACAAAAGTTAGTTTAAGAACATAAAAAACAATCCAAAAGCTTAAAAAGAGATGTCAGTATTCTGAAAGAAGCAGAAGTTAACTTGAGGTTCCCTTTTCTGGCTACCAATTTTCATAAGGGTACAGAGATAAGCAGGAACTTAGTATTCACCACAGATGGAGAATGCTTTGTCTCATATTTGTGACTTTGTCTCAGCAAAATACATGTTTTGATGTGACTCTTAACAATGGCAGTAACCTAATACATACATCACCCAAGAAGGAAACCCTGTTGTTCCTGCTATTACAATGCCATGGTACACTAGGCTAAGTTTTCCCATACCGATGCCTGCAACCACGAGCTGAGTGATTCAGATGTTTTGAGGTGTTTAGTTTCTCATTAAAACTAAACCAAAGACTGTGACAGACACCACTTATTAAAGATGGATAACAGGTAGGCCACAATGCAACCAGATGGGCAGCAAGCAAGACTTTCATTTCTTAGTGCACATAATGTGCTTCTGCTGTGCTGTGTGTTGTCAATCAATGAGTGGCTTAAGTAGAGCACGAAGCTGGGTGTCATCTCACTTACAGGGCTGTTTTTCACCTACTGACACCAAGGTAAGTTCCAGGTGAGAGTTTGCTTCTGAGTTGTCTGGGTCTTCTCTAGGTTGTTTTTTTTAATGAAGAACAAACAAAACAGACAAACAAAATCAACCATTCAGCAGTTACTCTTTAACCTCTGTGCTAGCTTGGTTAGGAAATTGTTCATCCATGACATCATAAAATCATAGAATCAGTAAGGTTGGGAAAGACCTGAAAGATCATCAAGTCCAACCTATCACCCAACACCTCATGACTACTAAACCATGGCACCAAGTGCCACATCCAATCCCTTTTTCAACACCTCCAGGGATGGTAACTCCACCACCTCCCTGGGAAGCCCATTCCAATGGCTAACAACTCTCTGTGAAGAACTTTCTCCTCACCTCAAGCCTAAACTTCCCCTGGTGCAGCTTGTGACTGTGTCCTCTTGTTCTGGTGCTGGTTGCCTGGGAGAAGAGACCAACCACCACCTGGCTACAACCTCCCTTCAGGGAGTTGTAGAGAGCAGGAAGGTCTCCCCTGAGCCTCCTCTTCTCCAGGCTAAGCAACCCCAGCTCCCTCAGCCTCTCCTCACAGGGCTGTGCTCCAGACCCCTCCCCAGCTTTGTTGCCCTTCTCTGGACACCTTCCAGCAACTCAACATCTTTCCTGAACTAAGAGGCCCAGAACTGGACACAGGACTCCAGGTGTGGCCTAACCAGTGCTGAGCACAGGAGCACAATGACTTCCCTGCTCCTGCTGGCCACACTGTTCCTGATCCAGGCCAGGATGCCACTGGCCCTCTTGGCCATCCGGGCACACTGCTGGCTCATGTTCAGCTGCTGTCAACCAGTACCCCCAGGTCCCTTTCTGCCTGGCTGCTCTCCAGCCACTCTGTCCCCAGCCTGTAGCTCTGCATGGGGTTGTTGTGGCCAAAGTGCAGCACAACTTAGTTGAATCCTATCTGCAGAATCATATTGCTTCAAGCAATTGTGACATATAAGTTTGCACTTTGCAAGACTTTGGGAAGGTCAAAAAGTCTGCACATGAAAGCATGGGTATGAACCCAAAGATGAAACCCACCTGCTTTAGGGGGGTGGGACTTCTAAGATTTTCTAGCTACCACCCTGCTTTGTGGTTAGTCATTTTAAGAAAAGAATGTAGCAAACCCAGGAACCTGACTGCTAACCTCTAATATTTTTCTCCATCTGCATTGGCAAATTCAGTTCTCCTTTGCATGGACCTCATTATAAAGATCATAGGATTCCTGACCTGAGAGTATGTGAGGACACTATTTCCTTCAAACTCATCCAAGTTCATTTCAAGTCCACATCTATCAGCCCGACTTGGGATTTGGTGAGCTCTTGTCAACATCCAGTCCATGTTTGTAGATCAAACAGCCAGTGGGAGAGAACTAAGCAAATACTTATTGCTGTTATTAAGAGGATTCTCACACTTAATCCCTAGTGAGTAGCTTGTTATAAAACCAAAGAACTATTCACACTACTTCATCCCTCTTATGTTTGTTGGATTCCACATCAAATTAATGCTGATGTTTCTGAAAAGTGGTGGGTTTTCCTGGTTGAAAAAGAAAGTAAGGAGTCCAATGTAACTACAGCAGCCTCCTGCCTGGGGGAGTCTGTTTGTGCCAAATTCCAGCAGCTTCAAACAGCACTGTGCAAAGTGCAAAGATCCATCCCATTTGAACTGCCTGAAGAGATGGAGACAAACTTATCAGGTCTGACCCAAGGTCCACTGAGCATTTCTGGGAAATGAGTATTGTAAAATAAACACTATCACTGAAACTTGATGGGGACGAAGGTCTCCTTTGAAGCAAAACAAAACAAAAGCAGCTTCATCTTCCCTCCCCCCCAGGTCGAGTACAGCATGCAACCTCCTGGTCTTACAATGCCATAAACAGCTTTGCAGCTCTCTTGTGTAGCTTCCTCAAGACTGTGTTTAACTTAGTTACCAAAAGAAGGTAATGACAAATATGTCGATGCTGCAAGCAAGTTACAGTTTTTGCATCAGCTGAAGCTGACTGAAGAAACAGCTCAACACTGGGAAACACAGCAGCAGGGGTCACATCGTTACTGGCATTGAAGTTACACTCACCCCCAACCTCTACAGTCTCACTAGCTGCTTGTTTCATGGCTGAAAACCAATATTCATAGTACCATAGTACCAGTCAGGGTTGGAAGGGACCACAAGGATCATCTAGTTCCAACCCCCCTGCCATGGGCAGGGACACCCCACACTAGATCAGGCTGCCCAGAGCCTCATCCAGCCTGGGCTTAAACACCTCCAGGGACGGGGCCTCAACCACCTCCCTGGACAACCCATTCCAGGGCTTTACCACTCTCATGGGGAAGAACTTCCTCCTCACCTCCAACCTGAATCTCCCCACCTCCAGCTTCATTCCATTCCCCCTAGTCCTATCACTACCTGAGAGCCTGACAAGTCCCTCCCCAGCCTTCTTGTAGCCCCCTTCAGATACTGGAAGGCCACAATAAGGTCACCTCAGAGCCTTCTCTTCTCCAGACTGAACAGCCCCAACTCCTTCAGTCTGTCCTCACAGGAGACCTGCTCCAGCCCTCTGAACATCCTCCTGGCCCTTCTCTGGACACCTTCCAGCACCTCCAGATCCCTCTTGTTATAGGGGCTCCAGACCTGGAGGCAGTACTGCAGGTGGGGTCTCAGCAGAGCTGAGGAGAGGGGGAGAATCCCCTCCCTTGCCCTGCTGGCCACACTTCTCTTGCTGCAGCCCAGGATCTGCTATTGCTAATTATTTGCTGAATATAGTAGTATATTGCTGTCTACTGCTAACAACAATTCCTCATTTCCTTGGGAAAAGTTCAGTTAAAACTGCTGTTGGCATCAGTCTGTGCCATAGCCGAAACACTTTGGCCACAACAACCCCATGCGGTGCTACAGGCTGGGGTCAGAGTGGCTGGAGAGCAGCCAGGCAGAGAGGGACTTGGGGGTGCTGGTTGATAGCAGCTGAACATGAGCCAGCAGTGTGCCCAGGTGGCCAAGAAGGCCAATGGCATCCTGGCCTGCATCAGGAATAGTGTGGCCAGCAGGAGCAGGGAAGTCATTGTGCCCTGTGCTCAGCACTGGTTAGGCCACACCTTGAGTCCTGTGTCCAGTTCTGGGCCCCTCAGTTTAGGAAAGATGCTGAGTTGCTGGAAGGTGTCCAGAGAAGGGCAACAGAGCTGGGGAGGGGTCTGGAGCACAGCCCTGTGAGGAGAGGCTGTGGGAGCTGGGGTTGTTTAGCCTGGGGAAGAGGAGGCTCAGGGAAGACCTTCTTGCTCTCTACAACTATGTGCCGAAAGATGAGCCAAGGGGATGGCTCTGGGCCTGGATGAGCAAGCAGCTCCTGGAGGATTTAAGGGGAAAAAAGAGGCTGTATCACCTTTGGAAGGAGGGGAAGGCTTCTCGAGGTATGTTCAAGGAAGTGGTTAGATTACGTAGGAATAAAATTAGAGAGGCAAAGGCCCAGTTGGAACTGAAACTGAACACCTCTGTGAAAGACAATAAAAAGCATTTTTACAAATACATCAACACTAAAAAGAAGGGCAAGAAGAACCTGCACTCCTTATTGGGCCTGGAGGGGAACACTGTGACCGAAGATGAGGAAAAGGCTGAGGTCCTGAACGCCTTCTTTGCCTCAATGTTTAACAGCAAGGTAGGAGTCCAGGATGAGTGGCCTCCTGAGCTGGGCAATGGGGTCAGGGAGCAGTGTGATGCCCTGGAAATCCATGAGGAATTAGTTGAGGACCTGCTGAGCCACTTGGACACTCCCAAGTCCATGGGACCGGATGGGATCCATTCTAGGGTGCTGAGAGAGCTGGCAGCTGAGCTGCCAAGCCGCTCTCCATCATTTTCCTCCAGTCCTGGCTCACTGGAGAGGTCCCAGATGACTGGAAACTGGCCAATGTGGTCCCCATCCACAAGAAGGGTCAGATGGAGGAACCTGGAAACTTCAGGTCTGGCAGCCTGACCTCAGTGCCAGGGAAAGTGATGGAGCAGATTATCCTGGGGGCAATAACTGTACCTGAAGGATGGCCAAGGGCTCAGGTCCAGCCAACATGGATTTAGGAAGGGCAGATCCTGCCTCTCCAACCTGATCTCCTTCTATGATCAGGTGACTGCCTGGTGGATGTGGGGCAGGCTGTGGATGTGGTCTACCTGGACTTCAGCAAGGCCTTTGACACTGTCCCCCACAGCAAACTGCTGGCTAAGCTGTCAGCTCGTGGCTTGGCCAGCAGCACTCTGAGCTGGGTTAGGAACCGGCTGGAGGCTGAGCCCAGAGAGTGGTGGTGAATGGTGCCACAGCCAGCTGGCAGCCAGGCACCAGTGGTGTGCCCCAGGGATCAGTGCTGGGCCCCATCCTCTTTAACATCTTCATTGATGATCTGGATGAGGGGATTGAGTCAGTCATCAGCAAGTTTGCAGATGACACCAAGTTGGGAGCAGATGTTGGTCAGTTAGAGGCCAGAAGGGCTCTGCAGAGGGACCTCGACCGACTGGACAGATGGGCAGAGTCCAACAGGATGGCATTCAACAAGTCCAAGTGCCAGGTGCTGCACTTTGGCCACAACAACCCCATGCAGAGCTACAGGCTGGGGTCAGAGTGGCTGGAGGGCTGCCAAACAGAGAGGGACCTAGGGGTGCTGATTGACAGCTGCCTAAACATGAGCCAGCAGTGTGCCCAGGTGGCCAAGAAGGCCAATGGCATCCTGGCCTGTATTAGGAATAGTGTGGCCAGCAGGAGCAGGGAAGTCATTGTGCCCTGTACTCTGCATTGGTTAGGCCACACCTTGAGTCCTGTGTCCAGTTCTGGGCTCCTCAGTTTAAGAAGGACATTGAGACACTTGAAGGTGTCCAGAGAAGGGCAACAAGGCTGGGGAGAGGCCTTGAGCACAGCCCTGTGAGGAGAGGCTGAGGAAGCTGGGGTTGTTTAGCCTGCAGAAGAGGAGGCTCAGGGGAGACCTCATTACCCTCTATAACTACCTGAAAGGTGGTTGTAGCCAAGAAGGGGTTGGTCTCTTGTCCCAGGCAGCCAGCACCAGAACAAGAGGACACAGTCTCAAGCTGCACCAGGGGAAGTTTAGGCTGGAGGTGAGGAGAAAGTTCTTCACTGAGCGAGTTGTTCGTCATTGGAATGTGCTGCCCAGGGAGGTGGTGGAGTCACCATCCCTGGAGGTGTTCAAGAGGAGATTGGATGTGGCACTTGGAGCCATGGTCTAGTTGTGAGGTCTGTGGTGACAGGTTGGACTTGATGATCTTTGAGGTCTCTTCCAACCTTGGTGATGCTGTGATACTGTCAGATACTGTGATACTACCTGAAGGGAGGTTGTAGCCAGGTGGGGGTTGGTCTCTTCTCCCAGGCAACCACCAACAGAACAAGAGGACACAGTCTCAAGCTGTGCCAGGGGAGGTTTAGGCTGGATGTTAGGAAGAAATTCTTCCCAGAAAGAGAGATTGGCCTTTGGAATGTGCTGCCCAGGGAGGTGGTGGAGTTGCCATCATTGGAGGTGTTTAGGAGGAGACCTGATGGGGTGCTTGGTGCCATGCTTTAGTTGATTAGATGGTGTTGGGTGAGAGGTTGGACTCGATCTTGAAGGTCTCTTCCAACCTGGTCTATTCTATTCTAAAGGTACTTGTAAGGAATACAAATACTCTGTATTTTCGTGCCACGGAGCAAAGTGCTGCCCAAAAGCTCTGCAGGTTGGCATGTTCTGTAAGTGCTGGAAAGTGTTCTTCCTAGAATACCACAATTGTTTATCATTAGTACTATTGATGCATTTCAACTTAATAAAATGTTATAAAAGCCATTACACTGTTGTTAACTGTGGCTAAGAAAAACAATCCTAATGGCATGGATGAATCCAACCAGACCACAAGGGATTACATAGCTTGATTTGCCCAGCCTAAGTCTCACAACAAAAAAAAGGCAGAGGGAAACAGAACTACAGTTCCAAGGTTATCAAGGCATAAGTGTAATGCTGCTTTTCCTTAGATTTATCAATCCACAATATCTTCAAGAAAAAAAAATACTAAAGAACATAAAACCACAACAGAACCTCCCTTTTACTACAGAGAAGTGAGGCATGGGGAAAAGTAACAAACTCTCCAAACACCTGCTGAACTGTCATCCTTTTTTCCTCCATGTACAAATAATTTGCTCTCTGCCCCTTTGGATACAGACACATACTCATGTTGATCCCACTTGCTCCAGGCCGTGGCTGATGCAGCCAAGCAGTGTTTTATGCCTGGTGGCTCTCACTGTCTCAAATGCAACAGTGTCCATAAGGTCTCAGCTTTCACCTCCTGGCACTCAGGAGTGCTACAGGCTGGGGTCAGAGTGGCTGGAGAGCAGCCAGGCAGAGAGGGGACCTGGGGGTTACTGGTTAATAGTAGGCTGAACATGAGCCTGCAGTGTGCCCAGGCAGCCAGGAGGGCCAATGGCATCCTGGCCTGCATCAGGAAGAGTGTGGCCAGCAGGAGCAGGGAGGTCATTCTGCCCCTGTGCTCAGCACTGGTCAGGCCACACCTTGAGTCCTGTGTCCAGTTCTGGGCCCCTCAGTTTAGGAAAGATGTTGAGTTGCTGGAAGATGTCCAGAGAAAGGCAACAAAGTTGGTGAGGGGCTTGGAACACAGCCCTGTGAGGAGAGGCTGAGGGAGCTGGGGTTGCTTAGCCTGGAGAGGAGGAGACTCAGGGGTGACCTTATTGCTCTCTACAACTACCTGAAGAGAGGTTGTAGACAGGAAGGGGTTGGTCTCTTCTCCCAGGCAACCAACACCAGAACAAGAGGACACAGTCTCAGGCTGTGCCAGTGGAGGTTTAGGCTGGAGGTTAGGAGGAAGTTTTACACAGAGAGAGTGATTGCCCATTGGAATGTGCTGCCCAGGAAGGTGGTGGAGTCACCATCACTGGAGGTGTTCAGGAGGAGACTTGATGGGGTGCTTGGTGCCATGGGTTAGTTGATTAGGTGGTGTTGGATGATAGGTTGCACACGATGGTCTTGGAGGTCTCTTCCAACCTGGTCTGGTCTATTCTATTCTATTCTATTCTATTCTATTCTATTCTATTCTATTCTATTCTATTCTATTCTATTCTAAATGGAAGCTGGGGCTAAAAGAGACCAAAGGAGGAGGAGACAGAAGAAATACACAGGTCTGACAGTGTATTTAAGTAGGACACAGCACATGCAGCGTACTTACCCCAGGCCACTCACCACATTGTTCAGATGGGGATGCATCCCTGTCTTTGAAGAATATAAAGTGGTACTTAAAGTTGTGAGATTGATAAATGAAGTCTGGTTATTGGTGTAAGTCAGGTCTTTCCACTTGATTCCCTCTGCTCTGCTGAGACCCCACCTGAAGTACTGCATCCAGTTCTGGAGCCCCTATTACAGGAAGGATCTGGAGGTGCTGGAAGGTGTCCAGAGAAGGGCCACAAGGATGAGCAGAGGGCTGGAGCACCTCTCCTATGGAGACAGACTGTGAGAATTGGGAGACCTTACTGTGGCCTTCCAGTATCTGAAGGAGGCCTACAAGAAAACTGGTGAGGGACATTTTAGGGTGTCAGGTAATGACAGGACTGGGGGGAATGGAACAAAACTAGAAATGGGTAGATTGAGATTGGATGTGAGGAAGAAGTTCTTCACCTTGAGGATGGTGAGACACTAGAATGGGTTGCCCAGGAAGGTGGTAGGGGGCCCATCTCTGGAGGTTTAAGGCCAGGCTGGATGTGGCTGTGAGCAACCTGCTGTAGTGTGAGGTGTCCCTGCCCATGCAGGAGGGTTGGAACTGGATGGTCCTTGAGGTCCCTTCCAACCCTGACAAAGCTGTGGTTCTAGAATAGTCAAGACTGACAGACAGCAATGAAGGTCACCACAAACAGATTTTGAGGCAAGGGAGGGAAGAGGGAAGAGGCTGATGTGTTGAGCTTCTGAAAAAGTATCAAACAAGATGTGCCTTGTGTTAATGCTGAGTGGCAAAATTAAACATCACAGCAAATTCAGTATCATAGAGCTATAACTGCTTATCACACTGAGCTGGGAGAACTTTGTATTGACCTAATTGAGGTCATGATTTCATTGCATATCTTTTTTCAGATAACATTTTTAAATGGCAGCATCTGTCTAAAGGGAAGACATAAGTTCCAACCTTTTAGACCAGAACCAGAAAGTTCCCAGCAGAGCAGGAAGAATAATAAAAAAGTAAGTTATCTTGTCACAAAAAGCATTGGTTGGCAAACTAAGTAAGGATAAAACCAGTAATATCCTGGAGAAATAGCTAGATATAGCAAAGGGTAGGCTTGTAGGCTTAGATATTGAGATACATAGAATACATAGAATAAACCAGGTTGGAAGAGACCTTCAAGATCATCGCGTCCAACCCATCAACCAATCCAACACCACCCAAACAACTAACCCACGGCACCAAGCACCCCATCAAGTCTTCTTCTGAACACCTCCAATGATGGTGACTCCACCACCTCCCCAGGCAGCCCATTCCAATGGGCAATCACTCTCTCTGTATAGAACTTTTTCCTAACATCTAGCCTGAATCTCCCCTGGCGCAGCCTGAGACTGTGTCCTCTTGTTCTGGTACTGGCTGCCTGGGAGAAGAGACCAACATCCATCTGTCTACAACCTCCCCTCAGGTAGTTGTGGAGAGTAATAAGGTCACCCCTGAGTCTCCTCTTCTCCAGGCTAAGCAACCCCAGCTCCCTCAGCCTCTCCTCGTAGGGCTTGTGTTCCAAACCCCTCACCAACTTTGTTGCTCTTCTCTGGACTCATTCCAGCAAGTCAACCTCCTTCCTAAACTGAGGGGCCCATTTAACCAATATTCAATGCATTAAGGGTACTGGTTGATATCAGCTGAACATGAGCCAGCAGTGTGCCCAGGTGGCCAAGAAGGCAAATGGCATCCTGGCCTGCATCAGGAATAGTGTGGCCAGCAGGAGCAGGGAAGTCATTGTGCCCCTGTACTCTGCACTGGTTAGGCCACACCTTGAGTCCTGTGTCCAGTTCTGGGCCCCTCAGTTTAAGAAGGACATTGAGACTCTTGAAGGTGTCCAGAGAAGGGCAGCAAGGCTGGGGAGAGGCCTTGAGCACAGCCCTGTGAGGAGAGGCTGAGGGAGCTGGGGTTGTTTAGCCTGGAGAAGAGGAGGCTCAGGGGAGACCTCATTGCTCTCTACAACTACCTGAAAGGTGGTTGTAGCCAGGAGGGAGTTGGTCTCTTCTCTCAGGCAACCAGCACCAGAAAAAGAGGACACAGTCTCAAGCTGTGTCAGGGGAGGTTTAGGCTCGAGGTGAGGAGAAAGTTCTTCACGGAGAGAGTTGTTCATCATTGGAATGTGCTGCCCAGGGAGGTGGTGGAGTCACCATCCCTGCAAGGGTTCAAGAGGGGATTGGATGTGGCACTTGGTGCCATGGTTTAGTCATGAGGTCTGTGGTGACAGGTTGGACTTGATGATCTTTGAGGTCTCTTCCAACCTTGGTGATACTGTGAGACTGTGTGGCCGTTTGACGCTGTGCCTTTAAGAAAGGGGCACACTGGCTAAATGTTTGTAAAATATTTTGGTATTCTAAACGAATTTCATTGGCCAAGGATTGTGGGAGGTCAGATTGGACCCGGGGGGAGCTGGGAACTTTCTCTCAGTCTTCCTTCCTTCACTGTCCCTCTCGGCTGGATCTGCTTCTGGGATTCTGGCCAACTAAGATAAGAACTAACTCCCTGTGCATAGGCCTCTGTCTGTTGTGCTAACTCCCTTTTCGTCTCTTCTTCTACCTCTTTTGGGGGAGAGGGGAGGTAGGGGGGTGAAGAGGGCACAGGGGGAAGCCCCCTCTGTGGGGAGTCTGGTTTCTGGTTGAGTTTATTTGCTGTATATTCCTGTATATATTGTAAAATCCCTGTATTTGTTGTGTTACATCTAATCTGTTTCCTTGTAAAATATACTCTCACTTCTCCGACTGGGTTTAGCCGCGGTCTCTCTCTCAGTGGGGGAGGGAAAGCAGAGCCTTTCCTTTCAAACCACCACACTCCTTTTTTATTGGCGCCCAACGTGGGGCGCCAAAATGTAATGGGTTGGGGCAGATCCCCTCCCCACCACAGGCAGAAATAACGACTCAGGCAAACGGATTGCAAAAGTGATGAAAGTTTAAATAGAAAGCAGTGAATGTTACAGAACACCCAAAGCGCAGTGACAAAGAAAGATCCCATCCCCACCTGAGGGTGCATGCAAAACCCCCAGGGCTCCTTCTTCCCCCTCCCTCTGCTGGGCTAGTCTCAGCTGGCCAGGCCTGAGACTGCCCATCCCCCTGTGGCCTTGGGCCCAATCAGGCCCATGGCCAGGAGATCTCTCCCCCAGTTACCAAGTCTCGGAGAGGGAAGGAAAGAGGAAGTGCCAGACCCCACCGCAAAATTTATAGTGGTGCAAGGGATTATGGTAGAAATACCTAACTTCCTGAGTCCACTCACTGGGATGGACTTCTGGACACAGGAAGCACCCCTGTAGCAGAGGGCACCCAGCCCAAACTACAACATACTGTGATGTTCTTTTCTCTGTACTTGTATATTCCATGGGATTCTTGCCTCCTGAAATCAGCCTAGCATCCTCTGTTAATACTCAGTGATGACTGAAGCTAGACCCTTCTTAAAGCAAAGCTACTAAAGGAAAAAAAACCCAGCAGCTGAAATACAAATTGTATTGGTTACAGCTTGCATACAGCAGCTTGAGTGGTGAAGAAACAGGACACACAATGGGGTAGTACTTGAATTCCAATCTATTTTGGTGCCCAAGATCACCAGCTGACAGCCTAGTAGGAAGCAACCCTAGCTAGAGCAATGTCTTAGATGCAGGAATCTGCAGGAGGATCTACCATGCCCAGCTATGAACTGCTGCTTTTCCTGAAGGCAGGGAGGAGTGGAAACAGAGGCTTGACACCTTCTAGCCCCACATCAGCTATGGCCATCTCAGGCTGGGGTGGAGGCCAGCAATTTGGAGCACACAAATTACATTGCACATTCCACTCCACACAACACACACTCTCATTGTGGTAATCTCTGTCTCCAAGTGGAGGTAGTATATGAGTTGTTACATACCTTAAATATTTATCATCTCTCCCCTAAGGATGGGGTACACATTAACAACAAACAAAAACCCACCCAAAACAACCAACCCCCAAAAAACAGTCATTAGATGAGGCCACAAAAACACATTCCTCAGGCTCCACTCTCATAGATGGCAGAGGCAGTATCTGGAAGTGCAAGAAAGTGTTGGTTATGCATGTTCCAATCTATAGCAGAAGGCTCACATTCCAGGTTAGGAAATGTGCTTAGGTGTCTGCTGTCCTGCAGAACCACTTCAACACTTGCTCCTGGCCACTGAATTTTCAAAGCAGATTGTAGGGGGAAAAATTAATCAAGTGTCTATGTAAGACCTGATGATCTCTGAGGTCTTTTCCATCCTTGTTGATTCTATGATTGTCTTTTTATTTGGACTTCTCTGCTGTGGGTGTTGAAATCCCCTGTGGCTGAGTGACTGATGGGGTCCAATGGCTTTAGAAAGGGGATCACCACTGGCTGAACTTTCTGCAGGCTCAGGCTCTTTGGCTTTTTCACTGGAGCAGGCTTTATGGATAATGTAGGCTATTTCCACTTTTTATGTTCCTTTATTTGAAACTCTGAATAGTGTTTCCTGAGTCTCATTTCTGAGCAGTCACTTACTTGGGTGACTTGGGACTGCAATGACATTGTTGGATGTTCAAATGACACTCAGATGAAGAGTTTCATGAGGGACTTTTTAGGGTGCCAGGTAATGACAGGACTAGGGGGAATGGAACAAAACTAGAAATGGATAGACTCAGATTGGATGTTAGGAAGAAGTTCTTCACCATGGGGGTGGTGAGACTCCTCCTCCACTGAGGAGGAGACTCAGGGGTGACCTTATTGCTCTCTACAACTACCTGAAGAGAGCTTGTAACCAGGTGGGGGTTGGTCTCTTCTCCCAGGCAAGCAGCACCAGAACAAGAGGACACAGTCTCAAGCTGTGCCAGGGGAGGTTTAGGCTGGAGGTTAGGAAGAAGTTCTTCCCAGAAAGAGTAATTTGCCATTGGAATGTGCTGCCCAGGGAGGTGGTGGAGTCACCATCACTGGGGGTGTTTAGGAAGAGACTGGATGAGGCACTTGGTGCCATGATTTAGTTGATCAGATGGTGTTGGGTGAGAGGTTGGACTCGATCTCAAAGGTCTTTTCCAACCTGGTTAATTCTGTATTCTGTATTTGTCCAATTTCTCTTTTCTCTTCCACTCCCCTTCAGAGCAGCACTTGCCTCCACACACAATGATACACTCTTGAAGAAAAGGTAGATGCTTTCCTGCTTCTCCAACATACTTCAGTAAGTGGAATGCCCACTCAACTGTAGCTCCTTCTGCTGCCAGACAGTGAAAATATTTCAAGCAGTGACATCAATCCCAAGTAGCCCTCTTTGCAGGGACTGGATTCTTTGCCATTGCCTGAATAACACAGGTAAATATTTCACTGTATGAGGCTGTGTGCCCTGCCAGGCTTGTAATTGAAGTGGCCTGGATGTTTTAATATTTTAGAATGGCACAAATGAGTCATGGTCTCAGTTGTCTCTGCTGAGCATGAATTACATACCTTGTTTCAACAGAAGTCCAACACAGAACTACAGCAGAGATTCTGAGCTCCGTGTCAACCCTACTAGAGCAGCAAAAGGACTTTTCCTACACTAAAGGAAACTTCTGTCTGCATTCTGGTTAGAAGTTTCATTCCTGTGAATGGCTTGTGAACCCAGCTAGACTGGTGAATAATCATGTCTCTGGTAGATTGCTGCTCTCTGGTTGGAAAAGGCCCTTCCCAGCTCTGTTCTGCAACTTCAGCCATCAGTTTTCATTGCAAACACCACAAGTAGTTCTAAGCACACATCCAAATGGATCACTGCTCAAAGCACTGAACTGCTGTGTCTAACCCAGACTCCACAGTTTCTGTAGAAAACTGGCCAGAGTCTTTCCCTGAAGGTGCTGGACAAAATAAGTTATATTTCCAATGACCTCAAAATTCCAAAACTCCCTGGTTTACTGAATATGTAACTGTGCTGGGTTACAGCCATCTGGGGGAGGGCTGCAAGAGCCCTGCTTCCCCAGGGGACACAAGAAACCTGATCCAGGGGAACAGAGAGGGACTTGGCTTCCCCCTCCCAGGAGGAGGGGTCCCCCAGGTCGAAGGTGGTCTATTCCACTCCCCCTTCCTGTCCAGCAAGCCTGGAAAAAGGAAGACCCTGCAGCCACTTTCCCTCCTTGCCCCTGCCGCCCCCTTTCCCTCCTTGCCCCTGCAGCCCCTTTCCCTCCTTGCCCCTGCAGCCCCTTTCCCTCTTTGCCCCTGCAGCCCCTTTCCCTCCTTGCCCCTGCAGCACCTTTCCCTCCTTGCCCCTGCAGCCACTTTCCCTCCTTGCCCCTGCAGCCCCTTTCCCTCCTTGCCCCTGCAGCCACTTTCCCTCCTTGCCCCTGCCGCAAATTTCCCTCCTTGCCCCTGCCGCAACTTTCCCTCCTTGCCCCTGCAGCCCCTTTCCCTCCTTGCCCCTGCAGCCACTTTCCCTCCTTGCCCCTGCCGCCCCCTTTCCCTCCTTGCCCCTGCCGCCCCCTTTCCCTCCTTGCCCCTGCCGCCCCCTTTCCCTCCTTGCCCCTGCCGCCCCCTTTCCCTCCTTGCCCCTGCAGCCCCTTTCCCTCCTTGCCCCTGCAGCCCCTTTCCCTCTTTGCCCCTGCAGCCCCTTTCCCTCCTTGCCCCTGCCGCCCCCTTTCCCTCCTTGCCCCTGCCGCCCCCTTTCCCTCCTTGCCCCTGCCGCCCCCTTTCCCTCCTTGCCCCTGCCGCCCCCTTTCCCTCCTTGCCCCTGCAGCCACTTTCCCTCCTTGCCCCTGCAGCCACTTTCCCTCCTTGCCCCTGCAGCACCTTTCCCTCTTTGCCCCTGCAGCCACTTTCCCTCCTTGCCCCTGCAGCCACTTTCCCTCCTTGCCCCTGCAGCCCCTTTCCCTCCTTGCCCCTGCAGCACCTTTCCCTCTTTGCCCCTGCAGCCACTTTCCCTCCTTGCCCCTGCCGCCCCCTTTCCCTCCTTGCCCCTGCCGCCCCCTTTCCCTCCTTGCCCCTGCAGCCACTTTCCCTCCTTGCCCCTGCAGCACCTTTCCCTCTTTGCCCCTGCAGCCACTTTCCCTCCTTGCCCCTGCCGCAACTTTCCCTCCTTGCCCCTGCCGCCCCTTTCCCTCCTTGCCCCTGCAGCCCCTTTCCCTCTTTGCCCCTGCAGCCCCTTTCCCTCTTTGCCCCTGCAGCCCCTTTCCCTCCTTGCCCCTGCAGCCCCTTCCCCTCCTTGCCCCTGCAGCCACTTTCCCTCCTTGCCCCTGCCTCGCCTATTCCACAGCACCAACAGCCGCTGCCAGCCTGCTGGTTCTGCCACGGGGTCAGGCCTCATCCTCTCCCTGCCGCATCCAGGCTTCCCTAAAGGACTGAAATCCACACACATCCAGGGAGATACAAGGCCATCCACGTTTGGCTTTGTGTATTTTCCTCTTCATCCTTATTCCTTACCCTTGTAAACCCTTCCTCTTACTGCTAGAGATGAGTTTTGTTTATAAATTTACTTCTCCTACTTCCAAACTGACTCCAGGTTATTTTTTGGTAGATTTACCTCCAGTCTCTTCAGGGGCAGGGGGAAAAATTCTCAGGGCTTTTCTTTTGCTACCATCTGAGCTCAAACTCCAGTTAAGGCTCAAACCACTACAGTAACTGTACTAATTGTGAAAGAATCATAGAATCAGTAAGGTTGGAAAAGACCTCAAAGATAGAATAGAATTAACCAGGTTGGAAAAGACCTTTGCGATCATTGAGTCCAACCTATCACCCAGTCCCTAATTGCTTTTATCAATCAGAAGTTGCAAGGACTTCTTGAATACTGGGGGAATAGGAATGTGTGACTCACTATCCAGTGCAGGGTGGTGGAAGGGAGGTGACTAAGACTGTGAAGAGGCTGTGGTCCAAGTTTTATTTCTACACAACAGAACTGCAATACCTACTGGGTCACTGGTTCAGCACTGATACAAACAAAAATCAGCTTTTCACTAGTTAGGTGTCCAGAAGGCTAAGAGATGGCCACAGGCTCTTTCCAGCCTGAGAAGGGTTTTTATCGATCATAGAATCAATAAGGTTGGAAAAGACCTCAAAGATTATCAAGTCCAACCTGTCACCCAACACCTCAGGACTAACTAAACCATGGCACCAAGTGCCATGTCCAATGCCCTCTTGAACACCTCCAGGGGTAGTGACTCCACCACCTCCCTGGCAGCACATTCCAATGGCCAATCACTCTCTCTATGAAGAATTTCTTCCTCAACTCCAGCCTAAACCTCCCCTGGCACAGCTTGAGACTGTGTCCTCTTGTTCTGGTGCTGGCTGCCTGGGAGAAGAGACCAACCCCCTCCTGGCTACAACCTCCCTTCAGGGAGTTGTAGACAGCAAGGTCTCCCCTGAGCCTCCTCTTCTCCAGGCTAAAAACACAATCTGAGGGTGCTGAGTTCCTCTTCTGAAGGGTGGAGATAAGGAAATGCAGCAAGTAATGACTGCAGGAATCCATTTTGAAATGGTTAACTTGCAACCAATTTTTGTCAGCTTGCCAGTCTCACACAGGTGCTCCCTTACCTCCTGCCCACACTTCCTTTTCTGCAGGTTTGAGAAGACAGCACTTGTCTTGTAAAACTTTGCTCAAACTTTTATTCTGCTGCTCCTTTGAATGATCCAAATGTGTCGAGCACAGCCCAGCAAGACCGGGCCTTTGAAGGCCAAATCAAAGGTAACTGCACCATGTAACAACACTGTCAAAGGAAGAGATTTCATTGAACATTTGGCTCTCTGTATTTTTTAATACTCTTTTTTTTTTTAAGGCACAGTTCCTGGAGTCAAGGACTAAAAATAAGAATGAGGAAGGAGATTATGCAAAACATGATTTATGGCTATCAGGACTGAGGAGAAGCAGCTACCAGTAAGAATTCCAGCGATGAGAAAGGGTCACCTTAAAAAATTTATTCATGTTACATAGCAGAGCGTTTGAGGTGGCTAGTGCCAGCTTCACCCTGAGCTGCCTTGCAACTGCTGGAAGCAGCCCAAAACTTACAGCAGGAAGAGAGCATCAGGCTCCCAGCAGCTTTTCTTATCAAAGAACATTCTCATTTTCACCAGCAGGATCGAAGCTGCCAAAGGTGACAACTCATGGTTCAGAAAAACTGCCTTACATCATAGGCAAATGGTAGTTGACCTGCTAATAGATTATTGGGATGTGAATCATAGAATCATTGGGGTTGGAAAAGACCTCAGAGATCAGCAAGTCCAACCTGTCACCACAGACCTCATGACTACTAAACCATGGCACCAAGTGCCACATCCAATCTCTTTTTGAACACCTCCAGGGATGGTGACTCCACCACCTCCCTGGGCAGCACATTCCAATGGCCAATTACTCTTCCTGGGAAGAACTTCTTCCTAACCTCCAGCCTAAACTTCCCCTGGCACAGCTTGAGACTGTGTCCTCTTGTTTTGGTTGCCTGGGAGAAGAGACCAACCCCCACCTGGCTACAACCTCCCTTCAGGTAGTTGTAGACAGCAAGAAGGTCTCCCCTGAGCCTCCTCCAGGCTAAGCAACCCAAGCTCCCTCAGCCTCTCCTCACAGGGCTGTGCTCAAGGCCTCTCCCAACCTCATTGCCCTTCTCTGGACACATTCAAGTGTTTCAATGTCCTTCTTAAACTGAGGGGCCCAGTACTGGACAATGTATTAGGCATGGCTATAAGGGCAGCACCCAGAAAGCACTAAGCCCAAGAGATGGAGAAAGGCACATTTCAGGTGATTAGACATCACAGAAGGCTCTCACATCTCTCTTGTCACAGCAAAACCTCACTATGTTTATGTGTGGTGGGTTAAAGTTTCACCCCCAACATTAACTTTTGCCAGACCAACTCAGTTAGAAGCAAATGAAGCTGCATTTACAAGCAAAACCTACACTCTAAAGTGCAATGAATATGTAGGAAAGAGACAGGATTTACCATATTTACAGATACTTACAATTAGTAAACAGCACAAGGACCCTCCCCTGGCCAAGGACCAGGGAAGCTAACAGCTTCTCCCCACCCTGCCTCTCTTACCCCCCTGTACAAAAGGGACAAGAGAGAGGAGCAGAGGAGTTAGACTTAGCCAAAGCCAGCTGACAAGAAGGGTTCTCTCTCCTGAGTGAAGCATAACAGCCAGAGATCAGAAGGGAAGAGAAAAGGGAAGAATTGTTAAGGACACAGCTCCTCTTATTCCAGATCTATACCCAAAGAATTTGTTTAGAATGACCTCTTGTTTGCCTTGTTACACCCAATAGTGATTTATTTATGTTTTCCTACTTCTCTGCTCAAAACCTGCAACTAAATATTAAAGGCACAGCCTAAACCCCACCACATGATACCCCTGAAGGGGCTTCACTGAAAACAAGTTACCATAGCCCTCCTGGTAACTTGTTTTTCTGCTGGAGTAGTGCTTTCAGTGAATCACCAGCATTCCCACCTGCCATTCAGCACACTCATGTCATTAACAGGCAGAGCTGAACACGGGGATCTGATCTGAAACACTGATTCCTGTGGAAAGCAGTTGAAATAAAAAGGAGGAAAGGAAAAAAAAAAGAAGGAAAAAAAAGATTGATTCATCAGCATGGCCTTTAAAGATGGTTTGCCCTCAAAAGCATCATTACCATGCAAGCTCTGCAATGGTTTTGTTACCTTGCCAAGTTGAACTACTATAGATACTGCAACACACTTAGTGCTCATGGGTTGGGATCTCCTCTTTTTCCTGTTAAAAAAAATAAGGCCCTCCCACAAAACAACAGCACAGTAGAACAGAATGGAACAGAATGGAACAGAATAGGTTGGAAGAGATCTTTGAGATCATCAAGTCCAACCTCTCACCCAACACCATCTGATCAACATGGCACCAAGCACCCCATCCAGTCTCTTCCTAAACACCTCCAGGGATGGTGACTCCACCACCTCCCTGGGCAGCACATTCCAATGGCCAATCTCTCTTTCTGGGAAGAACTTCTTCCTAACATCCAGACTAAACCTCCCCTGGTGCAGCTTGAGACTGTGTCCTCTTGTTCTGGTGCTGCTTGCCTGGGAGAAGAGACCAACCCCCACCTGGCTACAACTTCCCTTCAGGGAGTTGCAGACAGCAAGAAGGTCTGCCCTGAGCCTCCTCTTCTCCAGGCTAAGCAACCCCAGCTCCCTCAGCCTCTCCTCATAGGGCAGAATAGAACAGAACAGAACAGGTTGGAAAAGACCTTTGAGATCATCGAGTCCAACCTCTCACCCAACACCATCTAATCAACTAAACCATGGCACCAAGTGTCCCATCCAGTCTCTTCCAATGACTTTCTAACAATTTGAACAGCAGTGTATAATAAATTACAGGTTTGATCAGGCTTTTTGCTTAAATGGGAAAACCAACACACAATAACTAGGTACTTTCCGTAGGGTCAGGAAGAAAACTAAGCTTACAGCCTTCAAGCTACCGTTGTGTTTGGTTTAGTTGAACATGAGCCAGCAGTGTGCTCAATGGCATCCTGGCCTGGATCAGGAATCGAGTGGGCAGCAGGAGCAGGGAAGTCATTATGGCCTGTACTCACAGTATCACAGTCTCACAGTATAACTAAAGTTGGAAGACAATTTTCAAAGTATGCTGCTTCCATCTCTGGTTTTCATGCTTCCCCTGAGACTCTCAGGCAGTAGGTCACAGTCTCACAGTATAACTAAGGTTGGAAGAGACCCCAAGGATCATCAAGTCCAACCTGTCCCAACAGACCTCACAACTAGACCATGGCACCAAGTGCCACGTCCAATCTCCCCTTGAACACCTCCAGGGACGGTGACTCCACCACCTCCCTGGGCAGCACATTCCAATGACGAACGACTCGCTCAGTGAAGAACTTTCTCCTCACTTCAAGTCTAAACCTCCCCTGGCACAGCTTGAGACTGTGTCCCCTTGTTCTGGTGCTGGTTGCCTGGGAGAAGAGACCAACCCCCTCCTGTCTACAACCACCTTTCAGGTAGTTGTAGAGGGCAATGAGGTCACCTCTGATCCTTCTCTTCTCCAGGCTAAATCCCAGCTCCCTCAGCCTCTCCTCACAGGGCTGTGCTCAAGGCCTCTCCCCAGCCTTGTTGCCCTTCTCTGGACACATTCAAGTGTCTCAATGTCCTTCTTAAACTGAGGGGCCCAGAACTGGACACAGGACTCAAGGTGTGGCCTAACCAATGCAGAGTACAGGGGCACAATGACCTCCCTGCTCCTGCTGGCCAGCACTACTAACTCAGCACTAGTTAGGCCACACCTTGAGTCCTGTGTCCAGTTCTGGGCCCCTCAGTTTAGGAAAGATGTTGAGTTGCTGGAAGGTGTCCAGAGAAGGGCAATGAGGCTGGGGAGGGGTCTGGAGCACAGCCCTGTGAGGAGAGGCTGAGGGAGCTGGGGTTGCTTAGCCTGGAGAAGAGGATGCTCAGGGGAGACCTTCTTGCTCTCTACAACTCCCTGAAGGGAGGTTGTAGCCAGGTGGGGGTTGGTCTCTTCTCCCAGGCAACCAGCACCAGAACAAGAGGACACAGTCTGAAGCTGTGCCAGGGGAGGTTTAGGCTGGATGTTAGGAAGAAGTTCTTCATAGAAAGAGATATTGGCCATTGGAATGTGCTGCCCAGGGAGGTGGTGGAGTCACCATCACTGGAAGTGTTTAGGAAGAGACTGGATTTGGCACTTGGTGCCATGGTTTAGTTGATCAGACGGTGTTGGGTGAGAGGTTGGACTTGAGCTCAAAGGTCTTTTCCAATCTGGTTAATTCTATTCTAAAAAAGCCTTCTGATAACATTTTACAATTTCCTGTCTGCAGTGGATGAGTAGCTCTGAGCCATCTCCAGGTGTGCTTTCTTAGGAGCAGTGATCTAGTTTGAACATTGGCATTTGCACAGACCAGTTTCTGCAAACATGTACCTCAAACTAGTGCCAGGGCAGGTAAGGTTAGGTGATAAAAGCCTGGCTTTAGCCAACATTTGCAAGAGTTCATGTCAGAATATCAGTATAGCTGAAAAGCTGTGTGACATCAGGACCTTGACATCTGCACACTTTAGGACCCTGTGAAAGAAGGCCAGTCAGACAGCTGTCCTGGCTCACAACTGTTAGCTAATGCCCATGTGCAATGGCTGGCAAATCATGGCACATTCAATCAGACCTCACTGCAGAGCAAACACTGCCAACTCACTACAGACTTGACCTCATCCACTGCTCCACAAGGCATTTCTTCCCTTCTGCTGCTTCACTGGTGGGTGGTGACTCACAGCAGATGGGGAGGCCAGACAGCTGGCTGGTAACTACGGCAGTGATCTCTGCCCTCTCAAACCGGCCATGCAGAAATGCCACAGCTCAGATGTACGTGAACAGATTGTTCCCTCCAGCCTTGTGTTAAGGACAGAAATACACCACAGATCCTCAGTCACTCCAACAGTTGATTACCTCTAGGATACACCACACATCTTCCCCAGCACTTCCCTTGGACTGCCTCTGTTGAGCAAGCTGCTGCTCCATCAGCCAGGACAAGCCTGCTAATTCAGTCATAAAAGCAAACAAGACAAACATCACGCTCCAGCCAAAGGAAACTGTTGTAGCTGGCTAAGGTTGAGATCTGATGCAATGAGCAAAGACTGAGCAGAAATAACCAGCTGAGAGAGTCCCTTTCAGCAACACCTCACACCTAGACAGTGTTAAGTGAAGCATGAAACTGTAGCCTGAAGATTCACCCAGCACCTTTGACATCCACATACCATTCACTTTATATTCATCACAGACAGTCTCTTCTTCTTCAACTGCTAGTAATTTTTTCCCCCTCTGTAGTTAAAAGCTGTGTGTGAAGCATGAACAGCTCTTAATTGAAATTACCTGCACTCCTAAATTTATTACATCTAGTACAGAAGTGGTGGTGAATGGTGCCACAGCCAGCTGGCAGCCAGGCACAAGTGGTGACCCCCCCGGGAACAGTGCTGGGCCCCATGCTCTTTAACATCTTTATTGATGGTCTGGATGAGGGCATTGAGTCAGTCATCAGTAAATTTGCAGATGACACCAAGCTGGGGGCAGGAGTTGATCTGTTAGAGGGTAAAAGGGCTTTGCAGAGGGACCTCGACAGGCTGGACAGATGGGCAGAGTCCAAGGGCATGAGATTGAACACATCCAAGTGCCAGGTTCTGCACGTTGGCCACAACAACCCCATGCAGTGCTACAGGCTGGGGTCAGAGTGGCTGGAGAGCAGTCAGGCAGAGAGGGACCTGGGGGTACTGGTCAATAGCAAGCTGAACATGAGTCAGCAGTGTGCCCAGGTGGCCAAGAAGGCCAATGGCATCCTGGCCTGCATCAGGAACAGTGTGGGCAGCAGGAGCAGGGAAGTCATTCTGCCCCTGCACTCAGCACTGGTTAGGCCACACTTTGAATCCTGTGTCCAGTTCTGGGCCCCTCAGTTTAGGAAAGATGTTGAGTTGCTGGAAGGTGTCCAGAGAAGGGCAGCAAAGCTGGGGAGGGGTCTGGAGCACAGCCCTGTGAGGAGAGGCTGAGGGAGCTGGGGTTGCTTAGCCTGGAGAAGGTTCATGGGAGACCTTCTTGCTCTCTACAACTCCCTGAAGGGAGGTTGTAGCCAGGTGGGGGTTGGTCTCTTCTCCCAGGCAAGCAGCACCAGAACAAGAGGACACAGTCTCAAGCTGTGCCAGGGGAGGTTTAGGCTGGATGTTAGGATGAAGTTCTTCCCAGAAAGAGAAATTGGCCTTTGGAATGTGCTGCCCAGGGAGGTGGTGGAGTCACCATCACTGGAGGTGTTTAGGAGGAGACTGGATGAGGCACTTGGTGCCATGGTTTAGTTGATCAGATGGTGTTGGGTGATGGGTTGGATGCGACGATCTCAAAGCTCTCTTCCAACCTGGTTCATTCTATTCATAAGATGGACTGCCAGCATACTTAAACCTTGCTGAGCCAAGGTATTTTAATAAGTCAACTCACAGAAGCTTCTATTTTCTCTTCATTGGCGCTTTGTATTCACCACTGATAGCCATAACCTCCAAACAATTTAGAATAGAATTAACCAGGTTGGAAAAGACCTTTGCGACCATCGAGTCCAACCTATCACCCAGTCCCTAATTGCTTTTATCAATCAGAATTTGCAAGGACTTCTTGAATACTGGGGGAATAGGAATGTGTGACTCACTATCCAGTGCAGGGTGGTGGAAGGGAGGTGATTAGGACTGTGAAGAGCTGTGGTCCAGGTTATATTTTTACACAACAGAACTGGACGCGATGATCTTGAAGGTCTCATCCAACCTGGTTGTTTATGATGATGATGATGATGATGATGATGTGCAATACCTACTGGGTCACTGGTTCAGCACTGATACAAACAAAAATCAGCTTTTCACTAGTTAGGTGTCCAGAAGACTAAGAGATGGCCACAGGCTCTTTCCAGCCTGAGAAAGATTTTTCTTGATCATATAATCAATAAGGTTGGAAAAGACCTCAGAGATCATCAAGTCCAACCTGTCACCCAACACCTCCTGACTAACTAAACCATGGCACCAAGTGCCACATCCAATCCTTTTTTCAACACCTCCAGTGATGGTGACTCCACCACCTCCCTGAGCAGCACATTCCAATGGTCAGTCTCTCTTTCTGGGAAGAATTTCTTCCTAACCTCCAGCCTAAACCTCCCCTGGCACAGCTTGAGACTGTGTCCTCTTGTTCTGGTGCTGGATGCCTGGGAGAAGAGACCAACCCCCACTGGGCTACAACCTCCCTTCAGGGAGTTGTAGAGAGCAAGGTGGTCTCCCCTGAGCCTCCTCTTCTCCAGGCTAAACGACTCCAGCTCCCTCAGCCTCTCCTCACAGGGCTGTGCTCAAGGCCTCTCCCCAGCCTCATTGCCCTTCTCTGGACACATTCAAGTGTCTCAATGTCCTTAAATTGAGGGGCCCAGAACTTTACTTCTTACCATGTCCAAGGTCCTTGGATCAGGAGGTTGAGGCTAACTGGAAACTTCATTAGCATGAAGACAAGCTACCCTGGATTTCAACTGCACTGCTTTGAGGTGGGCAAGTGGCAGATGAAGACTTTATGCTAAAAATGAGAAAACCAGAAAGATTGTATTTCACAGTATCACTAAGGTTGGAAGAGACCTCAAAGATCATCAGCCTGTCACCACAGACCTCCTGACTAGACCATGGCACCAAGTGCCACATCCAATCCCCTCTTGAACACCTCCAGGGATGGTGACTCCCCCACCTCCCTGGGCAGCACATTCCAATGGCAAATGACATTCTCGGTGAACAACTTTCTCCTCACCTCCAGCTTAAACTTCCCCTGTCACAGCTTGAGACTGTGTCCTCTTGTTCTGTTGCTGGTTGTCTGGGAGAAGAGACCAACACCATGCTCACAATTAGCAGAGCAGAGCAACTCTGGAGTGTGGTAAGCAACTGGGATGACTGCTGCTGTATGTTAAGGGAGATCAAGAGTTGATTGGTATGAGCACAAAGACAAGACCTCCAGAGGCTAAAGAGTCCCAGGACGATGGGCAGTCTGTCCCAGGATAGTGTAATCTGTTGTTCTATTTCATTTCCCAGTATTTCTGTCTTTAAGGGAGTGTACAGCCACAAATCTCTTCCTCCTCTCTGGTTGGGATGTGTGCCCTGTTATCTTATGGTTTGTGGGGGAGAGCTTTTCCCTTGGCCTTGGCTGGCAGGGAATGTCCAGCTACGCTGGAATGCCCCAGTGTGGAGCATTGATTATTGCCCTCATGGCAAGGGGGAAAATATCTTTTCTGTCCTTTCACCCTGGGCAGCTCATGGCTCAAACCTGAGACAACTGCTCACTGAAATACATCTACACTGTCATTTCAAAAGCAAGTTTGAGCAGCTGCTCTTTTTCAGAGAGATGCTCCTTGGACTACAAAGAGCTCGGGAGGTATCGAGGGTCAGCACTAATAGAGGCTTGTTTCCCAGTAACACAGAGCAGCACCTGGCTTAAAAAGTCACATGGGGAGGAGGTAACTGCAACACTGCATAGGATAGCTTGTAAGAAAAGTAATGTAACACTTGGTCTCCCTTGGTTTGCAGAACCTGCTTTGGTCTCCATCATTCTGCTTCAGAGTTGAACAGGCCAAGGTTCTGGGTAAGTCTCCTCCTGCTTAGCATCTAAGCTTGTGTCCTTGGAGACATCTATGTGGCTGAAGCAAGAGCAGCTCTAGCAGTGCTGGACACTGGATTATAGCAGTCAAGCAGAGAGAACTACCAGTTCCTGGGTGCTACTCAACTCAGAAGTGCTTTGTGAACTGCCAGGGCTCTTAAATAGCTGCCTCTATCATCCCTCACGTTTTCTCCCTCTTGCTTTGAGCAACACAGATACCAGACCACACATGCTCTGCCACAAAAGGAACAGATGGTTTGGAGAGGCTGCTGCCAAGATTGAAAAGGGCAAATATACTGACCAAGGAGACAGAACAGCACTGTAAGGCCAGCAGAAAGATAACAGAGTGGCTGGAGAGCAGCCAGGCAGAAAGGGACCTGGGGGTACTGGTTAATAGCAAGCTGAACATGAGCCAGCAGTCTGCCCAGGCAGCCAAGAAGGCCAATGGCGTCCTGGCCTGGATCAGGAATAGAGTGGGCAGCAGGAGCAGGGAAGTCATTGTGCCCTGTACTCAGCACTGGTTAGGCCACACCTTGAGTCCTGTGTCCAGTTCTGGGCCCCTCAGGTTAGGAAAGATGTTGAGTTGCTGGAAGGTGTCCAGAGAAGGGCAACAAAGCTGGGGAGGGGTGTGGAGCACAGCCCTGTGAGGAGAGGCTGAGGGAGCTGAGGTTGCTTAGCCTGGAGAAGAGGAGGCTCAGGGGAGATCTTATTGCTCTCTACAGCTACCTGAAGGGAGGTTTGTAGCCAGGTGGGGGTTGGTCTCTTCTCCCAGGCAACCAGCACCAGAACAAGAGGACACAGTCTCAAGCTGTGCCAGGGGAGGTTCAGGCTGGAGGTGGGGAAGAAGTTCTTCATAGAACGAGAGATTGGCCATTGGAATGTGCTGCCCAGGGAGGTGGTTGAACCACCTGGATGGGGCACTTGGTGCCATGGTTTAGTTCATTAGATGGTGTTGGATGATAGGTTGGACTCGATGATCTCAAAGGTCTCTTCCAACCTGGTTAATTCTATTCTATTCTAACAGCAACAGCTACTTCAAAAGCAAGATGCTTCCATACTGCATTGTATGAGAGCTCTCTTTCCCTGTATGCAGACCCACAGACATCAAACATCATTCAGAAGAGATTGTAGGAATGCAACACAGTTATTGAAGGAACTGTTAGGATCTGAATTAAGTTTGGGTCTTCTGTTTTTGGTGGTTTTTTTCAAACTGAAATTGTGACATCACAGAAGAAAATTTCAGCTGATGTTCAGTTCAGTGTATGCTGAAAAGACCACTGGATTTGCTTCCAGACCTGCCCATTTTCAGAGGATTCAAGTCAAAGATACACATACACCAATTACCAGATACAGAAATCCTGGCTGAATTCAGGCATTGCAGTCCTCAGGTAAAACAGGTGCACTTGCAAGGAAACAAAAAGAGGAAGAAAGGAAAGTCGATGATGACATTAATACCCATGGTAAGTGCAACTTCAGGGGATCACTTATGAAACACTTAAATGACCTTAGCTGGAGATTACACTCTAAATTCCAAAGGAGGGCAGCACAGAATAGAATTAACCAGGGTGGGAAAGACCTTCAAGATCATCAAGTCCAGCCTATCACCCAACACCATCTGATCAACTAAACCATGGCACCAAGCACCCCATCCAGTCTCTTCCTAAACACCTCCAGTGATGGTGACTCCACCACCTCCCTGGGCAGCAATGGCCAATCTCTCTTTCTGGGAAGAACTTCTTCCCAACATCCAGCCTAAACCTCCCCTGGTGCAGCTTGAGACTGTGTCCTCTTGTTCTGGTGCTGGTTGCCTGGGAGAAGAGACGAACCCCCACCTGGCTACAACCTCCCTTCAGGGAGTTGTAGAGAGCAAGAAGGTCTCCCCTGAGCCTCCTCTTCTGCAGGCTAAGCAACCCCAGCTCCTTCAGCCTCTCCTCACAGGGCAGAATAGAACAGAACAGGTTGGAAAAGACCTTTGAGATCATCAAGTCCAACCTATCACCCAACACCATCTAATCAACTAAACCATGGCACCAAGTGCCCCATCCAGTCTCTTCCTAAACACCTCCAGTGATGGTGACTCCACCACCTCCCTGGGCAGCACATTCCAATGGCCAATCTCTCTTTCTGGGAAGAATTTCTTCCTAACATCCAGCCTAAACCTCCCCCAGCACAGCTTGAGCCTATGGAATGTGACAGAGGAAAGTCCTTCTCTACCCTTGGTCAAGTTCCACATAGCCTTGAGCAAGAGATCAGCCAGGAATTCCAAAGTGACACTTTGTGATATGTTCAAGCACAGGTTCACAAGGATGTAAGTAGCTAAGTACATCCAAGAGAAAGTGGCTACATCATCCATGAAGAAGTCAGGTCAAATTCTAGTGCCTGAGCACTAATTACTACTGGTTTAATGTAGAACTGCATGTATTATGAACACTTCCAGTCATCTTAATTTGATCACCTCCACCCTTCAACAGCATTTATCAATGCTAGATGAAAGCTCATCTTCATCATTAAAGACTAGATAATGAGGCAGCTGCTTGCACAAGCCCCTTCATTTGAATTTGTAGCAGCAGCCTCAAGACCAATGTCTAGTCATGGAATATCTTCTTTCTTTTGCCAGGAAGTGAAAGGGATCTGAACATTCTTCCCTTATTAGTCTGCAGTTACACACAGTGAGCAAAGCTGCTGCCCTGTTCATGGAGAAACACTCAGGGGATTTACAGATTCACAGACTGCATCAGGTTGGAAGGGACTCTCGAAGGTGAGCCACTTAATCAGGCTGCTCAGGGCCACACCAAGTCTGATCTTGAATGTCTTCAAGGGTGGGGCCTCAGCCACATCCCTGGGAAACCTGAGCCAGTATTTTACTGCTCTTGGGGCAAAGACCTTCTTCCTTATGTCCACCCTAAATCTACCATGTTCCAGTTTAAAACCATTGTCCCTTCTTCTATTGCTACAAGCCCTTCTAAGCAATCCCTCCCCAGCCTTCCTGTAGGTCCCCTTCAGATATTGAAACATAGTTTTAAGGTCTCCCCAGAGCCTTCTTCAGGCTGAACAGCCTGATTCTTTCAGCCTGTCTTTGCAGGAGAGGTGCTCCAGCCCTCTGATCACCTTTGTGGACCTCCTCTGGACCAGGGGAAGTTTAGACTCAAGGTGAGTCTGGACTTCAGCAAGGCCTTTGACACCGTTCCCCATAGCAAACTCCTGGCCAAGCTGTCAGCCCCTGGCTTGGATGGGAGCACACTGCGATGGGTTAGGAACTGGCTGGAGGCTGAGCCCAGAGAGTGGTGGTGAATGGTGCCACAGCCAGCTGGCAGCCAGGCACCAGTGGTGTGCCCCAGGGATCAGTGCTGGGCACCATGCTCTTTAACATCTTCATTGATGATCTGGATGAGGGCATTGAGTCCATCATCAGTAAATTTGCTGACGACACCAAGCTGGGGGCAGGAGTTGATCTGCTGGAGGGTAGAGAGGCTCTGCAGAGGGACCTCGACAGGCTGGGCAGATGGGCAGAGTCCAAGGGCAGGAGATTGAACACATCCAAGTGCCAGGTTCTGCACATTGGGCACAACAACCCCATGCAGAGCTACAGGCTGGGGTCAGAGTGGCTGGAGAGCAGTCAGGCAGAGAGGGACCTGGGGGTGCTGGTTGATGGTAGGCTGAACATGAGCCTGCAGTGTGCCCAGGCAGCCAAGAGGGCCAATGGCATCCTGGCCTGCATCAGGAACAGTGTGGCCAGCAGGAGCAGGGAGGTCATTCTGCCCCTGTACACTGCACTGGTTAAGTCACACCTTGAGTCCTGTGTCCAGTTCTGGGCCCCTCAGTTTAGGAAGGAGGTTGACTTGCTGGAACGAGTCCAGAGAAGAGCAACAAAGTTGTTGAGGGGTTTGGAACATAAGCCCTACGAGGAGAGGCTGAGGGAGCTGGGGTTGCTTAGCCTGGAGAAGAGGAGACTCAGGGGTGACCTTATTACTCTCTACAACTACCTGAAGGGAGGTTGTAGACAGACGGATGTTGGTCTCTTCTCCCAGGCAAGCAGTACCAGAACAAGAGGACACAGTCTCAGGCTGTGCCAGGGGAGGTTCAGGTTGGATGTTAGGAGGAAGTTCTACACAGAGAGAGTGATTGCACATTGGAATGGGCTGCCTGGGGAGGTGGTGGAGTCGTCATCACTGGAGGTGTTCAGGAGGAGACTTGATGGGGTGCTTGGTGCCGTGGGTTAGTTGTTTAGGTGGTGTTGGATTGGTTGATGGGTTGGACTTGATGATCTTGAAGGTCTCTTCCAACCTGGTTTATTCTATGTATTCTATGTGAGGAGAAAGTTCTTCACTGCGCGAGTCATTCGCCATTGGAATGTGCTGCCCAGGGAGGTGGTGGAGTCACCATCCCAGGAGGGGTTCAAGAGGGGATTGGAAGTGGCACTTGGTGCCATGGTCTAGTCATGAGTTCTGTGGTGACAGGTTGGACTTGATGATCTTTGAGGTCTTTTCCAACCTTATTGATTCTAGCAGGTTATATCCCTTGTGTGTTGGGGGTCCCTTAAGTGGACACAGTACTCCACATGAGGTCTCAGCAGAGCAGAGTGCAGTGGCAGAATCACCTCACTTGCTGGACCCCTATCATAGAACTATTTTCTAGATTCTTTGCTGGACATCTTCAACTACATGCACCAGAAACAGAACACAGGATTCAAGCAAGAATCTCTCTGCTTCTATTAATAGCCAGGGATTGCATCCATTACTGATAGCTCCAACAGCAGCTTGCTGCGAATTGCTGTAACTGAAACGCTTCCTCACTTCTCTTAAGGCACTTCAATAGCCAGTGAAAAGCTCAGTTCCTGTTGGCCAAGTGCTTTTTCACACTGGCTTAGGAATAAAACTCCACTGTGTTTTAAAACAAGATGAACACCAGAATAACCTCACCACAAATCCCATGCAATGCAGATCACCCTGCTTATGTAAAGGGACAATTTAGTAACAGATGCTGGGTCTTTCCTGATCAGCACACACAACTAACCTGCCAATCAGCCAGCATGATAAAAGAAATCTTTCAGGACTTGTTAGAAATTCAGGTACTTCCCTGTCAAGCTACCTAACACACCCAAGTGCTGGGTTCTGCACATTGGCCACAGCAACCCCATGCAGAGCTACAGGCTGGGCTCAGAGTGGCTGGAGAGAGCCAGGCAGAGGGGGACCTGGGGGTGCTGGTCGACGGTAGACTGAACATGAGCCTGCAATGTGTCCAGGCAGCCAGGAGGGCCAATGACATCCTGGCCTGCATCAGGAACAGTGTGGCCAGCAGGAGCAGGGAGGGCATTTTGCCCCCTGTACGCTGCACTGGTTAGGCCACACCTTGAGTCCTGTGTCCAGTTCTGGGCCCCTCAGTTTAGGAAGGAGGTTGACTTGCTGGAGCATGTCCAGAGAAGGGCAACAAGGTTGGGGAGGGGTTTGGAACATGAGCCCTGTGAGGAGAGGCTGAGGGAGCTGGGGTTGCTTAGCCTGGAGAAGAGGAGGCTCAGGGGAGACCTTATTGCCCTCTACAACTCCCCGAAGGGAGGTTGTAGCCAGGTGGGGGTTGGTCTCTTCTCCCAGGCAACCAGCACCAGAACAAGAGGACACAGTCTCAAGCTGCACCAGGGGAGGTTTAGGCTGGAGGTTAGGAGGAAGTTCTACACAGAGTGATTGCCCATTGGAATGGGCTGCCTGGGGAGGTGGTGGAGTCACCATCACTGGAGTTGTTCAGGAGGAGACTTGATGGGGTGCTTGGTGCCTTGGTTTAGTTGATTAGGTGGTGTTGGATGATAGGTTGGACACGATGATCTTGAAGGTCTCTTCCAACCTAGTCTGGTGTATTCTGTTCTACTCTATTCTACTCTACTCTTCCTACACAAGCTGATTTCCAATAAATCCTGTTTGCCACTTCCCCATTCATTTCCCCTCACCCCACTCCCATACCTACAGCCAGATTTTCAGACTGCAATTATTTCCCTGGCTCCAACACTGATGCAAGTTCCTGATGCAAGAGGCTTCTCAGATCAGGTGGACAAACTTGCTTGGAGCAGGAACAAACTTTTTTCAGCTGCAGCAGACTTAACCTTACTGGCTCACAGAGAATTAAGTCTCAGGCCAAGTCAGGGCTTCCCCTGGATAAGTTATTTTTCCTACTGTGCTTCTCAGTTTTATCTACAGACAGTGAGCACCATGTGACTTACAAGAAAAGTCTGCCCTGCAATGTGAAACTCTTTCATTTTCCAGTTGTTTTGCAATGCCATCAGAACAGGCTGCCAGCAACCTATTTGTCACTAACAGAAACATATTCATTATGCAGGATGAATTAAAAACTGTTTGACCTCTTAGTCTTGTTTTTGGCATTCAAATAAGGAGGAGTTTGTGGTTAGGACACTGTTCTACGATGAAAACACACAGCCAACCACAAACAGTTCAGATCTTCAGTCAGACAAAGCACAACACTAGGTGAATCATTTCCTGAAGGGAGGTTGCAGCCAGGTGGGGGTTGGTCTCTTCTCCCAGGCAAGCAGCACCAGAACAAGAGGACACAGTCTCAAGCTGCGCCAGGGGAGGTTTAGGCTGGAGGTGAGGAAGAAATTCTTCCCAGGGAGATTAGCCATTGGAATGTGCTGCCCAGGGAGGTGGTGGAGTCACCATCACTGGAGGTGTTCAAGAAGAGACTGGATGGGGTGCTTGGTTGCATGGTTTAGTTGATTAGGTGGTGTTGGATAATAGGTTGGACACAATGATCTTGGAGGTCTCTTCCAACCTGGTTTAGTCTATTCCAGCCATACATAGCTGTATGCATACACCCACAACACTAAGTGTAGAACCACAGGAGTGGGGACAGAAACTACTTTCCTCAGCCAGCTTGAAGGGCAGAAAACCAAACAAGAATCAGATTTAAGAAAGATGGTGTTGAATTTCTCCCCCCTGTTTTGCTATGTCTTCTTTCACCACTGCATCTCAATTGTCTTATCAAGATATTGTGAAATCTTCCATGAGCACTTCAATATTTCTGTCTGTTTGTTTTATTAGTGTCAAGCCAAGAGGAAGAAAGTTGCTTTCTTAAGCAACTATTATGGGAAAGCAGTGGAAACACTTCTTCATCCTGCCAAAGAAATCCAGACTTAGAAAACTCTCTCTGCACATAAAGCAAGCAGAATCTGCAAGGCCCAGTCAGCTTGAACAGTGAAATCAACTTTGAGAAGTAACAGCATCGTTTCACTGAGAAAACAGCAGTTACAGTTTCTGCTCCAATGAGGGGGATGAAACCATTTACAAACTGAGGTCTGTAAGAAGCCAGCTTTTCTCCTCCACATTCACAGGGGTACCTGAATCTACTTTCCTGCAGAGTGATGAGCAGACATTATTTGTAAGGCCCAGGTGAAGGACATGTTACATGACCTGCAGAGGGACCTCGACCGACTGGACAGATGGGCAGAGTCCAATGGGATGGCATTTAACAAGTCCAAGTGCCAGGTGCTGCACTTTGGCCACAGCAACCCCATGCAGAGCTACAGGCTGGGGTCAGAGTGGCTGAGAGCTGCCAAACAGAGAGGGACCTGGGGGTGCTGATTGACAGCCGCCTAAACATGAGCCAGCAGTGTGCCCAGGTGGCCAAGAGGGCCAATGGCATCCTGGCCTGCATTAGGAATAGTGTGGCCAGCAGGAGCAGGGAAGTCATTGTGCCCTGTACTCTGCATTGGTTAGGCCACACCTTGAGTCCTGTGTCCAGTTCTGGGCCCCTCAGTTTAAGAAGGACATTGAGACACTTGAATGTGTCCAGAGAAGGGCAACAAGGCTGGGGAGAGGCCTTGAGCACAGCCCTGTGAGGAGAGGCTGAGGGAGCTGGGGTTGTTTAGCCTGGAGAAGAGAAGGATCAGGGGTGATCTCATAGCCCTCTACAACTACCTGAAAGGTGGTTGTAGCCAGGAGGGGGTTGGTTTCTTCTCCCAGGCAAGCAGCACCAGAACAAGGGGACACAGTCTCAAGCTGTGCCAGGGGAGGTTTAGACTCAAGGTGAGGAGAAAGTTCTTCACTGAGAGTCGTTCGTCATTGGGATGTGCTGCCCAGGGAGGTGGTGGAGTCACCGTCCCTGGAGGTGTTCAAGGGGAGATTGGACGTGGCACTTGGTGCCATGGTCTAGTCATGAGGTCTGTGGAGACAGGTTGGACTCGATGATCCTTGGGGTCTCTTCCAACCTTAGTTATACTGTGATACTGTGACCTACTGCCTGAGAGTCTCAGGGGAAGCATGAAAACCAGAGATGGAAGCAGCATACTTTGAAAATTGTTTTGAATCTGTTTCTAGTGTAGGCATGTCCTGGTTTGAGGCCAGGCAGATCCTCTCTTGCCCCCTGAGTGGGGCAAAAGAATGACACTCATCACACAAATGGATTGCAGAAGTGATGGAAGTTTAAATGGAAAGCAGGAAGTGTTTTACAGAAGCTACAAAGCACAGTGACAAAGATGCCCCAAAGCATACACAGGCCCTTCCAGCACACCCAAAGGTCCCCAACATTTCCCATCTCCCCACCTGAGGGTATACCCAAACCCCCCAGGGTTCTTTCTTCCCCTCCCCCAACTGCTAGGCTAGTCTCAGGCTGGCCAGGTCTGAGACTGCCTCCCCCCTTCTCCTCCTGGCATTAAGCATAGCCAGGTCTAAGAGGCCTTGAGATACTCCCCCACCATTACCTGATAGGGAGCATCTCCCATGGGAGCAGAGAGGGAAGAAAGAGTTAGTGAAAGACTTTGCAGATGGATTTATAGTGAGCAGGATATTATGGGTATGAAACAAGCTGTTTCCTGTGCCCACCTACCCGGCTGGACCCTCAGGACACTGGAGGTGTAACTTACCTGGCAGGAACAGGAGGCACCCAGCCTGAACTGCCACGTGGCAGCATTCCACTAACACCAGTAACATTTAGCATTACTAAATTGGTCACAGAGTACACAAGTTTACACAGCTTTGGGAAATAAAATTCCTTTTCTTTTTGTTAAAAAAAAAAAAGGCACTTACAACAACTTGCAACTTAATCTCCCTCTTAAACAACAGAAGCCCAACAAAACCAAAGCCTTCCAAAATACAGACACACTAGGGCTTAAAAACAACAACTGGAATCTTTCCTGCAGCATCCAAGAACCAGTTATTGTTCCTGCCTGCAAAAATTCTGCCTCCTGGCCAGACTCCCTGGAGCAGTCTCCTCCCTCTCCAGTAAGTGGGTATGAGAAGGGAGGTGTAACTTTTCCTTTCAGTTTCATGCAGTCAGTGGTGCTGGGGAATTGCAGGAACACAGACAAGCCAGCCGAATGCTGTGAGCTGTCAAAACACCAACCAACCAAAAAAGCCTCTGGATATTCCTGACAGTGCCCTTCACATTAGAAGACACAGAGTTAGCATTACGCTCAGTTCTGCCTAACTAGCCAAAATCTTTACCCATGTCCAGGAAGCCTAGCATCAAAACCTGTGTGCTCCAACAAAAAGACAGCACAGAAAAGGACTAGTCAGAGAGCTCTGGGGGTCCTCTGCCAGCAAAGTCTGTGAGGCCTGCTGCAACAGGTTTGTGAACAGAAGTGATCAGGTAGAAGTTCAATTAAAAACACAGCTCCAAATTCGAACAGTTGCCTCTGCCAGGGAATTCCAAACTCCACAAACTGGCACCAGACTTTCTAGGAGAAAGCTGAAGTGGTAGCTCTTTCAGGAAAAAAATGGTTTCCAAGGAGAAAAAACCACCAAGTGTAACACCCTTGATCAAGATCAAGTCACCTCTGGGAGCTAAAAGCGTGAGTACGCTGTCCTCTGCTGCTGCTGCTGCGACGGCGCCTGCCCCTGCTGCTGCTGCAGACGAACCTGCTGGGAGTAGGGATCTTCAAGAGACTTCACAAAAATAGTGGTTTTGGGCCCAGTTTTCCAGACAATACCATTGGAATCTATCACAGAGGACTCTACTGTGATGTTGTGGGTGCCCAGGATCACACAGTTCAGCAGAAACTGAGTGCTGAAGTAGTCGTTGTGCGGTTCCACCCTCTGCTCCATTTCATTGCTCATGTTGTCAATAGGGATCTGAGAATACATGGAAGGGTAAAATGCCATTTGATGTAAACCTGTTACAATAAAGGTTTCTGCTCTCTGTTTCAAGGAGAAGAAGAAGAAAAATATTTGCCCTCAGTTCTTCTAAACCTGTGCATAAAGCATGTTTGAGCCAGCTTCACAAGCTTCAGTGGAAGAGCTGCTTTTTACACACTATTCAGAAAGCAAGACAGTTCACAAGACTTTTTCTCCCTGAGGTCCCAATTTTCCAGACTAATAAAAACAAGACAACCATTACACACTTCCCAGTCCTGTTGTTCTTTCAGAAGCAACTGGCTTTTTTGCCTCCCTTTTCCCACTCTCAAAAACCCCCAACCAACAGGCAAGCCTTGATAAAACTACTGACTTCACTTCAGCAATGTATCTATCCCCCCAGCTGCTGTTTCATTTGGACAGCCTGCCCTCCCAATTTCCACAAACAAACCACAACCCCTCCCAAACCTCACCCTTAAAGTAAGGATAAGAACTTCTAGACTATGTGGTGGAGAATAATCTCCTGCCATTCCCCACCCCCAACACCCCCATGGAGTTTTATATGGTATAAATTTAGGTTGAATTTTTCTCATCACAAGCAAGATTCATAAAGACTTGTTCAGACCATCACAAAGTCTCTCTTGATTGGAGGAGCAGTTAGTATTAAACAGGTATCACCATACTGTAGCCTTGAAAGTCCCAGCTGCCTTCTATGCAGCATACCTGGCTCTGGTCAGTGCTTGAATGTCAGGAGTGCAAGAATGAGAGAACTACCCATTCATGTCAAACAGACAATTCTGTGACCCAGAGCCAAACAAAAGACCAGAAGAATACAGCAAGACAGCTTAAGGCTCCCCCTGGCTCTATTCCTTCCATACCTTATAATCTTGTCCAGATTTGCTCTGCAGCACTGAGGAGACATTTAGGCAGACAGATTGGATTTTACGGAAGAGGCCAGGCTTAGAGCCGTGCTGAACAACTCCTTCCACCTTCAGGGCCAACTGCTGATTGTTCTGCACTGCAATAGGTTCTGCTGGGTTCCTTGGGGATGGGGACAGAGCAAGCTGAAACACAAGAAACGGACCAAAATGTAATTTTATGCCACCAAAAAAGGAAACAGAACCCCTCCTCACTGAAAAATTTCCAAGGAAAGGTTTGGTAGGGAAAACAGGAATAGAACAGGGCAGAGCAGAACAGGGCAGAGCAGAACAGGGCAGAGCAGAACAGGGCAGAGCAGAACAGGGCAGAGCAGAGTAGGAGACCTTTGAGATCATCAAGTCCAACCCAACACCATCTGATCAACTAAACCATGGCACCGAGCACCCCATCCAGTCTCGTCCTAAACACCTCCAGGGATGGTGACTCCACCACCTCCCTGGGCAGCACATCCCAATGGCCAATCTCTCTCTCTATGAAGAATTTCTTCCTAACATCCAGCCTAAACCTTCCCTGGCACAGCTTGAGACTGTGTCCTCTTGTTCTGGTGCTGGTTGCCTGGGAGAAGAGACCAACCCCCGCCTGGCTACAACCTTCCTTCAGGGAGTTGTAGAGAGCAATGAGGTCTCCCCTGAGCCTCCTCTTCTCCAGGCTAAGCAACCCCAGCTCCCTCAGCCTCTCCTCACAGGGCTGTGCTCCAGACCACTCCCCAGCCTCGTTGCCCTTCTCTGGACTCGTTCAAGTGTCTCGATGTCCTTAAATTTAGGGGGCCCAGGACTGGACACAGGACTCAAGGTGTGGCCTAACCAGTGCTGAGCACAGAGCACAATGACCTCCCTGCTCCTGCTGGCCACACTATTCCTGATGCAGGCCAGGATGCCACTGCCACTCTTGGCCACCTGGGCACACTGCAGGCTCATGTTCAGCCTACTATCAACCAGTATGCCCAGGTCCCTTTCTGCCTGGCTGCTCTCAGCCACTCTATCCCCAGCCTGTAGCACTGCATGGGGTTGTTGTGGCCAATGTGCAGAACTCAGATGTGTTCAATCTCCTGCCCTTGGACTCTGCCCATCTGTCCAGCCTGGCAAGGTCCCTCTGCAGAGCTCTCCTACCCTCCAACAGATCAACTCCTGCCCCCAGCTTGGTGTCATCTGCAAATTTACTGATGATGGGCTCAATCCCCTCCTCCAGATCATCAATAGAGATACTGAACAGCATGGGGCCCAGGACTGATCCCTGGGGCACACCACTAGTGCCTGGCTGCCAGAAACATAGAATTTATTTACATATTCACAGATTGCCTTGGACTGGAAAAGACCCTCAAAGGTCATCTTGTCCAACCCCCCCCCCCAGTGATCAGGGACACCTCCAACTAGATCAGGTTACCCACGGCAGCATCAAGTCTGATCCAGTATTTTACCACTCTCATTGCAAAGAACTTCCTCCTTATGTCTGACCTAAATCTACCCTGCTCCAGTTCAAAACCATTGCCCCTTAATTTAGTGCTACAAGCCCTCCTTAATGGTCCTTTCCCCAGCTTTCAGGTAGGTCACCTTCAGCTATTGAAATATGGTCTTTATATCAGTTTTGTTAATTGTACTTCAAAAGGAGTGGGAAAAATATCTTCTACAAAATAGACACAAGTATTGAGCTGACCAAAGAAAGAAAATGGACTTAAAATCTTAAGGTTTTCAGTTTGCACAGATAAAAGGAGCACATGAGGGGGGGAAAAAAGCAAAGCAGTGCATGTCACATACCACCACTCTTACTCAGCTGATAAATGTAGCTAAAAAAAAATCACAAGTTTATAAAAGCTGCATTCCTGGTACTCTGCAATCAAAGAGCTGAATCCTACTTGCCTAAGCAGCACCATACTGTGACTTAATGATTGTGCTCTCCTCTCCCTCTCCTCTGCCCTGGGGAGACCTCATCCTGAGTCCTGCATTCAGGTTTGGGCTCCCCAGTTCAAGAGGGACAGGGATCTGCTAAGGAGGGTCCAGCAAAGGGCTGTGACAATGATTAGGGGACTGGAGCACTGCCTGGTGAGGAGAGGATGAGGGACCTGGGGCTGTTTAGTCTGGAAAAGAGAAGACTTAGAGGGGATTTAATAAATGTTTATAACTATCTGAGGGCTGGGGGTCAGGAGGGAGGGGACAGGCTCTGCTCACTTGCTCCCTGGGATAGGACAAGGAGCAATGGATGTAAGCTGCAGCACAGGAGGTACCACCACAACAGAAGGGGGGAACTTCTTCACTGTAAGGGTCACAGAGCACTGGAAGAGGCTCCCCAGAGAGGTTGTGGAGTCTCCTTCCATGAAGGCTTTCAAGGCCCATCTGGATGTGTTCCTGTGTGACCTGAGCTAGATTGTATGGTCCTGCTCTGGCAGGGGGGCACTGAACTCAATGATCTCTTTTGGTCCCTTCCAACCCCTGACATCCTATGATCCTATGGTCCTGTATATGTCACTTTATTCCTAACAGATAAACCCAAATGCTACTTGCAGTTAAGGACCTTCATGTGAAACGTTGGAAGCTCTGTGCCTTCAGTATGACTTGTCTCTTTGTGAAGTCTTCATGAGAAATGCTAGGCCACACTTGAGCAGTACTCACCTTAATGCTTGTAGACTGCAGCTTTTGAAAGAAGTATCTTTGAAATGAAAGAGGGACCTTCAACAATGCTATGACAGCATTGCACAGACAAGCTGTATGCTGCAATAGAGAGAACCAAACCAACATGGATCATTCAAAGCACAGGAAAGCAAACATGCACTCAAGGTACTAAAATTGGAGCAGCTCCCAATAGAAGTCCAGAAACACACTGATGCACTCACAGGACAACAGTCACTGTGATGAGAGTAACCACATGCTGCCCTATATCAAAAGAGGTGTTCTGATATGGAAAGAACAAAGACGACAGAGAAACCACCCAAGTAATTTCAGTCCTAGTGTTAAGAGTCAGCAGAGCAAGATAGGATTGAAACTCACATACAAAACCCTCACACAAACTCCCCCTCCTGCAAACAAGAGGGGCATGTATCACAGCTTAATTAGATTTTAAGCCTCTTGTTTACTCTCCCCTTCCCCACTGCACTACAGCATCTTTCTGGCTCCTGAGCCAAGGCAGCGCTGCTGAAGTCACCAAGCTGCATCACTGCGGAGTGAGTGACAACCAAGTGTGCAGAGTTTACCTTGGATACCTTTCACACAACTCATTTTCTATTCTAATTGGAATCATAAGGGCCTGCTGCAAATAGAAGCAAGGCAAGGAGATGCCAGCCACGACAACTGAATGACTGGGTTCCAATCAACATAAATTTCAGCTTTATTTAGTCATGAGGTCTGTGGTGACAGGTTGGACTTGATGATCTTTGAGGTCTCCTCCAACCTTGGTGATTCTGTGATTCCCTAACAGTAAAAGGTGAAACCATACTAGCCCTGTAAAGAAGCAGGTTATCAGCTGACTGTTTGCATTCAGTACAGTTTACACTGTGTTCCCTGATGACCTGCACTGATAAAAGAAATGCTATACTCACAAAACACAGCACTACCTGCCAGCAGCTCAGTGACCTAAGCTAGGCCAGTGCTAGACCTTCCAGCACTGTGCATGGTAGAAGGAAAAACTCTTGCATGGTGGCAGCATGAGCAAAGGCGACATGGTGCAGAAAACTGACAGACAACATGACTTTCAGGTAGCTTATCAATATCTGCTATGTTCTTAGTATCAGAACATTTACAATACATTTTCACTCAGACCAGGAAGGTTACAGATGGCTTAGGAAAACCTTTTTTGAAGTAGTAAGACTCCTTAGAGAACACTTGTAATTAAGAGGTTATATTAATTAAGCAAGTGTGCTCTTCAGCTTCTTGACCACCACACACACACAGTGTGGCCAGCAGGAGCAGGGAGGTCATTGTGCCCCTGTACTCTGCATTGGTTAGGCCACACCTTGAGTCCTGTGTCCAGTTCTGGGCCCCTCAGTTTAGGAAGGACATCGAGACACTTGAACGTGTCCAGAGAAGGGCAACAAGGCTGGGGAGAGGCCTTGAGCACAAGCCCTATGAGGAGAGGCTGAGGGAGCTGGGATTGTTTAGCCTGGAGAAGAGAAGGATCAGAGGCGACCTCATTGCCCTCTACAACTACCTGAAGGGTGGTTGTAGCCAGGTGGGGGTTGGTCTCTTCTCCCAGGCAACCAGCACCAGAACAAGGGGACACAGTCTCAAGTTGTGTCAGGGGAGGTTTAGACTCGAGGTGAGGAGAAAGTTCTTCACTGAGCGAGTCGTTCGTCATTGGAATGGGCTGCCCAGGGAGGTGGTGGAGTCGCCGTCCCTGGAGGTGTTCAAGGGGAGATTGGATGTGGCACTTGGTGCTATGATCTAGTTGTGAGGTCTGTTGGAACAGGTTGGACTTGATGATCCTTGGGGTCTCTTCCAACCTTAGTTACTGTGATACTGTGTGATACTGTGATACACACACACACAGAGTGGCCAAGTTTGTGGAGCTTTACCTACAGAACATACATTCAAAACTGTTACTTGCCAAGTAAGACACTGGAGTGTACTTCCTGTTGAGAGATTCCACTTCTTCCAGTACATGATTAAAAACAGACATCATTCTTCTCTCATATTCACTCTCAACATGTGCTGTGCCATTGGAGCTGTACTCCTGGAAACTGAAAAACAAAGCTTCTCATTGTACTCCTGAAGGCTTCCTCCCAGACAGGCCCAATGAGACCACCCTCTGGGACCATCTGAAGTCCATTAAAAACCCCAAGCTATGCCTTTCAACCCATATTCTCAGTTCCTTTATTAATTTTCTACTAGAAGGCTTGCCCTCTACACTTAAACCCTTTAACTACAGCTTATCCACTGCTTTCTGTCCCCACCCTCTCACTTGAAGCAGCTCTAACAGACTCAGCATGCATAACCCCTCTAGCTTTAATTTAATCCTGCAGTGTTCAATGTTTCTAGAAGTTCCACAACTCAAGGAAAAATAAGAATGCCAGAGTTAAGACTACATCTGGAAGTTTGTAATCCTGTGCTTTGAATAAAATTCCATCACCTACACATTTAATGTTTTGAAGTCCACAGCTTTGAGCCAGGAGTGTGCCCAGGTGGCCAAGAAGGCCAATGGCATCCTGGCCTGCATCAGGAACAGTGTGGCCAGCAGGACTAGGGAGGTCATTCTGCCCTGTACACTGCACTGGTTAGGCCACACCTCGAGTCCTGTGTCCAGTTCTGGGCCCCTCAGTTTAGGAAAGATGTTGAGTTGCTGGAAGGTGTCCAGAGAAGGGCAACAAAGCTGGGGAGGGGTTTGGAGCACAGCCCTGTGAGGAGAGGCTGAGGGAGCTGGGGTTGCTTAGCCTGGAGAAGAGGAAGCTCAGGGCAGACCTTATTGCTGTCTACAACGCCCTGAAGGGAGACTGTAGCCAGGAGGGGGTTGGTCTCTTCTCCCAGGCAACCAGCACCAGAACAAGAGGACACAGTCTCAAGCTGTGCCAGGGGAGGTTTAGGCTGGATGTTAGGAGGAAGTTCTTCCCAGAGAGAGAGATTGGCCATTGGAATGTGCTGCCCAGGGAGGTGGTGGAGTCACCATCCCTGGAGGTGTTTAGGACGAGACTGGATGGGGGGCTTGGTGCCATGGTTTAGTTGATCAGATGATGTTGGGTGATAGGCTGGACTTATCTCAAAGGTCTTTTCCAACCTGGTTAATTCTATTCACACTGTTTACAAGTACAACGAATGCATCTTTGAAGCAATGCTTAATTCATGAGTAGCACAGTCACTTAGGATGTTCGTTTCTCTTTACATTTATAAAAGCCCATTTTAGAAGATGTTTATTCACATTTAGTCTCAGCCTGGGAGCTTGAAAGAGCTCAGTTCATAGGTGCTTCTATGTAATTTTCTAGTGGGTATAATTTCATTGTTAAAAAAAAAAAGAATCAGAAGTGATGGATTTATATTTAGACATGTAAACTAATTTAGTGCCTCTATTTGCATGACTCTGAAGGGAACTAATGGCTGGAAAGCAGCCCTGAGGAGAGAGACTTGGGGGTGCTGGGGGACGAGAAGCTCAACAGGAGCTCTCAGTGTGCACTTGCAGCCCAGAAAGCCAATCAGATCCTGGGCTGCAGCAAGAGAAGTGTGGCCAGCAGGGCAAGGGAGGCGATTCTCCCCCTCTCCTCAGCTCTGGTGAGACCCCACCTGCAGTACTGCCTCCAGGTCTGGAGCCCCTATTACAAGAGGGATCTGGAGGTGCTGGAAGGCGTCCAGAGAAGGGCCAGGAGGATGAGCAGAGGGCTGGAGCACCTCTCCTGTGAGGACAGACTGAAGGAGTTGGGGCTGTTCAGTCTGGAGAAGAGAAGGCTCTGAGGTGACCTAATTGTGGCCTTCCAGTATCTGAAGGGGGCCTACAAGAAGGCTGGGGAGGGACTTGTCAGGCTCTCAGGTAGTGATAGGACTAGGGGGAATGGAATGAAGCTGGAGGTGGGGAGATTCAGGCTGGAGGTGAGGAGGAAGTTCTTCCCCATGAGAGTGGTGAAGCCCTGGAATGGGTTGTCCAGGGAGGTGGTTGGGGCCCCGTCCCTGGAGGTGTTTAAGCCCAGGCTGGATGAGGCTCTGGGCAGCCTGATCTAGTGTGGGGTGTCCCTGTCCATGGCAGTGGGGTTGGAACTGGATGATCCTTGTGGTCCCTTCCAACCCTGACTGATACTATGATATTAATGTGTGCTTACAAGTGCAAACAGTAGGTACATGGGCTGAATCACTGCCTCTAGCCTACCAGGTATAGCACAGCAGTAACAGGTCCTCAAGTCTGCCCAGAGTAGAAACAGAAAGGTCTACTGAGAGACTTCAACATTCTTTGAATTCCTCTCCTTAAAACCCCCCAGGGATTTAGTAATGAGTAACAAAGGAATAGAAAGTTAACTATCAAACATACTTTGCAGATTCTGGATCCAAAATCAGAGCTTCAATTGCATGTGAAATCAACAGGCAGCTCTGCTGTTGTCTGGTAGCAATACTAAGGAGTTAAAAAGGTGTACAGAGTTGGCACCTCAAACAAGACATGCAGTATAGTTACCAGCACTTTTCCTATTTTCCTCTAGTTTTTGTGAAGCAATTCTACAGTCACTAATCCTTTAGTAAACACAGAACTGTGAGACTCTCAAGTTCTATGCTGTGGCAGCTTCTGCGTTACAGCAACGTTTACTTCCCCACAGCTTTTAAGCAACTGGTGCCCAGTTTGTGCTGCTGAGTGCTGAGAAATGGCTTTGTGCCTGTGGTGACAGAAAGAAGGACCATTAAGCTTCACGATGCCCATGTGGGCAAATGGTAAAACTCTCCAAGGATACAGTTCTACATTCCTTAGAGTTGCAGAGTCTGCATCAAAAGATGCTTGATACAGGTCGGCGTACCGCGTCGCCAGGCTGCGGAACTCCTCCATCGAGTGCTTCATCTGCAGAGACACCAGATCAAGTCAAACCAGGCCAAAACCAACCAGCCCCACACCCCCACAAAACCACTATGCTGCAACACTGCTCAGGCAGTGATAGGACTAGGGGGAATGGAATGAAGCTGGAGGTGGGGAGGAAGTTCTTCCCCATGAGAGTGGTGAAGCCCTGGGATGGGTTGTCCAGGGAGGTGGCTGGGGCACTGTCCCTGGAGGTGTTTAAGCCCAGGCTGGATGAGGCTCTGGCCAGCCTGATCTAGTGTGGGGTGTCCCTGCCCATGGCAGGGGGGTTGGAACTGGATGATCCTTGTGGTCCCTTCCAACCCTGACTGATACTATGAACATCCAGCACTGAAGGAGCAAGCCAACAGCCTGGCAAAATACATCAAGTTCTCATTTCTTTAAGGAAATAAGAATCACTCTACAGAGAGATTATTACCCACACATTAAACAGGTGTTGTTCCCATAACACAGCATTAACATTCCCTCCTTGGGATAAAAACCAGAAAGACAACTCACCAAAACAACCACCAACCATCTCCCTCATCCCTGGAGGATAAATCCAAGTGCTCTCTCTCAGAGACTATCTACTGATTCATTAGCTGTCAGCCCCTGGCTTGGACAGCAGCACTCTGCTCTGGGTTAGGAACTGGCTGGAGGCTGAGCCCAGAGAGTGGTGGTGAATGGTGCCACAGCCAGCTGGCAGCCAGGCACTAGTGGTGTCCCCCCGGGATCAGTGCTGGGCCCCAGCCTGTACAACATCTTTACTGATGATCTGGATGAAGGCATTGAGTCCATCATCAGTAAATTTGCAGATGACACCAAGCTGGGGGCAGGAGTTGATCTGTTAGAGGGTTGGAGAGCTCTGCAGAGGGACCTCGACAGGCTGGACAGATGGGCAGAGTCCAAGGGCATGAGATTGAACACATCCAAGTGCCAGGTTCTGCACATTGGCCACAACAACCCCATGCAGAGCTACAGGCTGGGGTCAGAGTGGCTGAGAGCAGCCAGGCAGAGAGGGACGTGGGGGTGCTGGTAGATGGTAGGCTGAACATGAGCCAGCAGTGTGCCCAGATGGCCAAGAAGGCCAATGGCATCCTGGCCTGCATCAGGAACAGTGTGGCCAGCAGGAGCAGGGAAGTCATTGTGCCCTGTACTCAGCACTGGTTAGGCCACACCTTGAGTCCTGTGTCCAGTTCTGGGCCCCTCAGTTCAGGAAAGATGTTGAGCTGCTGGAAGGTGTCCAGAGAAGGGCAACAAAGCTGGGGAGGGGTCTGGAGCACAGCCCTGTGAGGAGAGGCTGAGGGAGCTGGGGTTGCTTAGCCTGGAGAAGAGGAGGCTCAGGGGAGACCTTCTTGCTGTCTACAACTCCCTGACAGGAAGTTGTAGCCAGGTGGGGGTTGGTCTCTTCTCCCAGGCAACCAGCACCAGAACAAGAGGACACAGTCTCAAGCTGTGCCAGGGGAGGTTTAGGCTGGATGTTAGGAAGAAGTTCTTCCCAGAAGGAGAGACTGGCCATTGGAATGTGCTGCCCAGGGAGGTGGTGGAGTGACCATCTCTGGAGGTGTTTAGAGAGCTACTGGGTGGGGTGCTTGGTGCCACGGTTTAGTTGATCAGATGGTGTTGGGTGATAGGTTGGACTCGATCTCAAAGGTCATTTCCAACCTGGCTAATTCTATTCTATTATTTCAGAGCAGAATAGAATAGAATAAACCAGGTTGGAAGAGACCGTCGAGATCATCATGTCCAACCTATCATCCAACACCACCTAATCAACTAAACCATGGCACCAAGCATCCTGTCAAGCCTCGCCCTGAACACCCCCAGTGACGGCGACCCCAACACCTCCTTGGGCAGCCCATTCCAATGGGCAATCACTCTCTCTGGGTAAAACTTCCTCCTAACCTCCAGCCTAAACCTCCCCTGGCACAGCCTGAGACTGTGTCCTCTTGTTCTGGTGCTGGCTGCCTGGGAGACCAACCTCTGCCTGTCTACAACCTCCCTTCAGGTAGTCGTAGATAGCAATAAGGTCACCCCTGAGTCTCCTCTTCTCCAGGCTAAGCGACCCCAGCTCCCTCAGCCTCTCTTCATAGGGCTTATGTTCCAAGCCCCTCACCAACTTTGTTGCCCTTCTCTGGACTCGTTCCAGCAAGTCAACCTCCTTCCTAAACTGAGGGGCCCAGAACTGGACACAGGACTCAAGGTGTGGCCTAACCAGTGCTGAGTACAGGGCAGAATGACCTCCCTGCTCCTGCTGGCCACACTGTTCCTGATGCAGGCCAGGATGCCATTGGCCTTCTTGGCCACCTGGGCACACTGCAGGCTCATGTTCAGCCTACCATCAACCAGCACCCCCAGGTCCCTTTCCACCTGACTGCTCTCCAGCCACTCTGACCCCAGCCTGTAGCACTGCATGGGGTTGTTGTGGCCAATGTGCAGAACCTGGCACTTGGATGTGTTCAATCTCCTGCCCTTGGACTCTGCCCATCTGTCCAGCCTGTCGAGGTCCCTCTGCAGAGCCTCTCTACCCTCCAGCAGATCTTCTCCTGCCCCCATCCTGGTGTCATCAGCAAATATACTGATGATGGACTCAATGCCCTCATCCAGATCATCAATAAAGATGTTAAAGAGCATGGGGCCCAGCACTGATCCCTGGGGCACACCACTACTGCCTGGCTGCCAGCTGGCTGTGGCACCATTCACCACCACTCTCTGGGCTCAGCCTCCAGCCAGTTCCTAACCCATCGCAGTGTGCTCCCATCCAAGCCAGGGGCTGACAGCTTGGCCAGGAGCCTGCCATGGGGGACGGTGTCCATGCACTGTACATGTCTGTCTCGGTGATCTGTACAGTAGCAATTCAGTCACCAACACTCACCAAAAGGAGTCAAAGTGCAGTCCTAAAGTATGTGTTCTTCAATAGCTGAGGCATTTCAAAACAAGGTGTGAAAGGTCTTGCTGCATTTTGAGTGCACTGAGTGGCTTACTGCGTGCATGTCCTTGGAAGCTGCGTGTGTGAATGGGTAAGCGAACACACATACATGCTCAGCTGTAAAACACTGCCTGCTGCAGGCAGACATTTCTATAGCTACAGGTGGAAACCAAGGCCCACTATTGAACTGAACTCTTCACTGCCACTGTCCATTGCTTTCATCAGATGTTTGCTGAGAGGCAAAAGTCATACCAGAGTCATAAATGTAGCTGCAAAAGAGAGGAAGAAGAGCACGTGCCTGGTTGGAGATGCGCCCACACCTCTGGAGATCATTTCCTGATGTCATAGCAATGGTTGTGGCAATAGCTGGTGGTGGACTTGTTTTCAGGCTGTTGCAGGTACAGATAAGTTGGGAAAAAGCTTGCAGAAGGTCAATCCTCAGTTTCACAAATCCACACTGAAAGCTCAGAGGATTAAGTGGCGTACTAGCGGCCTGAAACACAGCAACAGGAATGTTGGCAACCTTGGCCATAGGCAATCATGACAAAATAGCCTTGCAATGACAACTGAATCCTTCAATCCCAAACCCCTGCTTTCTGAAAGCTGCATTTAACAGATTTGCTCACTTTAAACCATACTGACCGAAAACAACGCAGGAGTTAGGCAATTTCTAAGCTGCATTTCAAGCCTGACCCTCCTGTAAGAAATGTGACTTAGCTGTGACAGCTCTGTTCGGGCACCTATTTGCTCTTTGTCCAAGCTCAAGCCATTAGGCTCCATAGAACATTAGCCCAGACAGTCCTTACCATAAAAGAAAGCATACTGAGTTGTAAGGCAAACCATGCTAGTTTAACACAGCCTTTCCCTTACAATACAGAAGTGAGGGAAGAGCGACACAAAACCCCCTCCAGGTTGAGATAAGAGTTAAGGAGATAACTGAATCAAGGAGGCAACAACAACAATGCACAATTGCCTTAGCATATCTGCAGAAAAAGCACAGCAGAAAGCAGCAGCAAGCAAGCTAAAAACCCAAGCCAGGGAGCTACTCCCCCTTCCCTCCCTGTCCCACTGCCATCTCAGCAGAAGAGAACCAACACCCAGAAACCCCAGAATCCAAAAGCAGCAACCATAACAAACTTCTCATGCTGCAGTCTGAAGCCCCACAATACTCTGCTTCAGCCAGCACTTTCATTTGAAGCTGGCATGAGGCAGGATGGTATGAACAGCAGCAGACTGAAACTCAATCTGTGGCACAAACAAACACAAAGGACGGCAAAAGCGATTCCCTGCATCAGGCAGAAGAGCAAGAACTGGCTGAAGTTACTGGCACCAAGAGGAAGGGGTCAAAGCCTTTGACTTTTACTATGCTTTTGTAAATTGTGAAACAGACAGGAGCATAAGGCAGGCAGTGAACCACCTGATGAATGCTCAGAGACAACTTGGAACACAAGCCCTATGAGGAGAGGCTGAGGGAGCTGGGGTTGCTTAGCCTGGAGAAGAGGAGGCTCAGGGGAGATCTCATTGCCCTCTACAACTACCTGAAGGGAGGTTGTAGACAGGCAGAGGTTGGTCTCTGCTCCCAGGCAGCCAGCACCAGAACAAGAGGACACAGTCTCAAGCTGCACCAGGGGAGGTTTAGGCTGGAAGTTAGGAGGAAGTTCTACAGAGAGAGAGTGATTGCCCATTGGGGAGTGGGCTGCCTGAGGAGGTGGTGGAGTCACCATCACTGAAGGTGTTCAGGAGGAGACTTGATAGGGTGCTTGGTGCCATGGTTTAGTTGATTAGGTGGTGTTGGGTAATGGGTTGGACACAATGATCTTGAAGGACTCTTTTGGTCTGGTCTATTCTATTCTATGAACAGTAAGTAACAGAACTGCAGGAGGGCAGACTGCTGCTGTTCAGAAAATACAGTTCTGTGAAACATGGCTCCCTAAGAGCTTATCTGACTTGTAGAAGCATCTGTGCCAGCTTAGGACACCCACGAGGGGGTGAACTGCAGGACTCAAGATCTGATACTATTCAAGCCACAAATCCACTACTTATTTTTCTTACACTGCTGGATTAATAAGAGTACAATTTTGGGGGGCTTGGGGTAGAAGCCATCTGCAGAACAAAGCACTAGGACCTTCCTCTTACTCAGAGAATGGAAGCACGTTAAACTCATGCACGCCTTCCCCAAGGCTACTTATTCCTCAACACAAGAAGTCACTTCTGGCAGCAAGAAGTTACAACCCATCCCAAAACACTGCTGCAAACCACTTCTTTGCCAGCAGGAAAGCAGCAAATCAGTTTGCCACAAGCCATCCCTATTCTCTGAGAGCTGCTCCACTATTGATTAAAGAGAGGAAACATCAGGCAACTGCCAGCACTTTGAACTGCTGTGCTAGATTACAACCCAAGAAACCAGATTATTTCGTCACTTGAGCCATTCAGCCCCACTTTGCTTTGCCTTGAAGGGCATTAAAGTGTCCCTTTTGAACTGAAGGAGTTTAGTTGATGTGCAAGGGTGGTTTCAGAAAACCCTCAGTGCACTGTAATTGGTCTACAGAGACTCCATGCTTTTATAGCAAGTACTGGTATGATCAGAAACTGCAGACATTCTCAGCAGACCAAATTGGACTCAGTTCTTGTGAACTGAAATACAAGCTTGTCTCATTGACCCTGGAAATTTACTTCATCATTCATGCAGCCATCAGCAATAGATGAGTTAAAAATCCCTTTTTCAAAGAGGTCTTTGGCTCAGACAAATTCTTCAAAGATCATACATTATCAACACATTTGGACTTAGTGCTACTTAATCACTGGTTTTGTTAATGCTTTAAGGTCTGGACTCTTCCCTAGATTACCCACAGTGAAAAACATGTGCAAAGGCTTCCAGTGAGATGCCCTCTCTCTGCCAGAACAAGCAGATTCTATTCAAAATCATGGTTAGCTATACAAGCAAGTACAGAGCAAGACAGATGAGGATTGTGGCCAATACAGTCTATGAGTCTTGAGTCCTGTGTCCAGTTCTGGGCCCCTCAGTTTCAGAAGGACATCGAGACACTTGAACGTGTCCAGAGAAGGGCAACGAGGCTGGGGAGAGGCCTTGAGCACAGCCCTGTGAGCAGAGGCTGAGGGAGCTGGGGTTGCTTAGCCTGGAGAAGAGGAGACTCAGGGGAGACCTCATTGCCCTCTACAACTACCTGAAGGGAGGCTGTAGCCAGGTGGGGGTTGGTCTCTTCTCCCAGGCAACCAGCACCAGAACAAGAGGACACAGTCTCAAGCTGCGCCAGGGGAAGTTTAGGCTTGAGGTGAGGAGAAAGTTCTTCCCACAGAAAGTTGTTAGCCATTGGAATGTGCTGCCCAGGGAGGTGGTGGAGTCACCATCCCTGGAGGTGTTCAGGAGGGGATTGGATGTGGCACTTGGTGCCATGGTTTAGTCATGAGGTCTGTGGTGACAGGTTGGACTTGATGATCTTTGAGGTCTCTTCCAACCTGGGTGATACTGTGATAAGTTCCTGCCCTTCCTCTCTCACCTGTCATCCCTATAGCAATGGGAATTTCTTCCTCAAGTGGACTAACTCCCATGGAAGAGCATCTGGCATGCAGCAAATGCTGTATGCAGTTGTATGCATATTAGAAAGGAATTGGGAAATTTTATGACATGAGACACTGAACCATTGCTGAACTGGGCTGACTGAACACCTGGAACAGATTTACTGGCACAGTGTCTTCTACCTACAAAACTGACAGCTACACAGGGCTCATCATACACACTAATGCTCTACAGCACCAACAGTGCTGAGTCATAATCTACAGTGAAACAGCAGCAACAGTAAAGCTTAAACCAGAAGGAAAAGACAGCAAAAGGCTTCCTCAGTTAAGACTACCACTTTATGGCACTTTACTCCCCTTTGAGATACTGCATTCTGTGGATGCAAGGAGGGAGGGGCTCCTTTAACAACTGATACACTCAAGTATGGATAGGAATTTGTCCTGAGTGATGCAACAAGTCACCAACAGCCAGCAATAAAAAATAGTTTCCTCTGCCCTAGCCCTTCAAAACCTGTACTTAGTCCTCTGGACCACAACCCCACAAGGTAGCTATTGCACCCAGAAAAGTGCAATGTGCCACACAGGAAGTTCAGTCAGCAGAGGATATCAAGAGAGGAATTCTTCAGCAGCAAAAAAATAACCTCTAAGGAAAGGCTAATTGCATTACTGAATCACAGAATGACCTGTTGAAGCAAGTTACCCTCCTGCCTGGCAACAAAGCTGGGGAGGGGTTTGGAGCACAGCCCTGTGAGGAGAGGCTGAGGGAGCTGGGGTTGCTTAGCCTGGAGAAGAGGAGGCTCAGGGGAGACCTCATTGCCCTCTACAACTACCTAAGGGAGGTTGTAGCCAGGTGGGGGTTGGTCTCTTCTCCCAAGCAACCAGCACAAGAACAAGAGGACACAGTCTCAAGCTGCACCAGGGGAGGTTTAGGCTGGATGTTAGGAAGAAGTTCCTCCCAGGAAGAGTAATAGGCCATTGGAATGTGCTCCCCAGGGAGGTGGTGGAGTCACCATCACTGGAGGTGTTTAAGAGGGGACTGGATGAGGCACTTGGTGCCATGGTTTAGTTGATCAGATGGTGTTGGGTGATAGGTTGGACTTGATGATCTCGTAGGTCTTCTCCAACCTGGTTAATTCTATCCCGAATACTAGCATCCAATTAGATGAGGTCTCCCTCTCAACTTCTAGATGTTAGAGAAACCTTCAAATGCTGAAGTAAAAGCCTTATACACACAGCCAACAAGTTAAAGAAACACTTCAGGATCATACAGCTCTCTTAGAGGACAAAGGTGTAAAATTCACATCCTTCCTGCTTATCCAGGGACAGCTCATTAAACAGCATCCAAATTGTCACAACACTGGACAGTTCCAGTAACCTGAAGAAAAATTGTTTCCCTTCAAAAGACAGAGAAGTATGTAAAGATTTTGGCACAGAAACTGAAGTGTCAAAGTATGTTTTGTAGGCTGGATCATCCTATGTTAAGAAGCTACTTCACCTCATTGTTTTTTATGTTCACAGACATCACAGAATACAACTACCTGAAGGGAGGTTGTAGACAGACAGATGTTGGTCTCTTCTCCCAGGCAGCCAGTACCAGAACAAGAGGACACAGTCTCAGGCTGCACCAGGGGAGGTTCAGGCTAGATGTTAGGAAAAAGTTCTACCCAGAGAGAGTGATTGCCCATTGGAATGGGCTGCCTGGGGAGGTGGTGGAGTCGCCATCACTGGAGGTTTTCAGGAGAAGACTTGATGGGGTGCTTCGTGCCATGGGTTAGTTGTTTGGGTGGTGTTGGATTGGTTGATGGGTTGGACACGGTGATCTTGAAGGTCTCTTCCAACCTGGTTTATTCTATGTAATTTGTAAGTTTGGAACAGACCTCAAAGATCATCAAGTCCAACCTATCACCCAACACCTCATAACTACTAAACCATGGCTTCAAGTGCCACATCCGATCCTTTTTTGAACACCTCCAGGGATGGCGACTCCACCACCTCCCTGGGCAGCACATTCCAATGGCTAATCTCTCTTTCTATGAAGAACTTCTTCCTAACATCCAGCCTAAACCTCCCCTGGAGCAGCTTGTGACTGTGTCCTCTTGTTCTGGTGCTGGTTGCCTGGCAGAAGAGACCAACCACCAGATGGCCACAACCTCCCTTCAGGGAATTAGGACAGCAAGAAGGTCTCCCCTGAGCCTCCTCTTCTCCAGGCTATGCAACCCCAGCTCCCTCAGCCTCTCCTCACAGGGCTGTGCTCCAAATTCCTCCCCAGCTTTGTTGCCCTTCTCTGGACACCTTCCAACAACTCAACATCTTTCCTAAACTGAGGGGCCCAGAACTGGACACAGGGCTCAGGGTGTGGCCTAACCAGTGCTGAGCACAGGGCAGAATGACCTTCCTGCTCCTGGCCACACTGTTCCTGATACAGGCCAGGATGCCTCTCCTCACAGGGCTATGCTCAAGACCCCTCCCCAGCCTCGTTGCCCTTCTCTGGATACATTCAAGAGTCTCAATGTCCTTAAATCATCATACAGCTTCCTGCTATTTGCAGTTCAGAGGGGAGAAAATATTTTCATAAAGTCTGAATTATGTCTGATGAGAGGGATTTGTTCTCCCTCCTCTCACTATCCTGATGTTGCCTTGCAGTTAGGATTCCTTAGGAGCATGTTGTAAAATACAAGGCAAGGAGAACCCAGCAGGAGGGAGGAAGAAAACTCAATTCTTCTCCACATTACAAGTTAGCAGCCAACTTAGACAAATTCCCAGGGTTGAATATTACAATGGTGGGATTTTTTCAGCCAAAACATGGAGTGGGAAATTTCAAGTATTGTAATTTGAAAAACTGATTTGATCAAGGCAGGGAGTGAGGGGTGGGGGAGGAAAGAGAAATCCAACTCATCTTCCTTAGCTGAGCTACAGAAGTCTCTAAAGATGCAGCTTGTTACAACTGGCTCTTGTGTGCATTTCTCTCTGAAAATATAATTTTATAGAACAGAATAGAATAAACCAAGTTGGAAGAGACCTTCAAGATCATCATGTCCAACCCACCAACCAATCCAACACCACCTAATCAACTAAACCATGGGACCAAGCACCCTATCAAGTCTCCTCCTGAACACCTCCAATGACGGTAACTCCACCACCTCCCTGGGCAGCACATCCCAATGTGCAATCACTCTCTCTATGAAGAACTTCTTCCTAACCTCCAGCCTAAACCTCTCCCGGTGCAGCCTGAGACTGTGTCCTCTTGTTCTGGTGCTGGCTGCCTGGGAGAAGAGACCAACCCCCACCTGGCTACAACCTCCCTTCAGGGAGTTGTAGAGAGCAAGAAGGTCTCCCATGAGCCTCCTCCTTTCTAGGCTAAGCAGCCCCAGCTCCCTCAGCCTCTCCTCACAGGGCTGTGTTCCGAACACCTCACCAATTTTGTTGCCTTTCTCTGGACTTGTTCCAGCAAGTCAACCTCCTTCCTAAACTGAGGGGCCCAGAACTGGACACAGGACTCAAGGTGTGGCCTAACCAGTGCTGAGTACAGGGGCAGAATGACCTCCCTGCTCCTGCTGGCCACACTGTTCCTGATGCAGGCCAGGATGCCATTGGCCCTCTTGGCTGCCTGGGCACACTGCAGGCTCATGTTCAGCCTACCATCAACCAGCACCCCCAGGTCCCTCTCTGCCTGGCTGCTCTCCAGCCACTCTGACCCCAGCCTGTAGCTCTGCATGGGGTTGCTGTGGCCAGTGTGCAGAACCTGGCACTTGGATGTGTTCAATCTCATGCCCTTGGACTCTGCCCATCTGCCCAGCCTGTCGAGGTCCCTCTGCAGAGCCTCTCTACCCTCCAGCAGATCAACTCCTGCCCCCAGCTTGGCGTCATCTGCAAATTTACTGATGATGGACTCAATGCCCTCATCCACATCATCAATAAAGATGTTAAAGAGCATGGGGCCCAGGACTCTAAGAGTCTGGCAGATATCAGACGTATTTAAAAGCTTTTCAGAGGTTTGAGGACAGAAACCAAGCAGGCCTGGTACAGCACACAGAAATAGCAGCAGGTGAAGCAGGTCAGTGCTAACCGTCAGCGAGGCTATCCCCTTGTGATAGGATTTTAACGCTTCCGCAATGCAAGAGAGTGCTGAGCTGTAGTTGTCCTCCTGCAAACCTGTCAGGCACTGTTCTGCATGGGAGAACTCCTTCAAGCTGTTCAGCCAGAAGTAGAAGTGCTCTGAAGCCACCTGAGTCAGCAGACTTTGATAGAGTTCTCTGGCCATGTCATGGTTGCCCTGCAAGGACAAGAACATTCCTAAGAGAGGGCAGGAAAGAGGCAGTTGTGTTTGTTTCACAGAAAGCAACAAAGAAACAGTAACACCTACAGAACTACTCTTAAATAGGGAATCACAGAATCACCAAGGTTGGAAGAGACCTCAAAGATCATCAAGTCCAACCTGTCACCACAGACCTCATGACTAGACCATGGCATCAAGTGCCACATCCAGTCCCCTCTTGAAACCCTCCCGGGATGGTGACTCCACCACCTCCCTGGGCAGCACATTCCTATGGCAAACAACTCTCTGTGAAGAACTATCTCCTCAACTCCAGCCTAATCTTCCCCTGGCAGAGCTAGAGACTGTGTCCTCTAGTTCTGGGGCTGGCTGCCTGGGAGAAGAGACCAACCCCCACCTGGCTACAACCTCCCTTCAGGGAGTTGGAGACAGCAGGAAGGTCTCCCCTGAGCCTCCTCTACTCAGCAACCCCAGTTCCCTCAGCCTCTCCTCACAGGGCTGTGCTCCAGACCCCTCCCCAGCTTTGTTGCCCTTCTCTGGACACATTCAAGTGTCTCAATGTCCTTCTTAAATTGAAAGACTGAAACTTCTTTTAACCATTTTACCTTGACAATCCTAACCATGAATAAAAGCACAAATGCTCATATTATATAAGATTTGCCTGTATAAAGTGTAGTACATATATACAGGAAAATACAAGATGAGAAAAAAAAGCCCCACACCACAATTTACTTTTATTGCAGCATCTGAGGCTGGAGAGATGGGCAGAGTCCAACAGGATGGCATTTAACAAGTCCAAGGGCTGGATGCTGCACTTTGGTCACAACCACCCCAAGCAGTGCTACAGGCTGGGGTCAGAGTGGCTGGAGAGCAGCCAGGCAGAAAGGGACCTGAGGGTACTGGTTGATAGCAGCTGAACATGGGCCAGCAGTGTGCCCAGGTGGCCAAGAAGGCCAGTGATATCCTGGGCTGTATGAGGAACAGTGTGGCCAGCAGGAGCAGGGAAGTTATTCTGCCCCTGTGCTCAGCACTGGTTAGGCCACACCCTGAGTTCTGAGTCCAGTTCTGGGCCCCTCAGTTTAAGAAGGACGGACACGATCTTGAAGGTGTCTTCCAACCTGGTTTATTCTATGTATTGAGACTCTGCAATGTGTCCAGAGGAGGGCAATGAAGCTGGGGAGAGGCCTTGAGCACAGCCCTGTGAGGAGAGGCTGAGGGAGCTGGGGTTGCTTAGCCTGGAGGAGGCTCAGGGGAGACCTCATTGCTGTCTACAGCTACCTGAAGCCAGGTGGGGTTTGGTCTCTTCTCCCAGGCAACCAGCACCAGAACAAGAAGACACAGTCTCAAGCTGTGCCAGGGGAGGTTTAGGCTGGATGTTAAGAAGAAATTCTTCCCAGAAAGAGTAATTGGCCATTGCAATGTGCTGCCCAGGGAGGTGGTGGAGTCACCATCCCTGGAGGTGTTCAAGAGGGGACTGGATGTGGCACTTGGTGCCACGGTTTAGTAGTCATGAAGTGTTGGGTGATAAGTTGGACTTGATGATCTCTGAGGTCTTTTCCAACCACGCTGATTCTATGATTCTATCTCCATACTAGAGTTTCTCCTAATTGTAACCCCAGCTGTGACTTCACTGAAGAGAAAGGACAAACAGTCTCTTTTTCTTCCTTTCTTCACATGGAAAAAGCAGCAGCATGCATCAGGGTGACAGCACACACCACGAACAGCTAGGCAGCACAGATTAGGCATGTGCTCAAGCAAGTACTAGGTCATTACTTCTCAAATACTTCAAAAAGGGAAGTGGAAAACCATCCAGAAGTCTGGCATAAATTGAATGTATGTGAATCAGTGGGAATTAAGAGGGAAAGGTAATTTTTTTGTGTGCCCCCCCAATTCATTTCCTCCTCTCAAGTCCTCTCATTTCCCCTTCCTTTCTTCCTCCAGTTCAAAGAAACCACTAGCATCCTCCCAGCCACACCAAACCACCTTCCCCCAGGTAATTTTCACTCACCATCCTGGAAGCCTGCCTGGCTATCCTGTAGGCTGTCCATCCATTAGAGGCATTCTCAAGCTGCTGTTTGATCACAGTTTTGATTTCTGAAGATAAAGCTTTCTGACTGGAAACAAATATCACTGTGGCAAGGGAAACCTAATGCAGAGCGACAGGGTGAAGAAGGAGATTACATTTCAGGAACTAAATGAAACAAGTGAAGAAAATGGAAACAGGCAATTGTGTCCCAAAGTAGCAGAAACAATCTGCTTGATTCTGGACCCCAAACACTCCATAGAAGATTACATACACATTTTAAGTGAGAATCTTTGAAGCAGTTACAGCAACTCAAGTATTTCTTGGGGATGAAAGTCACCTTCACTTAAAGAACCTTTACTGTGGCTTTTAAGAGATATTTCAATTGTTCCAAATGGATTAATAGGAAGCACACATTTTCTTCTTAAAATTCAAACTCATTTGCAGATAGATGTGCTGAAGGCATTTGTCTGTCTTACAATATATTACAAGGCATGTGCAGCAGAGCACCCTACATAAATTGAGCTAACCTCGGTTTTGGTTTTCTACAACCATTGTTCTACAGTCACCAGAGGTGTCCCCCAGGGATCAGTGCTGGGCCCCAGCCTGTTCAATATCTTTATGGACAACATGGATGAGGATATTGAGTCCATCATCAGTAAGTTTGCAGATGACACCAAGCTGGGGGCAGGAGTTGATCTGTTAGGGATGGAGAGCTCTCCAGAGGGACCTTGACAGGCTGCACAGACGGGCAGAGTCTAAGCGCAGGAGACCGAACACATCCAAGTGCCAGGTTCTGCACATTGGCCACAGCAACCCCATGCAGAGCTACAGGCTGGGGTCAGAGTGGCTGGAGAGAGCCAGGCAGAGAGGGACCTGGGGACACTGGTTGATGGTAGGCTGAACATGAGCCAGCAGTGTACCCAGGTGGCCAAGAAGGCCAATGGCATCCTGGCCTGCATCAGGAACAGTGTGGCCAGCAGGAGCAGGGAAGTCATTGTGCCCTGTGCTCAGCACTGGTTAGGCCACACCTTGAGTCCTGTGTCCAGTTCTGGGCCCCTCAGGTTAGGAAAGATGTTGAGTTGCTGGAAGGTGTCCAGAGAAGGGCAACAAAGCTGGGGAGGGGTTTGGAGCACAGCCCTGTGAGGAGAGGCTGAGGGAGCTGGGGTTGCTTAGCCTGGAGAAGAGGAGGCTCAGGGTAGACCTCATTGCTCTCTACAACTCCCTGAAGGGAGGTTGTAGCCAGGTGGGGGTTGGTCTCTTCTGCCAGGCAACCAGCACCAGAACAAGAGGACACAGTCTCAAGCTGCACCAGGGGAGGTTTAGGCTGGATGTTAGGAAGAAATTCTTCCCAGGAAGAGAGATTGGCCTTTGGAATGTGCTGCCCAGGGAGGTGGAGTCACCTTCCCTGGACGTGTTTAAGAAGAGCCTGGATGGGATGCTTGGTGCCATGGTTTAGTTGATCAGATGGTGTTGGGTGATAGGTTGGACTCTATGATCTCAAAGGTCTTTTCCAACCTGGCTAATTCTATTCTATTCTACAGACACCCCAATAATTTCAGCAGCAGCTTTGTCTAAGCAGTGCCACCTGGTGGAAAACATCATGGGATGCACTGGGACAGTTCAGCACCATCTATGAAGTGTTTTGACACTGAACATGGTTAAAAGCACTGGAAACAGTGGGTACAGCCTGGCACATCAACTCAGACATAACAAAATGGCTTAGCTGCCTTATTAAATAAAGTCCATGCACAGCACATCATCCAAGCTTCATCCCTCACAGGCTGTGTATCAAGAGGTCTTACCAGCAGCTCCTGTTTTTTGTCTGTAGCAGACCGTCCAATCAATTTATACAGGTCCATGAGGTCTTCCAGTATCCCATCTGCCAACACAGGCAGCTGCATGGCAATGGCTGCTAAGCAGTGGCACATGAGAATCCTAGCAGCATCCTGGGCACTGTGCAGCTGGGTCAGCAGGCATTCAACTACTGACTGGCTCAGGTGAGGACGGCACTTGACCAGCTTCACCATGCAGGTTAAGGTGATCTGCAATTCACACAACCCACAGGGCAAAACAAACACCGTGACCAAGAGGCACAATAAACACAGTGTCTACTTAAAAACAGCCAGACATGCACCTGAAAGTATGACTGCAGAAATCCAGAACTGGTATTTTCAGAACCATGTACTCCACAAGCTATGTTTTCCTAAGAGTTTCAGCCTCTGTCTGTGAGCTCACAGCATAGAGATGTATCACAGACTCGAGAAGCTATGCTCTCTCTCATACCACCAGCACTGACAGATCAATGACTTCATAAAGTTATTGGCAGCAGCTTATGAAGCAGGAATGTTAAAACAGTTCATGGAAGTGTTGCAGTCATGAACATTCCATCTTCCCAAATCAGCTCCTCCCCAAGATTCTCTTCATCCTCCAGAGATACCTTCATCCTATGACCATGGTCATGTTGTAATACAGCTGTTCCTCTGAGAGGAGTGCTGTGGGGGTTGTCTCCCCTGTAACAGCCATCTTACTCTAGAGCTGAAAGATGCTGCAAGGTATTACTCTAACATACAGCTGTGCTAGGGGAAGACAACAATAATGTCACCTTTAAGGTTGCCTGAGCTCCTGGGCTGTCATCTTGACTACAAAGAACAAGGAGAGCTTCCAAGCCAAAGACTGCATCTTGCTCCAAAGGCAGAAGATCTAAGAGAAAGAGAGTCAGTTAGTTTCCTGTTATGTTTTCTGCCTGTAATTTGTGTAATGTCTGCACTGGTGTTGGAGTCATGGTAATCAAATACCTTCCCAATACTTTTGCCTTATCTTATTTTGATAGGAAACAATTTGCCATTCTGTGGAGCTGTTCAGCAGTCACAACAACTGTGGCATTGAGAAAGCATCCATAAACCTCTCAACTAAAACTTCTAACTGCACTGCTACCCCTTTGCCAACAGGCTTTGTGCAAACAGTTTTCCAAAGGTTGACAAACAACTCATTAGTTTTATAGCACAGACAATGCAAACATATCATGAATGCCACTGTGGCCAGGAATTTCATCTAAATGGAACAAAGATGGACTCTTCCACAACCATTCATAAACTCATACAGAAAATTATCCTACTAGGTTGTAGCCCCCATTCTCCCTAAAAAGCCTGAAGGGTCAGACAGATTTAGAGTAGAGTAGACCAGGCTGGAAGAGACCTCAAAGATCATCAAGTCCAACCTATCACCTAACACCATCTGATCAACTAAACCATGGCACCAAGTGCTTCATCCAGTCTCTTCCTAAACACCTCCAGTGATGGTGACTCCACCACCTCCCTGGGCAGCACATCCCAACAGCCAATCTTTCCTTCTAGGAAGAACCTCTTCCTAACATCCAGCCTAAACCTCCCCTGGCACAGCTTGAGACTGTGTCCTCTTGTTCGGGTGCTGGTTGCCTGGGAGAAGAGACCAACCCCCACCTGGCTATAACCTCCCTTCAGGGAGTTGGAGACAGCAAGAAGGTCTCCCCTGAGCCTCCTCCAGGCTAAGCAACCCCAGCTCCCTCAGCCTCTCCTCACAGGGCTGTGCTCCAGACCCCTCCCCAGCTTTGTTGCCCTTCTCTGGACACCTTCCAGCAACTCAACATCTTTCCTAAACTGAGGGGCCCAGAACTGGACACAGGACTCAAGGTGTGGCCTAACCAGTGCTGAGCACAGGGCACAATGACTTCCCTGCTCCTGCTAGCCACACTGTTCCTGATGCAGGCCAGGATGCCATTGACCTGGGCACACTGCTGGCTCATGTTCAGCCTGCTATCAACCAGTACCCCCAGGTCCCTCTCTGCCTGGCTGCTCTCCAGCCACTCTGCCTGTAGCACTGCATGGGGTTGCTGTGGCCAATGCGTCCAGAGACAAGACCAGCTTGTATGTGCTAAGTACATAAACTTAACTTGAAACAGCACATTCCATTGTCCTTGCTTTCATTTACCTTTATCCTGACAAGAGGATGATATATTAGTCAGAATTCTCACACCATGAGCTGCAATGCCTCTGTTATTATGGTAACAGCACTCCTGGGCTAGCTTCACCAAATCAAACGACTTTGCAGTTGTTGCTGCTGCTCCTAAACAAAGACAAAGCAAAGAGGACACAAACCAGCACAGGCCACAGTTACATCATAGAGCTTTTTAATGAAAAGTATCCATAATAAAACCACAAACACAAACTTATACTGATCTTGTATGTTTAAAAGGATAAGATGAAAACATCTTTCTTTTCTCCACACACAGGGCTATATGATTTAGACATACATGATTTGGGTCTGAGGGCTGGTGTTCCAGGGACTTGAAGCAATATTCATAGTATCAGTCAGGGTTGGAAGGGACCACAAGGATCATCTAGTTCCAGCCCCCCTGCCATGGGCAGGGACACCCCACACTAGATCAGGCTGGCCAGAGCCTCATCCAGCCTGGGCTTAAACACCTCCAGGGACGGGGCCTCAACCACCTCCCTGGACAACCCATTCCAGGGCTTCACCACTCTCATGGGGAAGAACTTCCTCCTCACCTCCAGCCTGAATCTCCCCACCTCCAGCTTCATTCCATTCCCCCTAGTCCTATCACTACCTGACATCCTGACAAGTCCCTCCCCAGCCTGCTTGTAGGCCCCCTTCAGATACTGGAAGGCCACAATGAGGTCACCTCAGAGCCTTCTCTTCTCCAGACTGAACAGCCCCAACTCCTGCAGTCTGTCCTCATAGGAGAGGTGCTCCAGCCCTCTGCTCATCCTCCTGGCCCTTCTCTGGACACCTTCCAGCACCTCCAGATCCCTCTTGTAATAGGGGCTCCAGACCTGGAGGCAGTACTGCAGGTGGGGTCTCAGCAGAGCTGAGCAGAGGGGGAGAATCACCTCCCTTGCCCTGCTGGCCACACTTCTCTTGCTGCAGCCCAGGATCTGATTGGCTTTCTGGGCTGCAAGTGCACACTGAGAGCTCCTGTTGAGCTTCTTGTCCCCCAGCACCCCCAAGTCTCTCTCCTCAGGGCTGCTTTCCAGCCAGTTCCTGCCCAGCCTGGATTTGTGCCTGGAATTACCTCGACCCAGCTGCAGGACCTTGCCCTTGGTCTTGTTGAACCTCATGAGGTTGGCTTGTGCCCACCTCTCCAGCCTGTCCAGGTCCCTCTGGATGGCATCCCTTCCCTCCAGCTGTCTGCTGCACCACACAGCTTGGTGTCATCAGCAAACTTGCTGAGGGTGCACTCAGTGCCACTGTCCATGGCACCCACAAAGATGTTGAACAAGCCTGGTCCCAGGACTGATTCCTGAGGGACTCTGCTTGTCCCTGGCCTCCACTGGGACATGGACCATTGATATTACATTAAGAAATATTCTACCTTATTTAAAAAGCTAGCAGGTATATTAATTGTTAAGACATGCCAGCATGACTGAAGAGGATATAGTATTTTTCCCCATTTCTGCAGCCCATGTAGGTGGGTTTGCAATATTCATGAGAACTGTGTGGATTACAGGAAGGAAAACCAAAGGAACAGAGTAGGATCACCATGTGAAGAAGAAAATACCTTGAGTCACTTCATACCATCTGCTCTGGTTTTCCATTCAGAAGGCAGAGAAGTTCAGCTGGCACTGAAGCAGGCCTTTCCCACAAGAGTGGCATAGCTTCCCTGTGCCAGAGCAACACACCAGCCCTCTCTCACATCACTAAGTCTCTGTGCTACTCAAAACACTAAGCAAGTCCATGGTTTCAAAGCACCTTCAGAGGAGTGCAGGTCAGCCATCTGAGAGGCATTGCATATTCTCATTTTATGAAGAAAATCTTAAGATCCAAAGGTTAAAAAAACCTCTTTCATATAGATATTACCCACAAAACCCAGACCAAAATCTTAGACATAAGAACAGTGATGACAACTGTCTCTCAGCTAGTGTTCTACAGTTCAAGTATAGCCTCAACACTGTGAGGCATGCTTTTAAACTATCAGTAGATCACCAGCCCCTTAGAAATGCCAGAGATAATTGTCTAATCTACTTTCCTTACCTGGAGCACTGCTGAAGTACTGTTTGATGGCAATGGTCCCTGATAATGTGGAAAGAACAGACAGCATGCCCAGTTTCAAGCTGTCATAAGGAGTGTGAAGAGCAGATTCACAGAGTGCCTACGGATTAGCAGAAGAAAAGAGACAGGGGAAAAGTGGTGTGATGAGCTATCTGTGTTAAACATTTAATTGCACTTGTCTAGGAAAAGTTTTCAGTCAGGATTTGTCCACAGAAAATACTGAAATCAAGAAGTCATGTACCAAAGTACCTGTTTCAGTACAGGTACTAAGGATGTGGCTTGCAGGAAAGCAACAGCAGGCCTCATGCCAGGCAACACTAAGTACAAGCCACTGACCAACTGAAAAACAGCAGCAAAAATGCTGCAAACACTTGCAAAAGATTTTCATAGAATCAATAAGGTTGGAAAAGACCTCAGAGATCATCAAGTCCAACCTTCAAGTCCAGGACTAACTAAACCATGGCCCCAAGTGCCACGTCCAATCCCCTCTTGAACATCTCCAGGGATGGGGACTCCACCACCTCCCTGGGCAGCACATTCCAAAGGCTAATAACTCCCTCTGGGAAGAACTTTCTCCTCATCTCCAGCCTAAAGACAGTTTTAAGACAGTTCCCCAGTGCTAGAGGTATATTGATTATTTTGCCTTGTAATAATGTGCAGGGGTTATTTAAGTATGCATCTCTGAAGAGGACATTCAAGTACCATTTCCTCCAACAGCCCTGGCATCCAACAGAAAACAATTGAAGTCTCTTGATAAATCTCTTAAAGCATATTTTATTCTTTAACTCATTTGTAGCAGAGCTCCTATCACACTTCTGTGCCTTTTGCCAGAGCTAATCAGGCCTTAGTTAACAACTAGATTGGAGCAACTCTTAAAAGCCAGGCTGTTCTCACATTCATCATGCCAACACTGTCCACAATTTAGTCCTTCATTGCTTTTAGAGGCTTTGTTTAGTCAACATGAGAGAAAGCATGAGACAAATGGAAAATGCAACCCAGCTTTGACACTCTGAATGATAACATCCAGTAACTCAAAGACAACACAGAATTAGTTCACCAGAATGAATAAAAGCCTCAACTAGTGTTCTTATCAGGCATCTGTATGTTCTTGTAAGGTTCTAAGTAAATCTGTCATTTATAGCCAGGGAGTATTTCACTAATCCATTGATGAGTATGGCACAAAAAGAAGACACAATGATCAGGGTTGATGAAGGGTGTTGATGTCTCCTAATAGTGCTGTTAGATTACCATCCAGAGCATACTTGAAACAGCAGCTTTTCCATTCATCTACTCTGAAGTTATTTTCTTTAGTGGTTTATGCCAGGAAACAGCAAAGACAAGGAGGGAAAAAAAAGGCAAGTGTCATTTAAAGAGAGCAGTAATACTATCTACAGCATAATAATTGTTAGGCAATTGTTAGGCCACACCTTGAGTCCTGTGTCCAGTTCTGGGCCCCTCAGGTTAGGAAGGACATTGAGACACTTGAACGTGTCCAGAGAAGGGCAACGAGGCTGGGGAGAGGCCTTGAGCACAGCCCTGTGAGGAGAGGCTGAGGGAGCTGGGGTTGTTTAGCCTGGAGAAGAGGAGGCTCAGGGGAGACCTTGCTGTCTACAACTCCCTGAAGGGAGGTTGTAGCCAGGTGGGGGTTGGTCTGTTCTCCCAAGCAACCACCAACAGAACAAGAGGACACAGTCTCAAGCTGTGCCAGGGGAAGTTTAGGCTGGAGGTGAGGAGAAAGTTCTTCCCAGAGAGAGTTGTTGGCCATTGGAATGTGCTGCCCAGGGAGGTGGTGGAGTCACCGTCCCTGGAGGTGTTCAAGAGGGGATTGGACGTGGCACTTGGTGCCATGGTTTGGTTAATCCTGAGGTGTTGGGTGACTGGTTGGACTTGATGATCTCTGAGGTCTTTTCCAACCTTATTGATTTTGTGATTCTATAAATTAGAATAGAATTAACCAGGTTGGAAGAGACATCAAGATCATCAAGCCCAACCTATCACCCAACACCATCTACCATCTAATTGTTTCCCTAAATAACACAGATGCATTAGAAACACCTCCTAGGGGCTCATCAATACAACAGGAGTCACAAGGTTACTATTCCTACTGAAAAGTAGCAGTTAATCCAGAGAAAGGGAAGAGTAACCTAAGGATATGGAGATGCATGTCCTTCCTTTCTTAACCTTCCAAACTGTTCTTCTGGAACTAATTCCACAACTACATGCAAAGCTCAAAAAGGCACACACCTGAATGTTTTCTCTGTTCCATGTATGTGGTGTTTTATTGGCCAGCAACTTCAGATCTTGGATTGCAAGCCTCTTCACAGCCTTCCTCGGATCATTCTTCAAGTACTGCAACAAAAGCTGGATCTGCAACAAAGACAATTCCTTGTTTAAAAAGAGATGACACTAGAAGTCTTTTCAAAAGTACTTTGTGGCCAGCAGGAGCAGGGAAGTCATTGTGCCCCTGTACTCAGCACTGCTTAGGCCACACCTTGAGTCCTGTGTCCAGTTCTGGGGCCCTCAGTTTAAGAAGGACATTGAGGCACTTGAATGTGTCCAGAGAAGGGCAACGAGGCTGGGGAGAGGCCTTGAGCACAGCCCTGTGAGGAGAGGCTGAGGGAGCTGGGGTTGCTTAGCCTGGAGAGGAGGAGACTCAGGGGAGACCTTCTTGCTGTCTACAACTACTTGAAGGGAGGTTGTAGCCAGGTGGGGGTTGGTCTCTTCTCCCAGGCAACCAGCACTAGAACAAGAGGACACAGTCTCAAGCTGCACCAGGGGAGGTTTAGGCTGGAGGTCAGGAGAAAGTTCTTCACAGAAAGAGAGACTGGCCATTGGAATGTGCTGCCCAGGGAGGTGGTGGAGTCACCATCCCTGGAGGAGTTCAAAAAGAGACTGGACGTGGCACTTGGTGCCATGGTTTAGTAGTCATGAGGTGTTGAGTGACAGGTTGGACTTGATGATATTTGAGGTCTTTTCCAACCTTATTGATTTTGATTCCATGATTCTGTTAGGGAGGAAGAGAGCATACTGGCCCAAAACTAACTTGCCTTATGTGCTTGCTACATGGAAAACAAAAACCCCTGGCTAGGCTGTGATGCCATGACAAGCCAGAACAATCTGACAGCTGACTTCCACCACCCCACCCTCTGTGTTCACATATCCTTCTCTACACCACCTTTCATACCTGAGAAGACTCAAGACCTATTTCAGCACTCTCAGAAATACCATAAAGCATCCCCCAACAACTCAGTCAATAGCATCACATCCCAGAAAAAGATAATTCAGGTATCTGCACGATCTGCTTTCAACAGGTAACACCACAGGCACCCTCCTACACCTTGGCACTTGCCAAAACCCAATGCCAAAACCCAATGCCAAAACCTCCAGATAAACAAAAACAACCCTTACCTCTCTCTCCCATCCCTCACCTCGAAGCATTTATCTCCAATTAATTGACACTTGTATTCATTTCCTGCAAATATACAGAGCAGGAATAGCTACCACATGGAAAAGCAAGGCCATGACAGCCACGGTTTGGCTCTCCATCCCTATCCTGTCCACATCACTTCTAAGCAGCACTGACTTTTGTGTTGCAGAAACACAGCCTAAATCACAGTGCTTACCAGCATAAAAAAAACAACCAACCAAAGCCCCAAACCTACAACCCAAACCACCACAACAACCCAGCACAAAAAACAGCCAAACAAAAAACCCCATGCCAAACACCGCATCAAGTGTGGTAATGTTCATGGTATCATAGTATCAGTCAGGGTTGGCAGGGACCACAAGGATCATCCAGTTCCAACCCCTCTGCCATTGGCAGGGACACCTCACACTAGATCAGGCTGCCCAGAGCCTCATCCAGCCTGGGCTTAAACACCTCCAGGGATGAGGCCTCAACCACCTCTCTGGACAACCCAGTCCAGAGCTTCACCACTCTCATGGGGAAGAACTTCCTCCTCACCTCCAGCCTGAATCTCCCCACCTCCAGCTTCATTCCATTCCCCCTAGTCCTGTCACTACCTGAGATCCTGAGCAGTCCCTCCCCAGCCTTCTTGTAGGCCCCCTTCAGATACTGGAAGGCCACAATGAGGTCACCTCAGAGCCTTCTCTTCTCCAGACTGAACAGCCCCAACTCCTTCAGTCTGTCCTCATAGGAGAGGTGCTCCAGCCCTCTGATCATCCTCCTGGCCCTTCTCTGGATGCCTTCCAGCACCTCCAGATCCCTCTTGTAAGAGGGGCTCCAGACCTGGAGGCAGTACTGCAGGTGGGGTCTCACCAGAGCTGAGCAGAGGGGGAGAATCACCTCCCTTGCCCTGCTGGCCACACTTCTCTTGCTGCAGCCCAGGATCTGATTGGCTTTCTGGGCTGCAAGTGCACACTGAGAGCTCCTGTTGAGCTTCTCCTCCCCCAGCACCCCCAAGTCTCTCTCCTCAGGGCTGCTTTCCAGCCAGTCCCTGCCCAGCCTGGATTTGTGCCTGGGATTGCCTCGACCCAGCTGCAGGACCCTGCCCTTGGTCTTGTTGAACCTCATGAGGTTAGCTTGTGCCCACCTCTCCAGCCTGTCAAGGTTTGGTTGACTTAGATTCAGTACTATCTAGAAGCATCCTCTCAAATAAAGCAATCAGCCACACCAAAAAAGGAGTTTGAGACAGATCAATGCTATCAGTCTAACAGGAACAGACACCAGCCTTTCATAGCTGTACAAACCCAAAGATTTTCCTGACTGCTTGATGAGGATTAGTTAGATGAATCTCAAATGTCAGGAGATTCAGATTTGCTATAGAAATCAAATACACCAAGCACATTTTTGGAGCCTAAAAGCATGGTGTTTTTCTGTCTCTGCTTGCCCACAACTTGGCTTAGAGCCCCAAACAGAATAGAATAGAATAAACCAGGTTGGAAGAGACCTTCAAGATCATCGTGTCCAACCTATCAACCAATCCAACCCACCTAAACAACTAACCCATGGCACCAAGCACCATACCAAGTCTCCTCCTAAACACCTCCAGGGATGGTGACTCCACCACCTCCCTGGGCAGCACATCCCAATGGGCAATCACTCTCTCTGTGTAGAATTCCTTCCTAACATCCAACCTAAACCTCCCCTGGCACAGCTTGAGACTGTGTCCTCTTGTTCTGGTGCTGGTTGCTTGAGAGAAGAGACCAACCCTCACCTGGCTACAACCTCCCTTCAGGGAGTTGTAGACAGCAAGAAGGTCTCCCCTGAGCCTCCTCTTCTCCAGGCTAAGCAACCCCAGCTCCCTCAGCCTCTCCAGAGGACAAAAAGTCTGAAAGCAGCAGCTGCTTTCAGGTATCCTACAGCATGTAAGAGCAACCATCCCAGCACATCCATCTGCTGGAATCTGATGGCTTCTAAATATACTTTGTACTCTCTATGTTGCAGGAATGAATTAGGAAGAATTACCTGTTTAGGAATGTCAACCAGAGAAGAAGCAGCCAGCAGAGTAAAGGTGTGCAGAGTAACAATGACCATCTTGGTGGAAGGATAAGATGTTACCAGCTGCTGCAGCAGCTGCCGGGAGCTGGAGGCCAGGCTAGCATCATGATGCATGTGCTGCAGAATAGGGATCAACTTCAACTTCAAGTCCACAGGGGTGGCCAGACCTGCAACAAGAGGAACACAGGCAGACTGTTAGTCCCCTTGCACTGGCTTTTGGCACACAGTATGCTACTATTACTGCTGAACAGAGATTGTGCAGGCATCTGCATTAGCATCAAATAATTCATCTACTAGTTAGCAGCATAATGAGAGCAGTGTCAAGCACCTGCATGGTCCTTGGAGAAGGTTGCTCCTTGCTCCATTGCAGGTAACACACATTGACTCATCTGAAGCAACCTGTGAGGTGCTGGGTAAGTTTATTCAGTCTTTACCAAACATATTTTGAGCACTTAGATTTTAAGTGGGCACAAGAGACTGACTGGCTAGCCACTGGGAATCACTGGAGGACAAGGGCAACAGTGCTCTGATACCTGGTATTTACACATGGGCAACAAAAGTGGATTATCAGAGATTCTCAGATGAATTAGAGCTTTTCCTTTTTATCATTCAATATACATAAGTACCTTGGATCATCTCACTGATTTTGTTACATATTCCAGCAGCAAAATCCCTGTAGAAAAAAAAATAGAAAGTACTCAGTGAAATGGAAAATCAATAACTTTTCATAAAGGCAGCTGAACTATCAAACACTCTGTTCACAGCAGGGCTTGCCAAGACCTGTGTCATTTTGGAACCTCTGCACAACTCTGTCAAAGTGACAAGCAGCACCACCTTTTGTTCCCCAATATATGGCTCCGAGGTGACCTAATTGTGGCCTTCCAGTATCTGAAGGGGGCTACAAGAAGGCTGGGGAGGGACTTGTCAGGCTCTCAGGTAGTGATAGGACTAGGGGGAATGGAATGAAGCTGGAGGTGGGGAGATTCAGGCTGGAGGTGAGGAGGAAGTTCTTCCCCATGAGAGTGGTGAAGCCCTGGAATGGGTTGTCCAGGGAGGTGGTTGGGGCCCCGTCCCTGGAGGTGTTTAAGCCCAGGCTGGCTGAGGCTCTGGGCAGCCTGATGTAGTGTGACTCCCCATGGCAGGGGGGTTGGAACTAGATGATCCTTGTGGTCCCTTCCAACCCTGACTGATTCTGTGATTTCTGTATAACACTCCTCAATTACAGCTTCTGTTCAACTTTGTATTCCCATATTATTGAGCTTCCCATTCAAAGAAAAAAACTCTGTTAAACTTGCATTCAGGATTTCTTTACAACACTGTTATTGCAAATAATCAAATGTAATGTTTTACTATAAATGACAATACCAAAGAAGGGAATAGAATAGAATAAAGCAGGTTGGAAGAAACCTTCAAGATCATCACATCCAACTTATCATCCAACACCATCTAATCAACTAAACCATGGCACCAAGCACCCCATCCAGGCTCCTAAACACCTCCAGTGATGGTGACTCCACCACCACCCAAGGCAGTCCATTCCAATGGGCAATCACTCTCTCTATGAAGAATTTCTTCCTAACATCCAGTCTAAACCTCCCCAGGCACAGCTTGAGACTGTGTCCTCTTGTTCTGGTGCTGGTTGCCTGGGAGAAGAGACCAACCCCCACCTGGCTACAACCTTCCTTCAGGGAGCTGTAGACAGCAAGGTCTCCCCTGAGCCTCCTCTTCTCCAGGCTAAACAACCCCAGCTCCCTCAGCCTCTCCTCACAGGGCTGTGCTCCAGACCCCTCCCCAGCTTTGTTGCCCTTCTCTGGACACCTTCCAGCAACTCAACATCTTTCCTAACCTGAGGGGCCCAGAACTGGACACAGGACTCAAGGTGTGGCCTAACCAGAGCAGTGTACAGGGGCAGAACGACCTCCCTGCTCCTGCTGGCCACACTGTTCCTGCTCCAGGCCAGGATGCCATTGGCCTTCTTGGGCACCAGTGTCAATACAATTCCCACTTTCTGTAATATGAAAAAGTAACCAAAAAAAAAATAAAAATCCATACAACTACATCTCACTTGGATTGTGCAGAAAAATTGGCAGCAGCAAATATAGCAGCTTCAACTTCCACGTTGTCGTGGGAATCCAAGCTCTGGCGAATGCTGTGATGTGCATTCTTCCTCTCTGGAATAATGGATGCCATGCTGCCCAGCATCCTACAGAAACAAATCACAGCAGAATCAGGAACAACAACGATCATGAGCAAGATGAAACCAAATGGAAATGTAAAAGGTCCACTTAAAAGATTACTTTTATGTAAGTATGCGCTCTTTCACATCCACTACAGAACAACTCACACCAGAAGGAGACACATAATGAAGGGGTAACAGATTTTGTTCAGTGGATTACATCAGTAAATCACAATTGTTTTGGTTAGAAGGTACACCCTTCACTAGGCCAGGCTGCTGAAGGCCTCATCCAGCCTGGCCTTCAACACCTCCAGGGAAGGGGCAGCATTGACCTCCCTGGGAAACCTGTTCCAGGGCCTCACCACCCATACTTAAAGAATTTCCTTGTAGTAGAATAGAATAAACCAGGTTGGAAGAGACCTTCAAGATCATCGTGTCATCAACCAATCCAACACCACCTAAACAACTAACCCACGGCACCAAGCACCCCATCAAGTCTCCTCCTGAGCACATCCAACACCAGCGACTGCACCACCTCCCCAGGCAGCCCATTCCAATGGGCAATCACTCTCTCTGTGTAGAACTTCTTCCTAACCTCCAGCCTGAACCTCCCCTGGCACAGCCTGAAACTGTGCCCTCTTGTTCTGGTGCTGGTTGCCTGGGAGAAGAGACCAACCTCTGCCTGTCTACAACCTCCCTTCAGGTAGCTGTAGAGAGCAATAAGGTCACCCCTGAGTCTTCCCTCCAGGCTAAGCAACCCCAGCTCCCTCAGCCTCTCCAATCTGCCCTCCTCAATCCATTCTCTCTTTTCCTACCACAACAAGCCCTGTGGAAAGTCAGTAACTCATGAGAGGCTAAGCAGTCATCTTCTAGGGCAATGATAAATAAGTTTTGGTTACAAGTTAACAAAAAAATAGGTTGATATGCAAGGAAGCATTTTCCTTTTGGTCCTAGACTAATTACACCATAGAGTCACCAACATTGGATGTGCTCAGGAGGAGACTTGATGGGGTGCTTGGTGCCATGGTTTAGTTGATTAGGTGGTGTTGGATTGGTTGATAGGTTGGACACAATGATCTTGAAGGTCTCTTCCAACCTGGTTTATTCTATCCTATAGGCAACATATGACATATAGAGTTTGAGTTCACAGAATCATAGAATCAATAAGGTTGGAAAAGACCTCAGAGATCATCAAGTCCAACCTGTCACCCAACACCTCATGCCTAATTAAACCATGGCTCCAAGTGCCACATCCAATCCCCCCTTGAACACCTCCAGGGATGGTGACTTCACCACCTCCCTGGGCAGCACATTCCAATGGCCAATTACTCTTCCTGGGAAGAACTTTCTCCTCACCTCCAGCCTAAACTTCCCCTGGCACAGCTTGAGACTGTGTCCTCTTGTTCTGGTTGCCTGGGAGAAGAGACCAACCCCCACCTGTCCCCAACAGTTGATAAAGTTGTCACGATCTATACCTGCTTACAATTATCTTCATGGATGCAGAATCTGTCTTTGGCCACTAAAATGAGGTCATAAAGTTTATGCCACACATTGAAGACTGACCTCTCTAGCAATGTTTCTTCCTAAACAATCTAAATTCCCTACACTGCTACTTTCTGGGTTATGCACACAAGTTCATTTTTCCTCTCAAGTACAGAGAATTTCAACACCATAAAGTGTTTTGCCCAGAGCAAGCCAGAAAATACTCATCAACATAAATGGTTAATAACATTGCTCTCTGGTCACTGATCCTTAGAGTTCACCCTCTCTAAAGGCATATCTGTGCTTTTAACTCTATGAGCAATATATAAGACACCTCTTACATTTATCTTACATTAAGATTCCCTTCATGGTAGCTGCAGATTTTGTTATTCGATTTGAGTCCATCATCAGCAAGTTTGCAGATGACACCAAGCTGGGGGCAGGAGTTGATCTGTTAGAGGGCTGGAGAGCTCTCCAGAGGGACAGATAGGCAGAGGCCAAGGGCATGAGAGTTAACACATCCAAGTACTAGGTTCTACACATTGGCCACAGCAACCCCATGCAGTGCTACAGGCTGGGGACAGAGTGGCTGGAGAGCAGCCAGGCAGAGAGGGACCTGGGGGTACTGGTTGACAGCAGCTGAACATGAGCCAGCAGTGTGCCCAGTGGGCCAAGAAGGCCAATGGCATCCTGGCCTGCATCAGGAATAGTGTGGCCAGCAGGAGCAGGGAGGTCATTCTGCCCCTGTACTCAGCACTGGTTAGGCCACACCTTAAGTCCTGTGTCCAGTTCTGGGCCTCTCCATTTAAAAAGGACATTGAGACACTTGAACGTGTCCAGAGAAGGGCAACGAGGCTGGGGAGAGACCTTGAGCGCAGCCCTGTGAGGAGAGGCTGAGGGAGCTGGGGTTGCTTAGCCTGGAGAGAGAAGGCTCAGGGGGAGATCTCCTTGCTCTCTACAACTCCCTGAAAGAAGGTTGTAGCCAGGTGGGGGTTGGTCTCTTCTCCCAGGCAATCAGCACCACAACAAGAGGACACAGTCTCAAGCTGTGCCAGGGGAGGCTTAGGCTGGATGTTAGGAGGAAACTCTTCATAGAGATTGGCCATTGGAATGTGCTGCCCAGGGAGGTGGTGGAGTCACCATCACTGGAAGTGCTTAGGAAGAGACTGGATGGGGTGCTTGGTGCCATGGTTTAGTTGATTAGATGGTGTTGGGTGATAGGTTGGCCTTGATCTTGAAGGTCTTTTCCAAGCTGGTTAAATCTATTCTATTGCATTCCAGAGCAGCACACTGACAATGAGGCAGAGGTTTGAAACCAGAGAGGTTTGCTTCCGCCGTACATACCGCAGGGTGATAGCCCGAGCCACTGGGTCGTTACTGTGAATTACTGAGAACACTCTTTTGACAAACTCATCCACATTGAGGATCTTCTCCAGGTGCTTTTCACTCTGCTGGGTAACTTTCAGTACACACAGCCTCAGGAAGTTGTTTCTGGTGGAAGACACATTTCTTAATCAGGCTATTCTATCATGAAAATTCCAGCACTTTAAACACAAGGTTGCTTTAAGAAAGCTCCCAGAAGCAAATTACAACAAGGGAAGGCCCACGCATTTTATTTAAGGAGGCTAAGAGTGTTTTAAAAAAACCCCAAAATACAAAAACCCCAACAAAATACTCTTGGGTTTTAATTACTATTATTACAGGTAGTGTCAAATTTAGGCCAATTTCCAGGAGAATGAACTTGCTGACACCTGTGAAGAATATAAGCCAAAGCCTGCTGGACAAGCACGCCCAGGACTAAGACAGAGAAGTCTAATTGCCACTGCCAGGTGAGGGAATTGCCTTTCCTGGAGCCAACAGTGAAGATTCCACAACAGCAACAGGTAACTTCCTAAGCTATTCAAAAGTAGCTCCAATTCCATCAAATCAACCATTTGGACATTAGACACTTGGAAAAGCTTTTTTTCTGTTAATCCTCCAGAGGTGGAATTTGCACATATGATCATTCACCTACACATTGTTCATTCGAACATGCCCATGGAGCAGCCGTGGCGCCAGCCAGGTGCAAGCCATCAGCAGGTGAGTACTCAGAACAGATGGAAAGGAACGGTTTGGTTGAACACCTATAGCCCCCTAAGCCCACTAACGATGGGGACAGCAAACTGCAATAAAGCAGAACTTGTCCTCAATGGACTCAGTTCCACGGTGGTACTATCAGGAAAGCAGAAAAGCCCCATGAGGGCCCATGCAGCAGCACGCCACTCCGGATCAGGGATGTTGCTCGACAGAAATGAACGGATGCTGCTACTTACCCTACTCTGAAAACGTCAGCCAGCTTTAGGAAAGCCGAATTAATGAGAATAGGGAAAGGATACTTCTGGAAGAGCCTGGGGAAACGAACGACCGCTTCGCACTGCTCCCCGAGCTTGCCAGACCTGAGGCCTAAACGAGACAACAGGAATTGCTGCAGATAGGTTACTCCTTCACAATCGGGTCCTTCCTCCGCTCCCCGCCCTTGGTAAAGCTCCTAGCCGCCAAGAACCGAAGGACGGCACCGCCCCTTACAGCGCGGCGGCGGGCGGAGAGCCGGCGGCGGGCGGAGAACCGGCACCGGCGCCAGCCTCACTGCCCAAGCCAGCCCCAACCCCGCACCCGCCTAGCCTCACCTTTATCCAGCTCCATCAGGGCGGAGTTGGCATCCAACTCCTGCTCGCCGTAGCCCGCATCGGCCAGGAAAGACTTGGCGCTGCCGGCCATATCGAGCCCCTCACCGCCGCCTCAGCCCCTACACCCGCTCCGCTCCGCTCCGCTCCGGGCCACCGCGCATGCGCAGTCACGCCATCGCCTCAGCCCGGGGAACGGCTGCGGCCTCCCCGCGCGATTTGTGCGCAGGCGCCAAGCCGAGGCGCGTGCGCGCCCCTGTCACTCCACCGGACACGCCCCCCTCGCAACGGCAGCCGCGCGGTGAGTTGCCGGCGGGCGGGTGTGGCCTGGAGGCCCTGCCCCTCTCTGTCACCCAATCAGAGGGAGAGGCCGCGGCGCGGCTCTCGCCTGCTGCCCAATGAGGAGCCGAGGCGCCTTTGGCGGGTTCGTCGGTGGCAGGAGTTGGCGCCACGAGCCGGGTTCGCGCGCTCCGGTTGTTCTCAGCCATGCTGTGCCGTGCGCTACTCCACCGCGCTTCGGGCGCGCCGATCGGTGAGTACCGCCGCCCTATTGCTCGCCCCTTCCATGGGAAGTGGGACCGCAGCAGCGTAAGCCCAGCCTAGCAGTGGTCTCGGAGCCCCCGGGTTTAGACCCCGTCCAACGGCGGGAGTGGGGGGCTCGGGTTATCTCTAAAGCCGCAGAGGGAGCCTCGGAGCTCCTCGCGTTGTGTCTGGTGCGGTTACGGTTTGCCCATCTCTTTGTAGGTAAGTCCTCACCGCTTGCCCTGCAGTATCTCTTAGATAGCTACCAGTGCAGCCAGGAAGATGACCACCTGTCTTACGGGGAAACGGGAACTCCAGTCCCTCCTTTCGGCTGCACCTTTTCCTCAGGTAAAGTCACCTTCCAAAAGGGCCTTTTAGGGGCCGGGTTGTAGGCACTGCTGTCAAGGGTTGTTTTTTTTTGCTTGTGTTTTTCTGTTTAAATGTGTCTCATACGTCGTGGGTGAGCCACTGGAATAGTTGTGTATGCCCCCTCCTTAGAAGTGTCCAAGGCCAGGCTGAATGGCACTTTGAGCATCCTGGTCTAGTGGGAAGTGTCCCATGGGCAGGGGCCCATGGCCAGACACACTGGAACTAGATTATCTTTGAGGTCTCTTCCAACCCAAGCCATTCCATGATTTGCTTTCAGAATTTCTTGTTTTAAAGTGTCCTGATAATGGCCCACTTGCACCGAGATGCAATATAAACTGGGTCGTGGTGTTCTTAGATATACTGGTGGAAAATATTCCCTTGAAGAAAAAACTACAAAGCATTTCTTTTAATGTCTCTTTGTTTCAGCTTTGTTTCAAGGCATGTGCTCTTGGTGAGAGTGCTAGGCTACATGGTGGAAAATGAGGGCTTTGTTCACAATACATAAAAGATAAACCAGCATGGAGAATAGTATATAGAAATTGAAGAAATGGATGGCTGTTGCATGCAGCATTTCCCCATGATCATTCACGATGAATGAAGTAAGCATGGAAACTCCTGGATCTTTAGGGCAAATCTCTTATTTGCAGTACTCTCATTTTGGTATGAGCTTCTTTTTTGCCAAGGCAGCTTCCTGCTTTTCAGGCTCAGATACACAGAAAGTACTATACAGGTACAGGAAACTATAACTAAGAAACTCTTATAGCTGGTGAAAGAGGTCATTATCTCATAACTTGCTTCTGGAGCCCTTCAATTGGCCACAGAGGGTAATTCCTGAATGGAACATCTAGGAAAAAAAGGCAGTGTTTCTGCATTTTGAACATTTCATGTAAATACTGTTTATTGCACAGCTATCTGTTTGCTGTGGACCCTGTTTAAAGTGTTTGTGGCCCTCCACAAAGAGCAGGGGCATGATTATGAATCACAGAATCAGCCAGGTTGGAAGAGACCTCCAAGGTCATCAAGTCCAACCCTAACTAATCAACCAGACCACGGCACTAAGTGCCTCATCCAGGCTTTTGTTAAACACCTCCAGGGACATCGACCCCCCTCTCCTCCCTGGGCAACCCATTCCAATGGGCAATCTCTTTTTCTGTGAAGAACTTCTTTCTGAGGTCATTCATAGAATACATAGAATACATAGAATAAACCAGGTTGGAAGAGACCTTCAAGATCATCGCGTCCAACCCATCAACCAATCCAACACTGCCCAAGCAACTAACCCACGGCACCAAGCACCCCGTCAAGTCTTCTCCTAAAAACCTCCAGTGATGGCGACTCCACCACCTCCCCAGGCAGCCCATTCCAATGTGCAATCACTCTCTCTGTATAGAACTTTTTTCTAACATCCAGCCTGAACCTCCCCTGGCGCAGCCTGAGACTGTGTCCTCTTGTTCTGGTACTGCTTGCCTGGGAGAAGAGACCAACATCCGTCTGTCTACAACCTCCCTTCAGGTAGTTGTAGAGAGTAATAAGGTCACCCCTGAGTCTCCTCTTCTCCAGGCTAAGCAACCCCAGCTCCCTCAGCCTCTCCTCGTAGGGCTTGTGTTCCAAACCCCTCACCAACTTTGTTGCTCTTCTCTGGACTCGTTCCAGCAAGTCAACATCCTTCCTAAACTGAGGGGCCCAGAACTGGACACAGTACTCGAGGTGCAGCCTAACCAGTGCAGTGCAGTGCAGTGCAGTGTTCAATTCCATAACACACCAATATGTCCCAATTGCTTTTTCAGCCCCGAATTTGCAGCATGTGCTGGCAGTTGCAAATGAAGAAGGATTTGTTAGACTGTATGATACTGAGGCTCAGACTACCAGCAAGCTTATCTTTAAAGGTAAATGTTATACAGAATCTGATAGGCATATTGTGTGACAAGTACCTGATTTACTGGATTCAGAGAAAGCTTTTTCTAAGTCTTCTAAATATCTATGTGGAAATATAGATAGAGAGATAGATATCTTCTTTATCATACCATGCTGAGTCTTTACAAAGCAGCAGGATGGGCATGCTCTTACAACAGCAGTAGTAGGTAAATTGCTCTGGGTTGTTTTTCACACCTAAGGCAAGCAGATGACAAGCTTTCTGCTTTCTATGTCTGATATTCTTTAGTCTTCTGCAAATGCTGCAATGCACTGAACTAACCTTGGCTTTTGTTTCCTTGTTAGAATGGCAGGCTCACTCAAATGCTGTGTTTGACCTTGCCTGGGTACCAGGGGAACACAAGATTGTAAGTGTTTTTTTGCTGTCTAACTTTATGTTTAATGCTTTTATCAATTGTGTGCAGAAAATGGCTAAAGCTTTTTACTTTTCCCTCTGAAGGTCACTGCATCAGGAGATCAGACAGCCAAGGTGTGGGATGTGAGAGCTGGTGAGCTTCTTGGCATATGCAAAGGTCACCAGTGTAGCCTCAAGTCAGTTGCCTTTTCTAGATTTGAGAAAGGTAAATGCTGATATTTGCTGTTGTCTGGTTTCTCATCCTTCTTTCTCCCCTGGCACATCAGAACTTTCAGGGCTAAAGAGGGGCTTTGGAAACTGACAGTTACAGATACCACAGGGCCCACTGAGCAGTGACCCACTTGGTGAGGCAAAATTGACTTGTTCAAACTTCACGGTGATCTGATGCTAATACCTGCACATTTCTGACCTCAGGCAAGTTTGAGATATGATACCTCTGCCATACAGAAGTGTGTAAATACTCTTTTTACAAGAGCAGTTGTGGAAAAAAAAATAATAGGAAGAGCAAGGAAACCAGTGAAAAAAGCATGGCAGAACAATGGCCTGATTGTGGTATTTCTAGGACTAGCATCCCAAGTGCTGAGTCAGGAGAGCCAGAGGAACACAGACAGCGTTGTGCTGCATTTGCTTAATTAAAGTAACACTTTTGGAAGCTAATGGCTCTCTTTTTTTTTCTCTCTCAGCTGTCTTCTGTACTGGAGGCAGAGATGGAAACATCATGGTTTGGGATACCAGATGCAACAAGAAAGGTAACTGGCCTTTCAGCTGTGTATCAAGAAAGCTTGGTATCTTGTGTAAAGACAGTTGTACCTGTTGGGCCAATGCTTTTGATTGTGATGCAGGCAATGCTTCAGTAAGAAGAGGAGGAGATAACAGCCTCCTGTGTTAGTACAATAAAAAATGGGGACAGCTATTCTATGTATAAAACATTTTTCCACTTTATAACAGTCTCCTATTTGCAGTATGATAGAAATGCTGGCCTGATAATACCCAGTGTACTGGTAAGGAAGTTAGGGGGTAAAAATACATCCCTGTGTGAGACAGCACAAAAATATGTGGGCTGAGTGAGAGTGCTTAGATCAGAGCCATCCCAAGGGATGAAGCAAAGCTGGGAAGGCTTCTGCCAGAATAGGAAGGAAGGCAGGAAGTGCAGGAGCAGAGTGCTGGGAGCGACTGAGTATGTTGTGGGAATACCTACTAAAGGCAGGGTGAGCTCATTCTGCTCTCCTTCTGTTTCCTGGAGCCTTTCCTCCCCTAGTCAGGTCATGCTCTTATGCCTCTTACCAGTTCCTTGCTCTGTCCCAGCAGTTTCCTGGCCTGTGCTGCCAGCACTTGTCTCACTCTTCCATATGCACAAAATTCCTTAGCTCTTTGAACTGACAAGTAGAGGAAAGGGGAGGCTCCACATGACTGAAGTAGAAGGTATAGGTAAGAAAAGCAGATAAATGCCTTTACTCTAGTGAAGGTAGTAAGTTTCATGAAGTGAGAAGTAGCAGACATAAGGCTAAATGAAACACTCTGAAATAGGGTGAAAAAGCACTGGAAACCCTCCTGTGAGTGCCATTCTTTTCAGGATGAGATGGGATGAATGCTGCAGGCCAGGATGCATCATGAAGACCAGATCAAAAGCTAATGGTTATCAAAAGCTAATGGTTTGCAAAAGCAGCCTGCCTAGACCCTTTACCTCTGCAATTTTTTGCAGTATATGCTCCTGTTTCCTGCTCTGTGCTTCTCATCAGTTTCATATGTAACTAGCAGAATACATTAGTGATTTTAAAGGTTTGCCTTAGCTGCTTTGTAGGACTTAATCCAAGCCAGTGCCTGTTCTATTAACCTGGTTACAAAATTGTGTAGGAGCTATTAATTGAGGTGGCTTTACTTCTTTCAGATGGCTTTTACAGGCAGGTGAATCAAATCAGTGGAGCACACAACGTGGTTGACAAGCAAACTCCTTCCAAACCAAAGAAGAAGAGGCAGAACCTAAGAGGATTTGCTCCTTTGGTGGTAGGTCTCTGCAGGACAAAAATGTAGGTTTGGCTTGAATAGGATAAATTACTTCCATTTCTCTTTGCAGAGGCAGGTTTCTGTGCTCTGGTCACTCACTGTGGCTCATTTCAGACATTGCTTAGTTGTCTTATAATCCTGGTGCCGTTAAAGCCATCTTTGTGCAAATACTATGTGAAAATACATGGCCAGCATTCCTTTTTCAGGGGGAAAATAGGATAGGATAGAATAGACTAGACTAGACCAGGAAGGCTTGTAAAATTTTTTCCCCTTTCTTTTTATCCCCACTAATTTGACCACACAAATTACTGTCCAACTGGGATCAGACTGGGTCATACTTAATCTATTATACTTTGTCATGAAGGCAGCTCTCTGACCTGAGAGGTTTAACCTCCAACTGCTGCCCAAACACTTCCTGCTCAGCAGTGTTTTCACTGGTGGGAGTGTTTGAAGGACTGTTGTGTCTTCTGTTTATTTTTCTGTTATTGTGGCCTCTGTTATTTCCAGTTTCTCCTGGCTGGCTAGCAGGAGTTTTTCTTCAACATTTGCTTGGCCTTGAAGTAAGCATCAAGGTCTTGCTGACCTTGAAAGTAATGAAGTGTTTTTTTCTTCCCCCCCCCCCCCCATTCTGTTCTTCTTAAGGATTTCCAGCAGAGTGTAACTGTGGTGCTGCTTCAGGATGAGCATACTCTTATCTCTGCAGGAGCTGTTGATGGGTAAGGAGGGAGGATGCCTTCTTTTTTGTCTGTTCTGTGTATTCCTATTGGCACAAAAAAAAAAGGGAGAGTTTTCTTCTAAGATCACTCAATGGCCCAGAGTTGCCATTAGGCTGGAGTTGCCTTTAGGCTCGAGCTGCCATTAGGCAGAGCCAGGAGATGTATGTATGCCAGCTTGCACTGATGAAGCTGAATGTCACTTTTCTTCCTTACTGCAGATTGCAGCACTGGGACAAATTGTGCATAAGTGGTAAATGCTCACTTTAGTGGCCTTAGCTGTGTGGCAGAATGAGAGCAGTTCTTATCATCTCTCTCTGTTCTCATGGATCTATGGGACCACACATAAACAGACTATTGTTAGTGAGCTGTTTTGGAATTCAGGTGGGTGGTTAGTGCCTGGATATGTGTAGGCATGCTTGAGAAAATGTTGCCTTGAGGTACAAAAGATCTGTTCTTTTGGGTGCCAGATCCATTGCGGCATCCTGGCCTGCATCAGGAATAGTGTGGCCAGCAGGAGCAGGGAAGTCATTGTGCCCTGTGCTCAGCACTGGTTAGGCCACACCTTGAGTCCTGTGTCCAGTTCTGGGGCCCTCAGTTTAAGAAGGATATTGAGACACTTGAATGTGTCCAGAGAAGGGCAATGAAGCTGCGGAGAGGCCTTGAGCACAGCCCTGTGAGGAGAGGCTGAGGGAGCTGGGGTTGCTTAGCCTGGAGAAGAGGAGGCTCAGGGGAGACCTCATTGCTCTCTACAACTACCTGAAGCCAGGTGGGGGTTGATCTCTTCTCCCAGGCAACCAGCACCAGAAAAAGAGGACACAGTCTCAAGCTGTGCCAGGGGAGGTTTAGGCTGGAGGTGAGGAGAAAGTTCTTCCCAGAAAGAGTAACTGGCCATTGGAATGTGCTGCCCGGGGAGGTGGTGGAGTCACTGTCCCTGGAGGTGTTTAAGAGGGGATTGGACGTGGCACTTAGAATCATAGAATCAGTCAGGGTTGGAAGGGACCACAAGGATCATCTAGTTCCAACCCCTCTGCCATGGGCAGGGACACCCCACACTACATCAGGCTGGCCAGAGCCTCATCCAGCCTGGGCTTAAACACCTCCAGGGATGGGGCCTCAACCACCTCCCTGGACAACCCATTCCAGGGCTTCACCACTCTCATGGGGAAGAACTTCCTCCTCACCTCCAGCCTGAATCTCCCCACCTCCAGCTTCATTCCATTCCCCCTAGTCCTGTCACTACCTGAGAGCCTGACAAGTCCCTCCCCAGCCTTCTTGTAGCCCCCTTCAGATACTGGAAGGCCACAATTAGGTCACCTCAGAGCCTTCTCTTCTCCAGACTGAACAGCCCCAACTCCTTCAGTCTGTCCTCATAGGAGAGGTGCTCCAGCCCTCTGCTCATCCTCATGGCCCTTCTCTGGACACCTTCCAGTACCTCCAGATCCCTCTTGTAATAGGGGCTCCAGACCTGGCGGCAGTACTGCAGGTGGGGTCTCACCAGAGCTGAGTAGAGCCATGGTTTAGTTAGTCATGAGGTCTTGGGTGAGAGGTTGGACTTGATAACCTTTCAGGTCTTTTCCAACCTTATTGATTTTATGATCTTGGAGCTTGAGTGAACTGCCTCATTGATTAGCATGGAGAATTACCCTTCCAGGACTCAATTATTTAGCAGGCTCCATGTGGCCAGAGCCTTTCTGAGGCAGGGAAGATTGACTTTCCTGCCTATGGCTCATGAGAGAGACTTGCTCCTGGAGAGCAAGTGGAAAAAGGACTTGCACTTTTTAAGTCAGGAGCAAAAAGGCATCCTTGTATTTCCTTTTCCTAGTTGAAGAAAGGTGACTTGCAGGCTCTTACTTTACTTTGTATTAGTTACAGAGGGCAGTGCTGCTTCCCCATCCATACCCAGTTTTGCTTTCAACACATCTCAGCTCTGCTTCTTCTCAGTTGTGCTCCTTACCATCGGACACTGCTCGGTAATGGTCAGCCTGTCTTCCTGTGCTCCTGGAAGGCTCTACCAACGCTGCAAGAGTCATTTTGAGGTTGCAGACACTTGTGCTTTTCTGTTTCAGTGTGATTAAGGTCTGGGATTTGCGCAAGAACTATGCTGCCTATCGTCAGGAGCCAGTGCCTTGCAAGGCTTTCTGCTACCCTGGGACCAGCACTCGCAGACTTGGTAAGCTCTTGGAGGATGCATTTGTCTAAGTGCAAAGGGAATTGGAGGAGTGCTGTGTGGTGGGTTGAAGTTTCCCCCCAGCATTAAGTTTTGCCAGACAAACTGAGTTAGAAGCAAATGAAGCCATATTTATAAGCAAAACCTACACTCTGTGATGGAATGCAATGAATATGACAGAAAGGGACCTAGGGGTATTGATGACAACCAGCTGAACATGAGGCAGCAGTGTGCCCAGCTGGCCAAGAAGGCCAATGGCATCCTGACCTGCATTAGGAATAATGTGGCCAGCAGGAGCAGGGAAGTCATTGTGCCACTGTACTCTGCATTGGTTAGGCCACACCTTGAGTCCTGTGTCCAGTTCTGGGCCCCTCAGTTTAGGAAGGACATTGAGAGACTTGAATGTGTCCAGAGAAGGGCAACAAGGCTGGGGAGAGGCCTTGAGCACAGCCCTGTGAGGAGAGGCTGAGGGAGCTGGGGTTGTTTAGCCTGGAGAAGAGGAGGCTCAGGGGAGACCTCATTGCTCTCTACAACTACCTGAAGGGAGGTTGTAGCCAGGAGGGGGTTGGTCTCTTCTCCCAGGCAACCAAGAAATATCTGTATAATATTTGTAAATATCTGTGTAATATTGTGAGTAGTGGATATTTTTGGATATACTCATAGAATCAATACAGTTGGAAAAGACCTCAGAGATCATCAAGTCCAATCTGTCACCCAGCACCTCATGACTAAACCATGGCTCCAAGTGCCACATCCAATCCGCTCTTAAACACTTTCAGGGGTGGTGACTCCACCACCTCCCTGGGCAGCACACTCCAATGGCCAGTCTCTCTCTCTGGGAAGAACTTTCTCCTCACCTCCAGCCTAAACCTCCCCTGGCACAGTCTGAGACTGTGTCCTCTTGATCTGGTTGCCTGGGAGAAGAGGCCAACCCCCACCTGGCTACAACCTCCCTTCAGGTAGTTGCAGAGAGCAATGAGGTCTCCCCTGAGCCTCCTCTTCTCCAGGCTAAGCAACCCCAGCTCCCTCAGCCTCTCCTCACAGGGCTGTGCTCCAAACCCCTCCCCAGCTTTGTTGCCCTTCTCTGGACACCTTCCAGCAACTCAACATCTTTCCTAAACTGAAGGGCCCAGAACTGGACAACAGGACTCAAGGTGTGGCCTAACCAGTACTGAGCACAGGGGCAGAAAGACCTCCCTGCTCCTGCTGGCCACACTGTTCCTGATGCAGAGATCAAAAGCATGAGGTTTTCTATTTGTTTTTAATCTCTGCTTCTACATCTAGTTGTTCCTGCTATCCATTTGAAACTCCTGCCTGCTGTGAAGTCGATGGTTCTCTCTTAAGTATCACTCTGAATCCTCATGAGAAAAATGTAGATGTTATTCTAGGAACCTTTTATTCTCCTGCAAGTGCTCTGTCAAGCAAGCTTTCCAGTCACTATCTCATACATCATAGAGATCCTTTCCAAATGTCCCTCTCTAGGCATTTCTTTGAGACTGCCTTTTTTTCCCAAATATGTTTGTGGAGTCATTTCTTCAGAAGAGCTTCTCTCTTTACCTGTAGGCTATTCGAGCCTGGTGTTGGATTCCACTGGCACTAATTTATTTGCTAACTGCACTGATGACAGTATCTACATGTTCAGTATGACAAGTCTAAAGACTGCTCCAGGTAAGCATGGAAACAGCTGCCAAAAATAGATGATACAGAGCACGGAGAGAGGATTTTCTCCCTGTGACTCAGAGCAACAGAGACCACCTTCTAAGCTTAGGAAACCTGTTCGATGCTCTTATATCTAAACCTACCCAGGAGAGAAGGCACAGGTAAGAAGGGCAGTTCATGCTTTGTGTTAAGCCATCCACATAAAAGTCATAGCACAGAAGCTTACTAAGTGCAGTTCCTGGTTCACCCAGACAGAGACAAACGGTAGTTTGCATGTTGACTCTAGATACCAGGTGAGGAATGGCTGGTGTCTAGCTGCTACCCACCAGAAGCAAGTTTGAGTCTTTTGCTTACTGGCAGTCACTGGTTTTTCAGACTCAGATATGAGCTGATGTGAAGTGATCACTTGATGTGTTGCATTTAGGTGTCTTTTACATTTGGGTTCTACTCTTAAGTTCCTGGGAGAAAGAATCCTCAGCATATTGTGGAGCTGCTTCAGCTTTACATCTGTGATCTCTGTGTGACAAGATGCCCCGCAGCCTGTGGCTGCACTGCTCCTCAGAAGGTGGCAAAGCTTGTCAGATGCCTTCCAGCCAGGCACATGGTTTAGTTCCCATTGCCAAATTTTCTCAGTCTCTCAGTTAATTGAAATTAAACAAATGTGTCCTCCTGTCTGCACTTCAGCAGGGCAGTCTGGTGGGTGGGAGTGCTTCCAGCATCAAGAAGCAGCAAATATCAATAGGTCAGTTGTTGAGGTTAACGCTGGGCGTCGGCGCTGAGCTGCGGGAATATGCTCACCAGCCTGTCTCCCTGGCAGGAGAGACAGGGCTCTCTCCACAGCACAGGGGATCCCACCCTCAGCCTCCTCGTGGAGCTCTTGTCTTTTGTGTGCAGCCAGTAAAACGTGGGGAGTAGCCTGGATTCGTCCAGCTGGATGAAGCTGGTGCAGCCGTTGCTCCCGCAGAGGGCAGTGCCTGCCCGTGTGTCACTGCCTCTCTCCTGACTCGCCAGCCTGCCTCTGCTCTTGCTGAGTGCTGAGGTAGCTTTAGCTGGCAGGGTGCTGTGAGGGAATCCTCCTGGGGAATTGCTGGTAGGACTGGCTTAGGAAGGAGTTTGCTGCAGAGGGACCTTGACAAGCTGGATGGATAGGCAGAGTCCAAGGGCATGAGATTTAACACATCCAAGTGCTGGGTGCTGCAATTTGGCCACAACAACCCCATGCAGTGCTTACAGGCTGGGGTCAGAGTGGCTGGAGAGCAGCCAGGCAGAAAGGGACCTGGGGGTGCTGGTTGATAGTAGGCTGAACATGAGCCTGCAGTGTGCCCAGGCAGCCAAGAGGGCCAATGGCATCCTGACCTGCATTAGGAAGAGTGTGGCCAGCAGGAGCAGGGAGGTCATTCTGCCCCTGTACTTAGCACTGGTTAGGCCGCACCTTGAGTCCTGTGTCCAGTTCTGGGGCCCTCAGTTTAGGAAAGATGTTGAGTTGCTGGAAGGTGTCCAGGGAAGGGCAACAAAGCTGGGGAGGGGTCTGGAGCACAGCCCTGTGAGGAGAGGCTGAGGAAGCTGGGGTTGCTTAGCCTGGAGAAGAGGAGGCTCAGGGGAGACCTTCTTGCTGTCTACAACTCCCTGAAGGGAGGCCGTAGCCAGGTGGGGGTTGGTCTCTTCTCCCAGGCAACCAACACCAGAACAAGAGGACACAGTCTCAAGCTGTGCCAAGGGAGGTTTAGGCTGGATGTTAGGAAGAAATTCTTCCCAGAAAGAGTGATTGGCCATTGGAATGTGCTGCCCAGGGAGGTGGTGGAGTCACCATCACTGGAAGGGTTTAAGAAGAGCCTGGATGAGGCACTTGGTGCCATGGTTTAGTTGATTAGAGGGTGTTGGGTGATAGGTTGGACTTGATGAGCTCTGAGGTCTTTTCCAGCCTGGTTAATTCTAGCTCTAACTGCTGTGCTGACAGAGCTGTGGTTAAAAATTCAGGGATATTCTGCAGTTTGCAACTTCTGAAAGGCAGCCATGAGAGGCAGCCATGTGTCCTCTGGTCTGTGGGTTGCCTCTTTTGCCAAAACTGCTATTAAACCAGCATGGTAGAGAGGGTGCCAGCTCTGCCTGGTGCTACCTCAGGAAATTCACTCTTTTTGCCCCAATGAGAGGGCAGGATCTGTTGTGGCCAAGTGCTCTGGATCCACACTCAGCTCTTGTGCTGGCTGCTGGCTCTTCAGCTCCTCACTATAGTAGGGACAGCACCACAGTCAGGGCAATGGTTTCAAGGCTTTAGCAAACCCCACTGAGGCTTTATGTATAGGCTGACAGGGAGTGTGGCTGACACAGTGCAGGTTTTGTTGATGAAATGAAGATGCTGGCAGCAAGAGGATGAAGCAGCAAGTGCCTTTGTTACTGTCAGGGTGGAAGAAGGCCCTCCCCATGTATTCTGTGTGCCTGTCCTTGTTAATGTAGCAGGGCTGGTGATGGCATCTGTGGGAGGAAGAGACAAGGAACCTTCACCAGAGTAGTGGGGTGGCCCAGGTGATTTCTCGGCCCGCTGATGATATAGGTCAAGGCTATAGCTTTAAGGAAACAGCTACCACTTCCTAATGCTGTGGAGAGAGCTGTTGCTTCTTTTGGGAAGCCTGAAAGGCTCCAGTTGAATAATGAAATCTTTCTGCCACTGGAGCCTGGAGCCCCAGAGGGAGGGAGCAGTGCAACCACTTTCTCTGGAGGATATGTGGCCAGGCAGGAAAAGCCTGTAAGATTGGCCCCCCTTGCGCAACTGACTGCACTGCTGTGCTTCCACTGGGGCTTTCCTTTATTTTCTTTTCTTTTTCTCCTTTTCTCTTCACAGTGGCTGCTTTCTGTGGGCACCAGAATTCAACCTTTTACATCAAATCCAGCACCAGCCCCGACGACCAGTTCCTGGTCAGCGGCTCGAGTGACTGCAATGCGTACATCTGGAAGGTGAGGTGGCTGGGAGAGGAGCAAGCATGCAGCCTGGAGCTGCTTCACTCTGATGTCATTTGATTTTCATGTTCACATAGGACACTCCCTGCCTCCCACTCCTACTCAAAGCAGTGCTAGCCAGGGGTTAGCTCCTGGCACGTTGTGCCCAGAGCGTGTTTGTTGCTTTCAAGGCTAGACGTATCTGCTTCACATTAACCAGAGCTAACCTCCTGCCATCAATATGTCTCTCATCACTGCTGCTTATTGCAAGTTGCTGATCTCTAATCTTGTTTAAAGGGGCATTAGAATTGTCTTGCAATCCTGGGGACTCAGCCAGCTCTGACAAGGAGACAGACATATTGGTTCACATCTAGCGTTGGAGTACATTAGCAGAAACCTAACAATTTAATTGCTTTGAAGGGCGCTCTTCTTCCCCCACCTTCCCTTTGTCCAGTCCTTGCTTCACACAGCTTTTTCTCATGCCTCATTTACAGTAGTTGAAGCCTTTGTATTACAGCAAGGGCTCAACCAGAGCCTTCAACAAAATTCCAAAGCACCATCCAACAGCCAAGAGGCTTTGTCACTTGGTGTCTTGCACTGACACGTAGAAAATGCAAACAACACCAAGTTGATGGCAGGGGCCTCAGAGTAAGGCATGCTTCAAGTTCTGTTCTCCTTACTTGACAGCCATATGGGAACAGAGTAAACTTCCCATTGAAGTACAACAGTCAGAAACCACAGGTGCCTGCCTGTTTCAGGTTTGGGCTAATTTTGAGGGAATGCTGACTTGTTTACCCCTTTCACAATGAGTTTGAAAGCGAAACACCAACCTTTCAGAGCAGGCAAAGAGTCATCCTGCTGAAGCTGTGGTTTGAGCATGCAGTCTCTTTGATTTGGTGACCACTTCTAATGAGCCAGGTTGCTTACTCAGTAGTAGCAGGAGTGTGTGACAGATCATATCACACATTTATTAAATAAATCATTAAATAATTACCTTTAATCCCATAGCAATGTTAGAAAGAGCTAAAAAACTGTCCCTTGAGAGATCTGCCACATCCAGAGGCTTGGCAGATTTTACTGACTCTGAAATACACATATCTTTTCCTGAGATGATGATTTACTGTGCTGGGGGAAAAAACCAACATGGTTTAGGTATTGCATGAGCAGGTACCAGGTTGGAATCATCTTAACGAAGAGAGCTGGCTTTCCATATGCAGAGAGGAATGAAGGGCAGAGGAAGGCCTTGTCCACCCAGATTATTTCTTTGAGAAGCTTGGCAGCTGTACTCCAGAAACATTGTGGCTAAAAGTTTTTGCTGACAAGGATGTTTTTGCAGGCTGTTTTCATACATAGAACACTTCCAGGCAATGAAGGCTTGCTGTAGTGCCTTGTGCTCAGGTTTGGTAATTGCTAATCCGTGGGTTAATGACCTGACTGTTAAACAACTTGAAGACTATAAAAGCCAGAGAGGTTTCTCTTGACAGAGATGGTACCTAGCTGAGATACCTTCTTGGTAGTAAAAGAACTATCCTTTATACACATATAGAATAGAAGAGAATAGAAGAGAATAGAAGAGAATAGAAGAGAATAGAATTTACCAGGTTGAGCTCCTCAAGTCCAACCTATCACCCCACACCATCTAATCAACTAAACCATGGCACCAAGCACCCCATCCTGTCTCTTCCTAAACACCTCCAGTGATGGTGACTCCACCACCTCCCTGGGCAGCACATTCCATTCACTCTCTCTGTGAAGAATTTCTTCCTAACATCCAGCCTAAACCTGCCCTGGTGCAGCTTGAGACTGTGTCCTCTTGTTCTTCCATTGTCTTTTGAATCTTTTCAAGCTGTGCCAGGGGAGGTTTAGGCTGGGTGTTAGGAAGAAGTTCTTCACAGAATTAGAGACTGGCCATTGGAATGTGCTGCCCAGGGAGGTGGTGGGGTCACCATCATTGGAAGTGTTTAGGAAGAGACTACTGGATGGGGTGCTTGGTGCCATGGTTTAGTTGATTAGATGGTGTTGGGTGAGAGGTTGGACTTGATGATCTCAAAGGTCTCTTCCAACCTTGTCTATTCTGTTCTATTCTATTCTATTTTGGTGCAGCCTACTCAGGTGACCATATGAAGTTACCCTTTGGTCTGTCCCAGCACTGGAATTCAAGTGCTTCTGTGTTGTCTGGTGCATCAAACTACACACACCATTTCATGCTGATTCCTGAAGATGGATACAACAGCTGTTGTAGTGAATAAAGCAACTAATAAAGTCTCATTTCCTAGGCTTCTCCCTTTAACCTTTCCACAACAGCTCTAACTTCCCCACCAATATCCTGTCAAATCAGGCAAAAAACATCATGTGCTGTGTCTAATCCTGGCTTAACATGCCCAGACTGGCCCACTGTCTTCTGCCAAACACAGTGGACACAGCTAGACCTATGCATCCTCCTCCAGGTCACCTTAGGTTGACTGTACTTGATTTAATGTACACTAGTATTTAATTTACACTAGTGTGAAATCAGTGTGTCCCAGTAAGAGCAATACTCTTGCCCTGCTTTTCTTTCAGCCATCAGTGTCTAGTGGGCCACTGTTGTGTCTGTTATATGTGTATAGCAAGGCTACTATTAAATGTAAATGAAGGTGTTCTCTGCACCCAGATCTCCTAGTGCTTATCCCCAAAAAGGGAGATTTTGTTTCCATGGTATTGCACATTTTGGCAGAGAAGGGAATGCTCTGACCAAGGCATTTAGTGGTTATTTAGTCAAGTGATTGCCTCTGCTCTGCCAGGAAAAGAGAAGTGGCCTGTTAAGATGGATAAATTCAAGGTATTCAGTTGCAGTTTTACAGGCTGCTGTAGGAGGTGATCCACAAGAGAAAATCAGCAGCTTTCCTTGGTGTTTTGCCTCTTCCTTTGAAATCCATGTGTAATGTCTGCTCCTTTTCCCACACAGTAAAGGATCTGTTCATTCACTTACTCATTTATGCAAATCCCCTTGACAAATTCCCCTTGCAATGTCACATCAATAATGGTGACTCATGACTCCAGAAAGCACTGCCTGCTGAAAGCATGCAAAGCTTGGATGTAATCTCCCTCTGTGTGTGTAGGCCTGTGTGTTTATTTCCTTAGGCCACTTAATGCTGGCTTCAGCTGTGTCTGTCACTTCCATGAGCTCTATTCCAAGATTAATAGTTACACTGCAGAACAGGAAGAAGATTTTTCTTTGAGGGTATAAGAGAAATGTAGATGAGTTTCGTGAGCAGGAGTGATTTGGTGAGCTGCTGAACAAACTGTTAAGAGGGTCTCTGGTCCAGCTGGTTGGTGCAGGCAACACAACAACTTGGCAGTTGCACAAATGCCAGTTCTGAAGCCAGTGAAAGTTCACCCCTAGAATTTTGGTGGTAGTGGTGGTTAGGTCTCTTTAAGAAATCATTGGCCTGTGATTGGGACGTTTGTAAAACAGCAGCAGAATGCATTTGTCTGTTGAGACTCTTAAGTATGACCTTGCCAAACTTTTAAGCATTTGACCTAGAACAAACAGGTAGAGGTACTTAATATAGTAAAATCACAGTATCACCAAGGTTGGAAGAGACCTCAAAGAGCATGGAGTCCAACCTGCCCCCACAGACCTCATGACTAAACCATGGCACCAAGTGCCACATCCAATCCCCTCTTGAACACCTCCAGATGCATGTGTGTTTAGAGCTGACAACTAGAGGCAGAAATCTCATGCAGCAGGAGTTGGACACGTGCTTCCAAGCAAGTCAGAACATCTCAGTGCTGAACAGCTGTTTCACCTTGAGAAACAAAACATGGGCTGATTCTTAAGGTTCTATCAGTTGTTGTCTCACAATGCAGGCAGAGCGTATGAGGAGAGGCTGAGGGAGCTGGGGTTGCTTAGCCTGGAGAAGAGGAGGCTCAGAGGAGACCTCATTACCCTCTACAACTACCTGAAGGGAGGTTGTAGCCAGGAGGGGGCTGGTCTCTTCTCCCAGGCAACCTGCACCAGAACAAGAGGACACAGACTCAAGCTGTGCCAGGGGAGGTTTAGGCTGGATGTTAGGAGGAAATTCTTCACAGAAAGAGAGATTGGCCTTTGGAATGTGCTGCCCAGGGAGGTGGTGGAGTCACCAACACTGGAGGTGTTTAAGAGGAGCCTGGATGAGGCACTTGGTGCCATGGTTTAGTTGGTTAGAGGTGTTGGGTGATAGGTTGGACTCGATGATCTCCAAGGTCTTTTCCAACCTGCTTAATTCTTTTCTATTTATCCATCTTGTACTTGAAAGATGAAAGTATTGACATGCTTCACAGGAAGGCTTTGGGGTCTTAATAATGTATGTTAGGCTGGGAGGCTTCTGATTGTATGCTTGTTTTTCTGTGGATTTTTCAAGGTTTCTGAGCCCAGCCTTCCTCCACGGATCCTCCATGGCCACTCTCAAGAAGTTACCTCCATCACTTGGTGTCCTTCAGACTTCACTAAGGTTTGTTGCAGTGTGCCCAGGCAGCCAAGAGGGCCAATGGCATCCTGGCCTGCATCAGGAACAGTGTGGCCAGCAGGAGCAGGGAGGTCATTCTGCCCTGTACTCAGCACTGGTTAGGCCACACCTCGAGTCCTGTGTCCAGTTCTGGGCCCCTCAGTTTAGGAAAGATGTTGAGTTGCTGGAAGGTGTCCAGAGAAGGGCAACAAAGCTGGGGAGGGGTGTGGAGCACAGCCCTGTGAGGAGAGGCTGAGGGAGCTGGGGTTGCTTAGCCTGGAGAAGAGGAGGCTCAGGGGAGACCTTATTGCTCTCTACAACTACCTGAGGGGAGGTTGTAGCCAGGTTGGGTTGGTCTCTTGTCCCAGGCAACCAGCACCAGACCAAGAGGACACAGTCTCAAGCTGCACCAGGGGAGGTTTAGGCTGGATGTTAGGAAGAAGTTCCTCCCAGGAAGAGTAATAGGCCATTGGAATGGGCTGCCCAGGGAGGTGGTGGAGTCACCATCCCTGCAGGTGTTTAGGAAGAGACTGGATGGGGTGCTTGGTGCCATGGTTTAGTTGATTAGGTGGTGTTGGATGATAGGTTGGACTTGATGATCTCAAAGGTCTTTTCCAACCTGGTTAATTCTTTTCTATTCTATTCTAATAATAGCCAGTTTCTTTCACCCCACTGTATTAAGCAAGTCAGCCACTTTCCCTTGGTTGTACTATAGTACCAGGTCTTCAGGAAAGTGTGGCAGTGTAGGAGGCTGGGAGTCTTGCAGGCAAACAGGATGAATTATTCTAGTTGTATGAGGCATACAAAGCCATAAGAATTAGCATTTTAGATGAACTCTCTGATCAAGAAGTAATCCAGCACCCTGAGCACGGTGTGTGGAAATGCAGACCACTACAGCCTCTACCCACACAGGTAAGAAATAGTCAGAGATTGTACAGGAGCCACAGCATGAAGAAAAGTGGAAAATGTGGTGCTGAGACAGGTCAGGAAGCTGCTTGGAATGATTTGTGAGGCAAAATTGCTTTTTGTAGGGATAATATTGGTGTCACAGAGGTCAGAGTAAAGGCATTTCCCCATCCATAATTACTATGAACTTTGGCCACAATATTTCCCTTCTCTTGCTGCTCACTCCCATGTGAGTTACCAGCTAATCTGTTTCAGAGAGGCATAAAATGTGGGCTAGGTGAGTTCTGCTGCTTCTGTGGGTGGCATTCCACAGGTCCTTTTGCAGTGCACAGTGATGTGGTGCAAATCTAGACCAATGTTTCTAGCACAGTTGGTTTCTCTGCCAGATATTGCTGACACCTGCCTGGACAGACAGTGCTTAAGGCTAGTGCAACAGCCTTCCAGTGTCACCTGCATTTGTGCCCAAGCAGAAAAGGTCCTGAGCAATAGAGACAGACCTAGATGCAGGTGCAAAAAGCATCATGGCTGCTTCTCTCTACTGTATGGATCAGCGCTGGGCCCCATCCTGTTCAACATCTTTATGGATGATCTGGATGAGTCAGTCATCAGTTTGGGAGCAGGTGTTGATCTGTTAAAGTATAGGAGAGCTCTGAGGAGGGACCTTGACAGGCTGGACAGATGGGCAGAGTCCAACAGGATGGCATTCAACAAGTCCAAGAACCAGGTGCTGCACTTTGGCCACAACAACCCCATGCAGTGCTACAGGCTGGGGTCAGAGTGGCTGGAGAGCTGCCAGGCAGAAAGGGACCTGGGGGTGCTGGTTGACAGCAGCTGAACATGAGCCAGCAGTGTGCCCAGGGGGCCAACAAGGCCAATGACATCCTGGCCTGCATCAAGAATAGTGTGGCCAGCAGGAGCAGGGAAGTCATTGTGTCCCTGTACTCAGCACTGGTTAGGCCACACCTTGAGTCCTGTGTCCAGTTCTGGACCCCTCAGTTTAAGAAGGACATTGAGACACTTGAATGTGTCCAGAGAAGGGCAATAAGGCTGGGGAGAGGCCTTGAGCACAGCCCTGTGAGGAGAGGCTGAGGGAGCTGGGGTTGCTTAGCCTGGAGAAGAGGAGGCTCAGGGGAGACCTCCTTGCTGTCTACAGCAGCTGATATTGCTGTCTTATACAGTAACAAAACAGAGCTGGAGTGTTTGCTGCCTTTTGTGGGCAAATCACAGAATCACCAAGGTTGGAAGAGACCTCAAAGATCATCAAGTCCAACCTGTCACCACAGACCTCATGACTAAACCATGGCACCAAGTGCCATGTCCAATCCCCTCTTGAACACCTCCAGGGATGGGGACTCCACCACCTCCTTGGGCAGCACATTCCAGTGGCTAACAACTCTTTCTGGGAAGAACTTTCTCCTCACCTCCAGCCTAAACTTCCCCTGGTGCAACTCGAGACTGTGTCCTCTTGTTCTGGTGCTGCTTGCCTGGGAGAAGAGACAACCCCCACCTGGCTACAGCCTGCCTTCAGGGAGCTGTAGAGAGCAAGAAGGTCTCCCCTGAGCCTTCTCTTCTCCACGCTAAACAACCCCAGCCTCTCCTCACAGGGCTTGTGCTCGAGCATGTTGGGCCTAGCTGCTCTAATTCACTCAGCCAGTCATACCTGGGACGTGCCTCATTGCTCTAGCAAACTGATTTCTCCTGTAGATTGCCACCTGCTCTGACGACAACACCGTGAGGATTTGGCGCTTGCAACGTCACCCCGAGGAGAAGAGATCAGCGCTCAACAAGATCAACTTGGTGGGCTGGGTCATGCAGAAGAGACCAGCAGAACAGCATGGAGCAGGTAAGGTCTCTGAGCTGAGGCATCTTGCTGTGCAGCATGGCTTCTGGATTTGGGCTGCTTTTCTTCACCCTAGCTTTTGGCTTGTTTCATTTGTTTTCTATCTTTTGCTTACTAGGCAACAATTCATAGAGCCAGAGCGACGCTTCCGCTTTGAAATGCTTCTGCCAACAACCAGACAAGCTGGTTGAAACAGCATGCCAAAGTCTGTATGACCAGACAGCAAAGCAAATATTCATTAGTGCAGCTTGTCAGGTAGCCAGATCTTCAGTGGGTTCAATAATTGAACAGCCAAAGGAGAGGTCATGTTTGCATGCACTGTAGCAGTAAGTCACACATGTGGATGTATTCCTCAGAAGAGAAGAGGAAAGGGGAAGAATTGTCATGCTACAGCTCCTCTTGGTCTAGATATTTCCCCAATGAATTTGTTTATAGGGTAATCTTCTGTTTTCCTTTTTACACCCCATAGTGCTTTTCTGCTCCAAATCTGTATCTAAATTTTCAAAGGCACAGCCTAAAACCACCACAGTTTCAAACAGTCACAGAGAGCAGTAACATCTCGGTGGACATCCCGGCGGAGTCCAACGGGATGGCATTCAACGAGTCCAAGTGCCAGGTGCTGCACTTTGGCCACAACAACCCCATGCAGAGCTACAGGTTGGGGTCAGAGTGGCTGGAGAGCTCCCAAACAGAGAGGGACCTGGGGGTGCTGATTGACAGCCGCCTAAACATGAGCCAGCAGTGTGCCCAGGTGGCCAAGAAGGCCAATGGCATCCTGGCCTGCATCAGGAACAGTGTGGCCAGCAGGAGCAGGGAAGTCATTGTGCCCCTGTACTCTGCATTGGTTAGGCCACACCTTGAGTCCTGTGTCCAGTTCTGGGCTCCTCAGTTTCGGAAAGATGTTGACTTGCTGGAAGGTGTCCAGAGAAGGGCAACAAAGCTGGGGAGAGGCCTTGAGCACAGCCCTGTGAGGAGAGGCTGAGGGAGCTGGGGTTGCTTAGCCTGGAAAAGAGGAGGCTCAGGGGAGACCTCATTGCTCTCTACAGCTCCCTGAAGGGAGGTTGTAGCCAGGAAGGGGTTGGTCTCTTGTCCCAGGCAACCAGCACCAGAACAAGAGGACACAGTCTCAAGCTGCACCAGGGGAAGTTTAGGCTTGAGGTGAGGAGAAAGTTCTTCACTGAGCGAGTTGTTTGCCATTGGAATGTGCTGCCCAGGGAGGTGGTGGAGTCACCATCCCTGGAGGTGTTCAAGAGGGGATTGGATGTGGCACTTGGTGCCATGGTCTAGTCATAAGGTCTGTGGTGACAGGTTGGACTTGATGATCTTTGAGGTCTCTTCCAACCTTAGTGATACTGTGATACTGTGACCTTGTGCTTTGGCCAGCTTGCTAGTTTACCCAGTAATGGGCTGACAGCACATATACAGCCTTGGAACTCTGGAATGTTTCCTCCTGCCCAGGGGTTGAATTATGCCAAGATTTTGCTGCTGCCACTATCAATATCACATCTCTCTCTTCAGCTTCATACAGTGGCACTGACTATCTATACAGGCAAATGCTGTGTAGTGAAAGGACTTTACAAATGCATGTAGACAATCCTGATGTGATCATAATGCTCCAGAGTCAATCAGCAGTGTTCATCTATTACACATGTTAAGGCTAGGTAAGAATTGCAGTACATTTCTACAAAGCCTAGGCAATAGACAAGCTATGAAGCATGCTCTCACAGCTAGCAAGCAGGTCTGGGCTCTACAGAGAAGCTACTCACTGATCAGTGCCCTAGAGCAGAAGAAAGAAGCCCTGGATCATAGCATTACTTTGACTTGTCTAAAACTTGCATTTTATTGCAGTAAAGTAGATGAATTGGCCAAGAGGGCCAATGGCATCCTGGCCTGTATTAGGCCAGTGTGGCCAGCAGGAGCAGGGAAGTCATTGTGCCCCTGGACTCTGCATTGGTTAGGCCACACCTAGAGTCCTGTGTCCAATTCTGGGCCCCTCAGTTTAAGAAGGACATTGAAACACTTGAAGGTGTCCAGAGAAGGGCAACAAGGCTGGGGAGAGGCCTTGAGCACAGCCCTGTGAGGAGAGGCTGAGGGAGCTGGGGTTGCTTAGCCTGGAGAAGAGGAGGCTCAGAGGTGACCTCATTGCTCTCTACAACTACCTGAAGGGTGGTTGTAGACAGGCAGGGGTTGGTCTCTTCTCCCAGGCAACCAGCACCAGAACAATGGGACACAGTCTCAAGCTGTGCTAGGGGAGGTTTAGACTCAAGGTGAGGAGAAAGTTCTTCACTGAGCGAGTTGTTCATCATTGGGATGTGCTGCCCAGGGAGGTGGTGGAGTCACCATCCCTGGAGGTGTTCAAGGGGAGATTGGATGTGGCGCTTGGTGCCATGGTCTAGTCGTGAGGTCTGTTGGGACAGGTTGGACTAGATGATCCTTGGGGTCTCTTCCAACCTTAGTTATACTGTGATACTGTGAAAGGAGAATGACCTCCCCTAAAATGAAAGCAGATTCTCTCAGTAGAGTAGCTCTGAAACTAAGAATACAGTGGCTTACCAGAAGCTGCTGGTGTGACTTCCTGTGTACCCCCTAGCTTTCCTAGCCATCTTCCAAATCAATTTCACCTTGGCTGACACAAATAAACACTGAAGGTTCCAAATCCCCCTAATGGGATAACATTACCTCTAACCTTTTTCCAGGGAGTAAGTCTTGCAGGAAGTCTGCAGGACAATAGAAGGGAGAGTGCCAGCTCTGATCTGGGGCTGCACAATGCTTTGTGAGTGCACACACTCTGCTTCAGGGAGGGCTCAACACTCGCTTTGTCTACTACTTGCAGCAAAAGAGAACTAGGTCTAGGCTAGTCCAGAAGCCTGAAACCTAAAGTAGCTTGTACACTAAAGCTTTAGAAGTCAGGTTTGGCAGTGATACTAGAAAAATAGCTTATTTCTCCTTGCACTTGCTGTGTTAAAGTGGCTCAAGAGGGAAGAGGAAGTACACAGACACAGCAAGAACAACAGCAGCCTTCCTGCTGACCTTGGCTCTGGAACACAGAGCACGTGCTGTTAGAATGTAGGAGTTATCTGCAGAGACTGATTCAGAGCTGGCAAGATAAGTACTATTTCAGACCTACTGGGATGGGATCTGGGTAGCTCCCCACCCATTTATGTGGAACAAATTGTGAGGCTGAGGTTGTGTATTGACTGTTGACCTATATCATGCAGTGCAGCAAGGAGTGTTTCCTTTTCTCTAGAACTTGTCTCTAAGGCTTCCCCAAGCTTCTCTGTGCTTTTCACAGTATCACAGTATCACCAAGGTTGGAAGAGACCTCAAAGATCATCGAGTCCAACCTGTCACCACAGACCTTATGACTAGACCGTGGCACCAAGTGCCACATCCAGTCCCCTCTTGAACACCTCCAGGGACAGTGACTCCACCACCTCCCTGGGCCGCACATTCCAATGGCTAACAACTCTCTCTGGGAAGAACTTTCTCCTCACCTCCAGCCTAAACTTCCCCTGGTGCAGCTTGAGACTGTGTCCTCTTGTTCTGATGCTGGTTGCTAGAGAGGAGAGACCAACCACCTCCTGGCTACAATCACCTTTCAGGTATTTGTAGAGAGCAATGAGGTCACCCTGGGCCTCCTCTTCTCCAGGCTAAACAATCTCAGCTCCCTCAGCCTCTCCTCACAGGGCTGTGCTTGAGATCTCTCCCCAGCCTCATTTCCCTTCTCTGGACATGTTCAAGAGTCTCAATGTCCTTCCTAAACTGAGGGGCCCAGAACTAGACACAGGACTCAAGGTGTGGCCTAACCAATGCAGAGTACAGGGCACAATGACCTCCCTGCTCCTGCTGGCCACACTATTCCTAATACAGGCCAGGATGCCATTGGCCCTCTTGGCCACCTGTGCACACTGCTGGCTCATGTTTAGGCAGCTGTCAGTCAGCACCCCCAGGTCCTTCTCTGTTTGGCAGCTCTCCAGCCACTCTGACCCCAGCCTGTAGCTCTGCATGGGGTTGTTGTGGCCAAAGTGCAGCACCTGGCACTTGGACTCATTGGCCAATGTGTGTGTAACCAAACTTCTGGAGCAGGCTTGTGCATGGACAATTTGTGATTCCTAAGCCTGGAGATTGATAATGGAAGTCTAAAAGATTTGTGGCAGAGCAGATAGGAAATATTTGAGGTCAGCTGGTTTAGTGTTCTGCAGCTTGACTGCAGGTATTCACAGCGTTGTGCTGTGTGCAGTGGCAGCATAGATGGAAACAGCTTGGAAGTGGCTCTAGCAGGAACCTGAATGCATTTGTGCAAACAAGCCTGATCATCATGTTCTTTATCTCAGGTTTAGAGATATTGCTCAGGTTTGGGTTTGCTTCTTGCTGTGACACCCATCTAACTCTCAGGATGGGTTGGGTTTTGTCCTTATCCAGTGTCTCCATGGTATAACTTTCAGGCAAGTTGGGACTGAGAGCGCTCATACCCAGCTAGTCATATAATATTTCTGCTGATTGAACTCATAGATGATCATTAGGGATCAAGAGTTGCTGGGCTTACTACTTCTCTTCTACCTCTAGGAGCTTAGATTTTTAAGTGTGATTAATTGCCCAGCTGAGATACTATTGCCTTGTAAGTGCTCATTAAAGCAAAAATGAGGAGAACCTGTTACTTTGGCAGTTACTTTCTCTCAGTCTGGGCTGAGGTTAGGAAGGAGCACATTTTATCAGGAAAGGAGCCATTAACTCTGTTTTGTGTGTTAGAGTGATTTGTAGTGGGATCCATTAATAGAGGATCCTATTTGCTTTTGCTCTGACAGCTCAGTACTTGTATTTTGGATACTAGATAATACAATGCAAGGCAGGCTCAAATGAGGCTTAGTATGGTATAGAGTCAGTCATGTAGGTGCTCACTTGACATGTGATTTGTGAGACAGCCTAGCATCCTCAGGAAACTGGCAGGCTGTTCACACCAGACTTCTCACTGTCATAATGAAGTGCTAGTGCTGAGAATTAGGAGTGCAGACTAAACCCCGGGTATACAGAAAACATTTGGAGCTCTTGTGCTCAGCAGTGGGAAAGCATGGAGTAATTCAGAGACTCGTAGGATCAATGAGGCTGGAAAAGACCTCAGAGATCATCAAGTCCAACCTATCACCCAACACCTCATGACTAACCAAACCACAGCCTCAAGTGCCACATCCAAAGCCCTCTTGAACACCTCCAGGGACGGAGACTCCACCACCTCCCTGGGCAGCACATTCCAATGGCTAACAACTCTCTCAGGGAAGAACTTTCTCCTCGCCTCCAGCCTAAACCTCCCCTGGTGCAGCTTGAGACTGTGTCCTCTTGTTCTGGTGCTGGTTGCCTGGGACAAGAGACCAACCCCCACCTGGCTACAACCTCCCTTCAGGTAGTTGTAGACAGCAAGAAGGTCTCCCCTGAGTCTCCTCTTCTCCAGGCTAAACAACCCCAGCTCCCTCAGCCTCTCCTCACAGGGCTGTGCTCAAGGCCTCTCCCCAGCCTCATTGCCCTTCTCTGGACACATTCAAGTGCCTCAATGTCCTTCTTAAATTGAGGGGCCCAGAACTGGACACAGGACTCAAGGTGTAGCCTAGCCAGTGCTCTCCTATCTAATTGCATCACCAGGTGTATGAGAAAGCAGGCATCTAACAAACCTGCTAATCTGTTCTCTGTTGGAGGGTTCCAGAAATAATTTAAGTAAACAAATAAACCTCTCTAATGTTTCTTCAGATCAAGATCTTTGCTATATATGTTTTCCACTGTTACTAGCTGGGTCCCTATTGCCCCAACCTATGACTACTGGTTTAGGAATCTCTTTGTTAAAAGCAGGGGGCTTTATATCTGGGCTAGCAAGCTCTAAAGCATCACAAAACAGCTGTTTGGGAAGCATGTGTTTGAAAGGCATGACTTCTACAGTGACAGGTTGTATTTTCTGTGGAATTTAAGTCCTTCTTCAGGAGGTGAAGAACTTCTCACATTTCCCTGGGGGTGGTAATTAATCACCATCTTCATCCCAACATAGCACTGCAGAAAATCCTCTGTCAGAAAGACAAGAGGATGGAAGTATGCCCTTTCCTCTGCTCCCTTTTGTTTTAATCTTTGAAATATGCAGCTATTAAACACCTAACTAGGATATGGTAGGGCATTATAGTGAAAGGCTCCCTTGGTATTGTAATTAGCTGTGGGACCTGCTTACAGTAGCTCTGTCCCTCGACTCAGCTTTGGTAGTATGGGTGGAACCAGCCTTCCCTTCAGGCAACACCCCAGCACAGAGCTGTCTGGACTGAGCCACTGCAAGGAAAACTTAGAAGATTCAAGATCTCTCTTGTTTGTCCATCAGTCCCCTGGCTGTAGCTCACTTAAGAGTGCTCATTCCACGAGGAACAGCTGTCAGGCATTAAACATATTGTATTATACTTACCAATGTGATACAGAATTTGACACAGGAGTTAAACCAAAATCAGAGAGAATTGTGTCATCTCTTAATTCAAAAGGGTACATTGGGTAGAAGGGTTGGTGCTGAATTCATCTCCTGGTTGGAAGGGATGTTTATAAAAGGGCTGTCCTTAATCTGCTGTTCCTTGTTCCTCATCAGACTACTTATTTCTCCCCTATCAGGACCACCAGCCAGTCTACACACCACTCCTGCCAAGGCCTTCACAGCGGGCAGCCTGTGCGTTTCCTCGCCACAGCTGGCTGCCTGCGCTCCCACTCATTCTGGAGACCTTCCCCTGTCTACAAACACTCCAACAGGCACTCCTAAAACCCAGACAGCCACAGCCTGCACCCCAGCCCCAGAGAGTAAAGCCAGCCCATGCGCTTCTCCCAGACTGGTCCCTTCCTCCAAAATGTCCATTAAGCATTGGGTTACAAGGACTCCATGCTCTTCTCCTCCAGAAGTGAGTAAAAAGGCTCCTTCTCCTAGAAAAGCCCTGGTAGAAGTTACCCAAGGTCTCCTGGAAGCTTCTTCCCCTCCTAAAGCCCAACACTCGCAGTGTGAAAAGCGTGCCAAGAGAAGGCTTGACTGCAGCAAGGAGGACAATGCAGCACAAAAGTGTCTGCAGGCCTGTAGCTGTGTGACTGAACTGGACCATGTGGTCAAAAACTCCAGACTGAATTTATGCCACTTGGGTGCAGAGCAAAAAGCACGTGATGAAGGCTCTGTCAGCCTGGCTGACTTGGATAACAACTGTGAAAGCTCCAGCTGCAGCCCAAAAGAGCCTGCCTTGCCTGGAAGCCCTGTCGAGCCATTGGGTGCTCAAACTCCTCCTCATCTCTTCAGATCTCCATGTGGGAAAGACACTGAGGTAGGAGATAAAGAGAACAGCTCACCTGAAAGAAAAAACTGGCTGTCTGCTCTGGGGGAGAAGCTACGGACCGGCAGAGGCGGTAGTCAGAGCGCATCGAGCAGCCCCCCGCCGTCCGTCAGCCCTGCTGCCAAACGACAAGAGGCTGTGGCAGCAGCCACTTCACTGAGAGCTGTAAGTAGGATGACCAGTGACAGTGGTCTTGAAAGAAATCATTCCTGTCTGCCACCCTCCCTTTGTTTGTTCTCTCCTGTTCAGGCACTGAAAGAATTGTCTGATTCCTTTGATTATTAGGGACAAAAGTGATGATTCCTAGCCTAGTAAGGCAGATGCATGAATGCTGGTATCTACTAATCCCTTCTGTACAGCAGCAGAATTTGCTAAATGGTGGCTTCACCCATTTCAAAAGCACGTAGAGCACAGAGGAGCTCAGAGATCCTCACAGGTCCCAGCTGGATAGTCAAAGGACATAGCTGTCATTTGAAATACAGCTCCACTCTGAAAAGCACAATAATGACAGCACCTTTCCTGGCAGATCTGCTGGGTTTGTGTCACCATCACATATCACAGTATCACAGTATCACTAAGGTTGGAAGAGACCTCAAAGATCATCAAGTCCAACCTGTCACCACAGACCTCATGACTAGACCATGGCACCAAGTGCCACATCCAAAGCCCTCTTGAACACCTCCAGGGATGGTGAATCCACCACCTCCCTGGGCAGCACATTCCAAAGGCTAACAACTCTCTCTGGGAAGAACTTTCTCCTCACCTCCAGCCTAAACTTCCCCTGGTGCAGCTTGAGACTGTCCTCTTGTTCTGGTGCTGGTTGCTAGAGAGAAGAGACCAACTCCTTCCTGGCTACAACCACCTTTCAGGTAGTTGTAGACAGCAATGAGGTCCTCCCTGAGCCTCCTCTCCAGGCTAAGCAACCCCAGCTCCCTCAGCCTCTCCTCACAGGGCTGTGCTCAAGGCCTCTCCCCAGCCTTGTTGCCCTTCTCTGGACACGTTCAAGTGTCTCGATGTCCTTCCTAAACTGAGGGGCCCAGAACTGGACACAGGACTCAAGGTGTGGCCTAACCAGTGCAGAGTACAGGGGCACAATGACCTCCTTGCTCCTGCTGGCCACACTATTCCTGATGCAGGCCAGGATGCCATTGGCCCTCTTGGCCACCTGGGCACACTGCTGGCTCAAGTTTAGGCGGCTTTCAACCAGCACCCCCAGGTCCCTTTCTGTTTGGCAGCTCTCCAGCCACTCTGACCCCAGCCTGTAGCACTGCATGGGATTGCTGTGGCCAAAGTGCAGCACCTGGCACTTGGACTTGTTGAATGCCATCCTGTTGGACTCTGCCCATCTGTCCAGTTGGTCGAGGTCCCTCTGCAGAGCCCTTCTGCCCTCTAAACTGATCAACACCTGCTCCCAACTTGGTGTCATCTGCACATTTGCTGATGACTCTCTCAAGCCCCTAGAGACAGTCATCAGCAAATATGCCTGTTTATGTTACTGGGAAGCCACTTTAGCTTTGGAAGAAAGAGCTAAATTCTCTTCTAGCCCAGGTAACCCAAGAATTGTTTACCCCCTGTTGAAACCGTGGGGCTAAATAATGCCTTCAATTCCTTCCACTGAACACTAGCAGAAAACAAAGGAACTGTGAAAGAGTCAGAGTGCAGGATCTGCCCCACTTAATCCTGCTTTTGATGTACAGGGAGCCTGGCACAGGGCTCATCCTAGGATCTGAAAGTTAAGCTTATAAAGCAGCTAAAGGAGCTGGCATGAGGGTTTGACATGCAAACTGAGAAATGATAATTTGATAATTACATGGTGTGGTGGTTTGAAAGGAAAGGCTCTGCTTTCCCTCCCCCACTGAGAAAGAGACCACGGCTAAACCCAGTCGGAGAAATGAGATTCTATTTTACAAGGAAACAGATTATATGTAACACAACAAATACAGGTATTTTACAGTATATACAGGAATATACAGCCAATGAACTCAACCAGAAACCAGACCCCCCACAGAGGGGGCTTCCCCCTGTGCCCCCTTCAACCCCCTACCTCCCTTCTCCCCCAAAGGAGGTAGAAGAAGAGACGAGGATGGTTAGCAGGGCAGGAAAGGAAGAAAGGCCTTGCACAGGAGTTAGTATCTTATCTTAGTTGGCCAGAATCCCAGAAGCAGATCCAGACGAGAGGGACAGCGAAGGAAGGAAGACTGAGAGAAAGTTCCCAACTCCCCTGGGTCCAATCTCTCCTCCCACAATCCTACCAATGAAATTCGTTTAGAAAACCAAAATATTTTACAAACATTTAGCCAGTATGCCCCTTCCTTAAAGGCACAGCGTCAAACGGCCACAATCCACCCCTTCTAAACAATTTCATTGGTCGTTCGCACTGTCCATCCAATCGGACACAATATTTACAGTTCGTGAGCAAAGTTCATAGTCCGTTCCGGCTATACTCCGATGTAGATGATTCAGAAGTCCTAAAAAAGTCAGGAAATAAGAAAATGGAAACCAGCTTGTCTCTCCGCAGACGAAGTGAAGAAAAGGCAAACAGGAACACAGGGACTCTCAGTTGACTCAGGGCTCTCAGGGTTCGTGCACTGTAGATTCCTCAGGGATTCTTCCTTTGGGCGCGTTGTAGCTGTACAACAGTCTGAAATTAAACTCTTTCAGCTAAAGTTAAATTTCTTTGTGGAATACACTGAATTTGACCATTCTCCTGCATTACCCAATAAGTGTGACCCGGACCTTCTGCTGAAACCACCCCTCGGACAGGTTTAGCCTCTCCTGAGGGCGAAAATACCCAAACAGTTTTACCTAACAGATTCTTTTCCCTAACAACAGGAACTCTATCACCTTCTACTTTCTGTAGCAGATCAGAATGTGCAGGTCCAGCTCGGTTCACTGAACCTCTACTGTTCACCAGCCAGGTTGCTTGTGCTAAATGTTTCTCCCAGTTTTTCAAAGATCCACCTCCCATGGCTTTGAGAGTGGTCTTCAACAAACCGTTGTAGCGTTCAATCTTCCCTGCAGCCGGTGCATAGTAAGGAATGTGGAAAATCCACTCAATGCCGTGCTCTTTTGCCCAGCTCTTTACAAGGTTGTTCTTGAAGTGAGTTCCGTTGTCTGACTCAATCCTCTCTGGAGTTCCGTGTCTCCACAGGATCTGTCTCTCCAGACCCAGAATGGTGTTGCGTGCAGTTGCATGTGGAACTGCATAAGTTTCCAGCCATCCAGTGTTTGCCTCTACCATAGTAAGCACATATTGCTTACCAGAACGAGAACGTGGTAGAGTGATGTAGTCAATCTGCCAGGCTTCACCATACCTGTACTTGGACCATCTGTCACCATACCACAAGGGTTTAATTCTCTTTGCCTGCTTAATAGCAGCACAAATGTCACAGTCATGGATGACTTGTGTGATAGCATCCATGGAAATGTCTATGGATCTGTCACGAGCCCACTGGTATGTTGCATCTCTGCCTTGATGTCCTGATGAATCGTGAGCCCACCGAGCTAAGAATATCTCACCTCGGTGTTTCCAGTCGAGATCAAGTTCAGAGTCCTTGTCTACTTGAGAAACTCTTGCAGCTAGATCTGCCTGATGGTTGTGCTGCTGTTCCTCAGTAGCTTTGCTCTTAGGAATGTGAGCATCAATGTGTCTCACTTTCACTGGAATTCTCTCGATTCGATCAGCAATGTCTTGCCACAGGTCGGCTGCCCAGATGGGTTTTCCTTTCCTCTGCCAACCATTCTTCTTCCAGTTCTTTAGCCAACCCCATAGAGCATTGGCTACCATCCATGAGTCGGTGTAGAGATAAAGCTTTGGCCATCTCTCACGTTCAGCTACGTCGAGAGCTAGCTGGACAGCTTTTACCTCTGCAAACTGACTGGATTCTCCTTCTCCATCCTTCGCCTCTGCAACTCGGCGTGTTGGACTCCACACTGCAGACTTCCACCTTCGCTTGTTCCCGACGAGACAACAGGAACCGTCTGTGAACAAAGCATACTTCTTCTCATCATCAGAAAGGTCATTGTAAGGAGGAGCTTCCTCAGCACGAGTTACTCTCTCCTCTGGAGGTTTAGCACAGTTGGTACCTTCAGGCCAACTTGAGATCACCTCCACCAGACCAGGTCTTTCAAGATTTCCCATTCGAGCTCTCTGTGTTATCAGAGCCATCCACTTGGACCAGGTGGAATCTGTAGCATGATGTGGTGTGGAACCCTTGCCTTTGAACATCCAATTCAAAACTGGCAATCTGGGAGCTAAGAGAAGTTGTGACTCAGTTCCAATTACTTCAGAAGCTGCTTTCACTCCTTCATAGGCAGCTAGAATCTCTTTCTCTGTTGGAGTGTAATTAGCCTCTGAACCTCTGTAACCTCGACTCCAGAAACCAAGAGGTCGTCCACGTGTCTCACCTGGAGCTTTTTGCCACAAGCACCAGGTTGGACCATTGTCACCTGCAGCCGTGTACAAAATGTTCTTAATGTCTGGACCATCTCGCACAGGTCCCAGACCCACTGCTTGTACCACTTCTTGCTTTATCTGGTCAAAGGCTGCTTGTTGTTCAGGTCCCCAGTGGAAACTGTTCCTCTTTCGAGTCACATCATACAGAGGTTTCACAATCTGACTGTATCCAGGAATGTGTAGTCTCCAAAATCCCACTATCCCCAAGAAACGTAGAGTTTCTTGCTTGTTCGTGGGATTTGCCATGGTAGAGACTCTATTTACCACATCCACTGGAATGTGTCGGCGTCCATCCTGCCACTGCACTCCCAGAAACTGGATCTCAATAACTCAGCTATATCTCTAAGACAAATCTTCTCCTCATCTTCAGCAGGCACTTTCCTAGCAGAGGTTCCCTCACCAGGATCAGTCTCCTGCTCTTCTCCTCCATTAGCTCCACTAGCTCCTGGATCAGCTTTGGCCTTTCCACCTCTGGTCTTTAAGACTGCTACTTGTTTAACTGGAGCTGTGTTTGAATTTACAGCCATCCTGATAGAAGCTGACAGGTCCTGATCTAAATCAGCCGCCGTGGGGGCCCCTTCCGGTCCTGTCATGGCGGACGGAAATGACCTTGCCTCACTACCGGTCGCCATCTTGGGAATGGGAGCCGCCCCTGGCTGCTTGCCAAAGTCATAGAGCGGAGCATTTAACGCAGCTTTTCCAATAGGTTTTGCTATTTTTCTAACTGACGCAGCCCCTTCCTCGTCACTCGAGGACTCTGGGGCAGATTTAGAGGAACGCCTACGCTTCCTAGATTTTTGCTTAATCACAAAACATGGTCGAGAAACCTTTTTCTCTATATATAGAGCCCACAGCAGACACACAATAATTATCAGCAACAGCAGGATTACACCTGTCAAATAAATCACCTTAAGATCCCAGCCAGCACTTAAAGTTACTCTTTGACCTCCTGAAGTGTTAAACTCCCTTATCTCGATCGGCAAAGTGGAAGACGTTCTATTGCCGTAATTAGTGAGCCGAAAAAAACCCAAACAGTGTTTATACAGCAGCTGGATCCTATGCATAAACCACAAATAGATTTTACGCATTAAATATTTACCTATCTGGTCTAACATCAACCCGATGCAGTACCGGTAGACCAACATGCCACAGACCGAGAAGAATAAACGTTCTAAAACCCAGAGCACCTTCATTTCGTTTCTCCGGCTGAGACAAGCAATAAATCAACTTAATTACTTAATTGCCCGGCCCCACGTTGGGCGCCAATAATAAGAGTGTGGTGGTTTGAAAGGAAAGGCTCTGCTTTCCCTCCCCCACTGAGAAAGAGACCACGGCTAAACCCAGTCGGAGAAATGAGATTCTATTTTACAAGGAAACAGATTATATGTAACACAACAAATACAGGTATTTTACAGTATATACAGGAATATACAGCCAATGAACTCAACCAGAAACCAGACCCCCCACAGAGGGGGCTTCCCCCTGTGCCCCCTTCAACCCCCTACCTCCCTTCTCCCCCAAAGGAGGTAGAAGAAGAGACGAGGACAGTTAACAGGGCAGGAAAGGAAGAAAGGCCTTGCACAGGAGTTAGTATCTTATCTTAGTTGGCCAGAATCCCAGAAGCAGATCCAGACGAGAGGGACAGCGAAGGAAGGAAGACTGAGAGAAAGTTCCCAACTCCCCTGGGTCCAATCTCTCCTCCCACAATCCTACCAATGAAATTCGTTTAGAAAACCAAAATATTTTACAAACATTTAGCCAGTATGCCCCTTCCTTAAAGGCACAGCGTCAAACGGCCACACATGGGTTTTTTAAACAAACCCAACTTGACTCATCTCTGAACCTGGACTCTGAGTCCCAAAGTGTCTTCAAGTGAGTTTTATTTCAGTAAATGTTACATAGATTTTCAATCATCACATTTCAGTTGTACTCTGTTGAATATAGAATAGAATTAACCGGGTTGGAAAAGACCTCAGAGATCATCGAGTCCAACCTATCACCCAACACCATCTAATCAATTAAACCATGGCACCAAGTGCCTCATCCAGGCTCTTCCTAAACACCTCCAGGGATGGTGACTCCACCACCTCCCTGGGCAGCACATTCCAATGGCCAATCTCTCTTTCTGGGAAGAACTTCTTCCTAACCTCCAGCCTAAACCTCCCCTGGTGCAGCTTGAGACTGTGTCCTCTTGTTCTGGTGCTGGTTGCCTGGGAGAAAAGACCAACCCCCACCCGGCTATGTGATGCTAGAAGCTGTTGCCATCATTAAGGCTTATTTTGGTATCTCATTTCTTACCCAGTTTCACCTCATCCTGCATTGCTATCAGCTGTGCAGTGGGCAAACCAGCACTCCTTATGATATGCACAGGGCCTGAATGCTTCATACTGTGGCTGAACCAAGAAATCTTGGGTTGTAGGAAGCCTACAGCTACTTGTGCTTTATATTCTATGTGTTTTGAACACAAGACAGGGATTTGCCCTGGAGAGACATTACTGTGGAACAATTACCTTTCCTGCCTGGTATGCCCCAGTTCAGATTTTAGGATGCTCCTCTGTACTCCAAGTCCAAGGAGGTACCTGGAATACCAGCAGCATTCACAGTATCAGAGTATCAAAGATCATCTAGTCCAACCTGTCACCACAGACCTCATGACTAGACCATGGCACCAAGTGCCACATCCAATCCCCTCTTGAACACCTCCAGGGATGGTGACTCCACCACCTCCCTGGGCAGCACATTCCAATGACGAACGATTCTCTCCGTGAAGAACTTTCTCCTCACCTCAAGTCTAAACCTCCCCTGGCACAGCTTGAGACTGTGTCCTCTTGTTCTGGTGCTGGTTGCCTGGGAGAAGAGACCAACCTCCTCCTGGCTACAACCACCTTTCAGGTAGTTGTAGAGCGCAATGAGGTCTCCCCTGATCCTCCTCTTCTCCAGGCTAAGCAACCCCAGCCCCCTCAGCCTCTCCTCACAGGGCTGTGCTCAAGGCCTCTCCCCAGCCTTGTTGCCCTTCTCTGGACACGTTCAAGTCTCTCAATGTCCTTCTTAAACTGAGGGGCCCAGAACTGGACACAGGACTCAAGGTGTGGCCTAACCAGTGCTGAGCACAGGGCACAATGACTTCCCTGCTCCTGCTGGCCACACTATTTGTTGATCTGCTACATCTTTGAAACTTGCAGCTCTCTTATCTGCTGTAGGGAAGCTGAAACTGCAGCCAGAGTGCTTTTCTCATGGCAGTGTGACAACCCCAGGCTTTAGCCAGTGTTTCCTGTAGGTAGTAAGCCTCTTATCCATGAGACAAACAGATTGTAGTATAGACCCTTTCATTTACTGTCTTAGTTGGGAAGCTGAACAAGCCGCAGCAATGATGGAGGGGAGATTTCAGACTCTTGCAGCATATGAACTGTTAACCAAGAAATATTTCTTGTTTGTTTTGGGTTTATTTCTTCCTAGGCTGCAACCACTTCAGTTTCCATGAGGAAGATCTGCACATACTTCCACAGAAAGCCACAGAATGACTGAAGTGGCATGTGGCTCCTGGTGGCACCTGATGGATGTTGACGCTGCGGTATCCAGACCAGATTTAGCAACGTGGCAATGGTGTACCAGGGTTTCAGTTTGTTGTCAGACAGTCACAAACTTGAGGGGCTGTTTTTAAAGCTGTTAGCAGCTGAAGTCAGCTGAGTATGGAGCATCTGCACAACGCTTACTTGTAGTCTCTTAGTGACTTCAGCTGATGGATTTTACTGTTTTTTAATAAAGAAACCCAGAGTATTTTATACATGGCAGCTGTTGGAGTCCACAGACAGAACAGCTCTGCTGCATTGTTGACAGGCACATGAAGCTTGTCAGTTACTAATGTTACTAATCTGCTGTTGAAACTTCCTCTACTTAAGCATAATGTGTAAATCATTACACCCTCCTGAAAAGCAAGTGTTGGAATGTGTGTAGAGGAACTCATGGGAGACAGATCTGAGCCTCTTCAATGCTGAATGACATTTCTACAGTTATTCCTCTAGTGCCTCCAAGACCACCTGCTTCCAGCTAGGAAGTTATCAGTGCATTAAGTAAATACAAAAGAAATTTAAATACCCTTTGTCCATCCAATAATGATTATAATCTAAGAGGAGACAAAGTATAATCAGGTACTTCATGCCTGTACTCCTCTTGCCGTCTCCTTTCTTCTGCCATGCTGAAAATATCTGTTTACTCATTCAGCTGACTTATGAACCAGCAGTGCCACAGCTGTTGAGGCCAGCAGATTGAAATGAAATACTGGCAAGGTGCATGAGAACAATTATTTTGATCTACCTATCCCAAATAGGCATCCCCTTGGTCACTGTTACTGATTCAGCCAGCAGCAAAGGCATCAATCAATCAAAGGCTTATAACTTCATAACACTTTTACAATACAGTATCTATAAGCCAATAATCTGTAAACTGGGGGAGGGCACTTGAGATTTTGGGAAGCACTTGGCAGAGTTTACATAGTAGTATTAAGTGCTTTGCCATTGTAAGTTGTCTCTGATGCTGACAGAACAAGGTCACAGAAATGAGATCGCTGTCCGGCTTGCTAATGATACCGGTTCGTCAGTCACCCCAGAGGGAAACAGTAGAAGATCCTTACCTTAGGTTGGAGTTTACTCTGTCTTCTGGCATAAGAGTTCCTGCAAACTTCAAAACCAAAACCACTGAATCCCCATGAAGTTTTTCTGCTGCAAAAGAATTGAGGTATTTGAAGGGGCTGTGATCCAACTGCTGCACATTTTTCATCTGAGATTTTCACACCTACTTCACAGCGGCGGCGAAGAGTACAGCAGTTGAAAGGGATGGGAGGAAAACCTGCTGGTTTGTAGCTTGCTGTATTTTGCAAGGGAATAAATTACTGGAGAGAAGCTGGCTTTGGGGGGGAAGGTCTCTTGCCACTAAAAAGCAGAAGTGAACGTGTGGTGTGCTTTCTGATCAGAAAGAAAAGCAGTCATCACCAAGTTGCATCTTTTAGCAGCAGCACTCAGCTACGTAGAGGGGCCAGAAAATTTTTCTCCTGTTAACTGAATTACAGGCTTTGAGGAGATGCAATTAGGGAAGAGGGAAAGGTCATGTAATGCTTCAGGCCATTTTTTCTAGTTCTTGGGGTTTTTTTAAACATTTCAAAGAAGTAACTCTCAGACTAGATCTAGTGAAACAAGACTACCAAAAAATCTGTTAGTTTGATTTTAACCTACTTCTGGATGTTGAGGTAGAAGGCACTACTAGGAATAGAACCTAAAAATAAGTAGGTTTGGGATTGAGTTCTGCCTTCATTTTAATTATTAGAGCAACTGTGGAGGGTACAACCTGCCTTGCCTACAGCCTTTTTTCCAAGCAGGACTTTTCCATGCATTTCCCATGCCTTATCCAGGCAGTTTGTAATCACCAGGTTGTAGAGTAAGGCGACGTGGACCCTACTGAAGTGCATGAGAGTCATCAGACATCTCAGCAACAGGGTTTCATTTCCTATGCTTCTTTAACAATCTTCTCCTCCTCCAGAAATGTTCTGCACCCAAACCATTATCTCCTGTGTCTTGTAAATGCCTGCCTAGAGATGATTTACACTAAGGGGTTACCATTTGGATGAATCCTGTGTGGGAATGTGAGATTTTTCTCCCTTCAACTAGTGCTTGTTTAGTGGAACAATTTGGTTTACGGACTACCAGGCATAATTTCTTTCCTCTTAAGCTGATGTCAGCCTCATTCAGAACCTAGGAGAATTTAAGTGAAATTTAGATTCTTTCATGTGCAGCTGCCTTGACCTGAGTGATAGAACAGTGATTGCAGACGTGTGGAGAACTGCTGAGGTTGAAGGTAACCAGCGCTGCCTTTACCTGAGGCATCCAAAGAACTGAGCTCTGATTCTGTGCCAGCAAGTTACATCTCTGAATTACCTCTCCTTCTAAAGGATTTACAGAAACTTTGTGCTACATGTTTCATAATCAGATTAAGCCTTTTGAGATAGGTAAACCCCACCTTGGATATCTTGCAGGTTTTTTCATGCAGATGTTACTGCTCACTGATGTCTTTTCTCTGTCCTCAGTGCTTCCCCTCTAACTGCCAAGTGGGACTTGGGAATGACCACAGCAGTTTATGATGGTACTGCTTCCAATAGTTAGTGCTGCTTTGTTGGAAGTTGTGCCTCACTACAGCTATGAGCAACCAGCCAGTTTAGTTTAACAGCAGTTTAACAGTGACTTGAGATAACCTGGCTTGACAAAAATGAAGAGGCACCCCCAGGACCTGTACAGATGCATAGTCAGCAAGGCTTGGCAAGTGTTTCTTCTGGTAACAACTCTGACTTAATTCTCTGGGGAAGCTAACTACAAAGAAAAGAAATTAATTGCCTCAGTTCCCTGACTCATCAGCTAGTTACACTGAACCACTGAGGGGACAGAAGTGAGGTCTGAGGACAGCACTGCCACTGAGCAGATTGTTCTGTTAAACTGTGCCTTGGTGGATAGAGTTGGTAGCTTCTCGTTGGTCAGAGATAGCTAAAGTTTTCCTGTGACACCATTGTTTCTGAGGCCATTGAAGATGGCTGAAACATGGATGATTCATCTTACCTGTGGGTGTTCACACCACCCTATAAACTGACCTACAGAGGCTGAAGATAAACACACTGTTGTGCAATCAAGAACATATTCTAGGTGCTCTCCATACAAGGTATGTAATTTTTTAACAAGATTTGCTTAGAAATGGATCCTTCCCAGCCAGGGATTTGCCAGAAGCAGTTGGTAGCTGGCTAGAGTATCACCTTATCCAAGGGTTTACACATGGACTTTGCATCCAGAATGCATCCTAAAGAGGTTCCTCAATGTTTTTCATAGCTAATACTGATTTGACAGTAAATGGGAAACCGTTCATTTTCATGCCAATCACAATCAAAGTTTATGCTTTCTGTCCTAAACCTGCCCTGAAGAGTTTTCTATGAGAGTGGAAATTACCCTCTGCATCTCTGCACAGAAAAACAGGAGCCAATGGATTGCATTTCCGCCTCTCTGATTCGTGTATGATCCAGTCTACAATAAAGAAAATGCACTCTACTACTATCCAGTGTCCACACATCATCCTTTGATCATAACCAAGTGCTTTCCATCTGCACTGCATGAAGTACCAAATACACTGGAAAGCAAGGATAAGGAGAAAGAAAACATGAAGGAGCTCAGACATAATTGCTTTCAAAACTACTTAAGAATAGACTTTTAATGTCAATTGTTTTATAGAAATATAGAATCATAGGATCAATAAGATTGGAAAATACCTCAGAGATCATCAAGTCCAACCTGTCACCCAACACCTCAGGACTAACTAAACCATGGCACCAAGTGCCACGTCCAATCCTGTTTTGAACACCTCCAGGGATGGTGACTCCACCACCTCCCTGGGCAGCACATTCCAAGGGCTAACAACTCTCTCTGGGAAGAACTTTCTCCTCACCTCCAGCCTGAACTTCCCCTGGTGCAGCTTGAACATGTCCAGAGAAGGGCAATGAGCCTGGGGAGAGGCCTTGAGCACAGCCCTGTGAGGAGAGGCTGAGGGAGCTGGGGTTGTTTAGCCTGGAGAAGAGGAGGCTCAGGGGTGACCTCATTGCTCTCTACAACTACCTGAAAGGTGGTTGTAGCCAGGTGGGGGTTGGTCTCTTCTCTGTAGCAACCAGCCCCAGAACAAGAGGACACAGTCTCAAGCTGTGCCAGGGGAAGTTTAGGCTGGAGGCGAGGAGAAAGTTCTTCCCAGAAAGATTAATTGGCCATTGGAATGTGCTGCCCAGGGAGGTGGTGGAGTCACCGTCCCTGGAGGTGTTCAAAAAAGGATTGGATGTGGCACTTGGTGCCATGGTTTAGTTAGTCCTGAGGTGTTGGGTGACAGGTTGGACTTGATGATCTCTGAGGTCTTTTCCAACCTCATTGATTGTATGATTCTATGACAAGCCTGCTGGGTGAGTGCTGTGCATACAACCACGGCTACACTCAAGCGTAAAGGCAGAAGAAAACACTTCTGCATGACAATTAATTTTCTTGTCTTGGCACCCCCAGCCATATCAGCGAGAAAAGAGTGACACAGAGCATTCCCAGGGGTGTGTTAACACAGCATGTGGTTTGGCTTTCGACATGCTACTGCCCGTCCAAGGTTGAAAGAGCAGCTGCTGCCTGGTGGCAGAGCCCTCACCTTCCTGATGGGTGAGAAAGACTTCTGCTCACTTCCACATTTGTATACAACTGTGCTGCTGCACCGTCCCACTGCATGACAGCACAGTAGCAGGGGGTATTCCCTACAGTACCCACATCCCCAGCCCCTGTGGGTCTCTCAGGCTGTGAATGCATCCCTACAGCTCCAGCAGTCTCAGCAGCCCCTGCATCTCTTCACCTCCTGTGCCAGTCACAACCCCACAGCCCCTGGGGGAGGGTGTGCGGCTCCCTTGCTGTGCTCACACAGACCAACTGCTTGAAAAACCTTGTTCTGGCTGTGCTTTTGTCTGCTTGCTGCACACCCAGCAGGGCCACCACCTTGGGGGCAGAACGTGTGTGCAGCCTCCTTTTTCATTTTCTCCCTGGGAGGTGGAGAAGAGTGAGTTTTAAATACAATGCTGCGAGCTCAGTGCTGCTAAGCAGAGCTTGTCTGACTGCAGATGCAGTTGGAGCTCTGGCTTAGCCCCAGCACAAATGAGTTAAGCACAAAAGGCCTTTGCTGCCCTTATGCAAAGAGACAATTCCTATGGCAGCTGAGGGCAGCATTAGCATTCATGCCTTGGCTGGCCTGGCAGCAAGGTGGCTAACTTGGTATTGACTGTGGCACAATGACTGAGTTTTATGGGCTTTGCCTTAATGTAGACCACAGTTAGCCAACCAAGTGGCTCTTTAGCCTGGTTTTCTTAGGGCTCCTGCTCTCCTACCCATTCCAGCAATGGGCCTTAAGCTTTTCTTGCAATGGGGATGGTTTATTAAGAGCCACAGGCAGGTTTCCTGCTTGGCTCATTTGTTGTCATGTTGAAATCCTGTATTGGTTTATTTTTTAGCTGACCAAAGTTCCTCTTAAACTCAAGTGATTTCTGTTTACAAATACTTTATTGTGTAATAGGCTAAAGCTTTTTCCCAGTGTTTGAGCTGGGCAACAGATTTGCAGCTGAGACATTTCCACACCATATACATTAGAAAAGTGCTGCCCTAAATGACTAATGGAAATTATTTCTGCTCCAGGAAGCCAGCTGATGGTGAGTGAAAGGGAGAAGAGTGTTTGGGTGGAAAAAAGTCTATTCGCCTTCGCACAAGCCCGCCAAAACGCTCCCTTCCCTTCCCCCTTGTGTGTCTCACCACAGCACAAGAGTGTGCCAGAACATATTCCCACAACCTTTCAACCCATTCAGCACAGCCTGAAACTTTCCTGGCTATTTTTGTGTATTCCCCTCAGTGATTAAGTTCTGAGGACTGTGCTAATACATCCTTTCACCATGGGCACCCAGCAGAACGCAGGCTCAGCTGCTCACACTCTGCTTTTAGAATAGAAGAAGAGAAGAGAAGAGAAGAGAAGAGAAGAGAAGAGAAGAGAAGAGAAGAGAAGAGAAGAGAAGAGAAGAGAAGAGAAGAGAAGAGAAGAGAAGAGAGAAGAGAAGAGAGAAGAGAAGAGAGAAGAGAAGAGAAGAGAAGAGAAGAGAAGAGAAGAGAAGAGAAGAGAAGAGAAGAGAAGAGAAGAGAAGAGAAGAGAAGAGAAGAGAAGAGAAGAGAAGAGAAGAGAAGAGAAGAGAAGAGAAGAGAAGAGAAGAGAGAACTAACCAGGTTGGAAGAGACTTTTGAGATCATCGTGTCCACCCTATCATCCAACACCATCTAATCAACTAAACCATGACACCAAGCACCCCGTCCAGTCTCTTCCTAAACACCTCCAGGGATGGTGACTCCACCACCTCCCTGGGCAGCACATTCCAATGGCAAACCATTCCTTCTATGAAGATCTTCTTCCTAACATCCAGCCTAAACCTCCCCTGGCGCAGCATGAGACTGTGTCCTCTTGTTCTGGTGCTGGTTGCCTGGGGGAAGAGACCAACCCCCACCTGGCTACAACCACCTTTCAGGTAGTTGTAGAGGGCAATGAGGTCTCCCCTGATCCTTCTCTTCTCCAGGCTAAACAACTCCAGCTCCCTCAGCCTCTCCTCACAGGGCTGTGCTCAAGGCCTCTCCCCAGCTTTGTTGCCCTTCTCTGGACACCTTCCAGCACCTCAACATCTTTCCTAATCTGAGTGGCTCAGAACTGGACACAGGACTCAAGGTGGCCTAAGCAGTGCTGAGTACAGGGGCATTGAAAAGAAACATCAAGTTCAGGCAGGATCTGAATCCCTAATGACAGACAAGACAGAAGGGAAAAACTAAGTGGACTTAATAGATAAGGCAGACTGACTCTGGTCCAGCCTTGGAAAGCATCATGAATGCAACTAAAGAATTACACAGAGTTGCCAGAGAATAATTCCAGTTATTCTTCCTAAATAATAATACCAAAAAGGATTATCAATAGATTATCCTTCTGCTTGTAAGGGCATAAACTTGAAGATGTGCTGTTCCAGGCCAGGACTCCCGCTCTTAGTAATCAAGTATTATTCTTGTTCCCCACATTCTGCTTCTAACCAAAGCCATTCACAGGCTGCCTTTGCCTGCGTTACAGTGGCTCATCTGGTGCTGAGGATTAACCACCTCTGGGTTGAAACAGGGCAGCTCTTTAATTATACAAAGCTAAAGCATGCAGTGCTTTGCAGAACACCTCCAGCTGTATAGCAGTATTTTAGCTTTGCTTCAACCTCCCAGCCTGTTTACCAAATATTCTGTTAACCTTGCTAGTGATTTACCCTTTGTAGAAGAGCCTCTTTCTGCTCTGACATTTGCCAGTTCTTCCACTGCTCTCCAGCAATGGGTGCTGCAAACCCCACCAGCGTAGCAAGATTAATTCAATCTCATGTTGACCAGGCATCAGAGTCACCATCAATCTCTTCAGCTCAACAAACATGTCAACACCAGAACAGACTCTCCCATTGAGAGTTGAGGTGCTGTGGTACAGTACAAATAAACCATCACAATTGCTCCTGCCAGATCGACTCCCAGCGCTCAAGGCACAACACATCCATCATGACTTGCAAACAGCCCACTGATGGCTCACAACCCAAATCACCTCTGGTTCACATTGTAAACTGGGAGGGGGAAGGGGGTGGCTGACATCCCATCAGGCTATGCAGCCATCCAAAGTGACCTGGACAGGCTGAGAGCTGGGTGCAGGCAAACTTCATGAAGTTCAGCAAGGACAAGTACAGGGTCCTGCATCTGGGCGGGAATAATAACAGGCACCAGTAAAGGTTAGGAGCTGCCCTGCTGGGAAGCAGCTCCACAGAGAAAGACCTTGGAGTCCTAGTGGACAGCAAGTTCTCCATGGGACAACAATTTGCCCTTGTGGCCAAGAGAGTCAATGGTATCCTGGGGTGCCTCAAGAAAAGTGTGTCCAGCAGGGCTAGGGAGGTTCTTCTTCCCTTCTACTCTGCCCTGTTGGACACTCCTGGAATACTGTGCCCAGTTTTGGACTCCCCAGTTCAAGAGAGACAGAGACCTGCTGGAGAGAATGCAACAGAGAGCCATGAGGGTGATTAGGAGACTTGAGCATCTCCCCTATGAAGAGAGCCTGAGAGCTCTGGGGCTGTTTAGTCTTGAGAAGAGAAGGCTGAGAGGGGATCTCATCAACGTGTATAAATACATGAGAGGTGGGTGTCAAATGGAGGGGGCCAAGCTCTTTTTGGTGGTGTGCACTACTAAGACAAGAAACAGCAGGTTCAAGCTTGAACATAAAAGATTTCACCTCAACATGAGGAGAAACTTCTTTACAGTGAGGGTGATGGAGCACTGGAACAGGATCAAGCTGTGGAGCCTCCTTCTCTGGACACATTCAAAACTACTCTGGATGTATTCCTGTGTGCACTACCCTGGGTGATCCTCCTATGGCAGGGGGGGTGGACCCCATGATCTCTGGAGGTCCTTCCAACCTCTAACATACTGTGATACTGTGAACTAAAAGAAGCAACCAAACACAACAAAATGATAGCATTACCATGATAAAGCAGGGGAGCATCAGCCCCTGCAACATTGGCAGGATGTGACATCATCAGAAACCACAGCTTTTGGTTCCCACCTTCTCGCTCATCTTTGAGCCCCCTGAATGTCTGAGGATCCTTTAAGCTTCCAGACAGGCTCTGCAGCAATGGCTGAAAGCAGGAGCTCGTCCTCCAAGGACCTTTGGCAGCAGTGAACATTTCAACATCAAGGCCTCACTCACTAAATAGAGCATGGGTAATTGCAGGAAGACAATATGGGGATCTGGCCCTGCACAGACCTGCAGAAACAAGCAACTTTTCATGCCAAGGTGACCTGCTAGGAACAGAGTCAGGCAGGAGGGGAAAGTGCTCCCCTGATGGGTTAGCATGAGTCTGCCAAACATATCCATTGAATCCCACAGGGCAGCCAAGGGAAAGCCTCTATCCAGGAGCAGAAAATGAGGCTGTTTAGGGACCTGGCAGCCACAGCTGCTGGGAGCTGCACAAAGGGCCAGGCTCCTGCAGATACAAACCAGCCAGGCTCCACCACACTGCAGTGCTGCTTGTTCACACTGACAGAAAGTGCTGCCCACCATATCCCAGGTGTTAGATCCTAACCTACAGCCACTCTCCACCCTACTGCAAAGCACATCACACTCATTGGCAGACTCTTGCCTGACATGGGCATTGCATTATGTCTCTGTTTCCTTTGTAAAAAGCAAAAGCAGAATCTTAACTTAGTCCTTACAAGTGATGGTGTGAAAATGCATGCCAGAGCTGTGCTGTGAACAGCCCTGAAATGCTAAAAATAGATTGGCATTCGAATAGCTGTTGAAAGGGGAAGCACCTCCAACCAAACCTGCCATGGTCAAAGCTCTTTGCTTTCCATGCACTTATTTCCAAACAGGTCCAGCACATGAAGATATAATTTCCTCCTCCCAACCTGATCTCCTTCTATGCCCAGGTGACTGCCTGGTGGATGTGGGGCAGGCTGTGGATGTAGTCTGCCTGGACTTCAGCAAGGCCTTTGACACTGTCCCCCACAGCAAACTCCTGGCCAAGCTGTCAGCCCCTGGCTCGGACAGCAGCACTCCCAGCTGGGTTAGGAACTGGCTGGAGGCTGAGCTGAGAGTGGTGGTGAATGGTGCCACAGCCAGCTGGCAGCCAGGCACCAGTGGTGTCCCCAAGGGATCAGTGCTGGGCCCCACCCTGTTCAATATCTTTATTGATGAGAGGATTGAGTCCACCATTAGTAAGTTTGCCCACAACACCAAGTTGGGAGCAGATGTTGATCTGTTAGACATTAGGAGAGCTCTACAGAGGGACCTTGCCAGGCTGGACCAATGGGCAGAGTCCAACATGATGGCATTCAACAAGTCCAAGTGCTGGGTGCTGCGCTTTGGCCACAACAGCCCCAGGCAGTGCTACAGGCTGGGGTCAGAGTGGCTGGAGAGCAGCCAGGCAGAAAGGGACCTGGGGGTGCTGATTGATAGTAGGCTGAACATGAGCCAGCAGTGTGCCCAGGTGGCCAAGAAGGCCAATGCCATCCTGGCCTGCATCAAGAATAGTGTGGCCAGCAGGAGCAGGGAAGTCATTGTGCCCTGTACTCAGCACTGGTTAGGCCACACCTTGAGTCCTGTGTCCAGTTCTGGGCCCCTCAGGATAGGAAAGATGTTGAGTTGCTGGAAGGTGTCCAGAGGGGTGGGGAGGGGTTTGGAGCACAGCCCTGTGAGGAGAGGCTGAGGGAGCTGGGGTTGCTTAGCCTGGAGATGAGGAGGCTCAGGGGAGACCTTATTGCTCTCTACAGCTCCCTGAAGGGAGGCTGTAGCCAGAGGGAGGTTGGTCTCTTTCCCAGGCAACCAGCACCAGAACAAGAGGACACAGTCTCAGACTGTGCCAGGGGAAGTTTAGGCTGGAGGTGAGGAGAAAGTTCGTCCCAGAAAGAGTAATTGGGATGTGCTGCCCAGGGAGGTGGTTGAGTCACCGTCCCTGGAGGTGTTCAAAAAAGGATTGGATGTGGCACTTGGGGCCATGGTTTAGTAGTCCTGAGGTGTTGGGTGACAGGTTGGACTTGCTGATCTCTGAGGTCTTTTCCAGCCTTATTGATTCTATGATTCTTTGTAAGTCCAGGTACCATGGATGGTAGCTGGGTGTGGTGGTGAGAGAAAGTTCAGTTCTCCCCCCACACAAAGAAACCATGGCTAACTCAGTCAGAGAAGCAGAAATGAATATGAGCTATATTTGGAAGCAGGTATAAATGCAGATGATTATATACACAATATACTGTATTTACAATATATACAGACATACACAGAAAAGAATGTAATACAGAAAACAACTTTCCCTCCTCCAGCCAGGAGGAGGGTCCCCCCCTTTTCCCCCCTCTCTCCCCCTACCTCCCTTTTTTCCCCAGAAAGGGTTAGAGAGAGAGAAAAGGTAATTATTAAGGAGGAAATTCTGTCAGCTCAAAGCATATGCAAGAATTAGTTTCTTACCTGTCAGTTCAAGGTTAACTCCGTCCTGCACAGCTGTTGCTCAGAGAGAGACTGAAACAGACAGGCTGAAAAAGACAGACAGGACTGAGCTGACAGAGATTCAAACTGAACTAAAAGTTGCATTCTACCAATCTACCAATGAAATTCGTTTGGAGTACCTTGTTTTCATTATTTCACCAAAAACATTCAGCCAGAGTGTTCCAGCAGCTGTTCCTTTTCTTAAAGGCACAACCTAAAAGGGTCACACTGGGTTTCCACTGCCTTCCTGGACAGGCTTCCAGTCCAGGCATCGGTGTCATCAACCTGGAAACTTATTCCACCGAAGGAAACTATGAAGGTTGAGTTAATGAGAACAAAAATCTCACCTCAGAGAAGATTAACATCTTCAAATGGAAGCCTCTGAAACCTTCCTGTAGTATTTTAAAGGCAGAACTTGCTGGTTTATCAGATGACAGATCAATGCATGAGAACATTGCTGCTTTCTCGGTGCTCTGTGTTGATGCACTTGCACATTGCTCATTTTCCATCACTGAAGTCACGGTCTCACAGTATCACTAAGGTTGGAAGAGACCTCAAAGATCATCAAGTCCAACCTGTCACCACAGACCTCATGACTACACCATGGCACCAAGTGCCACATCCAATCTCCTCTTAAACACCTCCAGGGATGGGGACTCCACCACCTCCCTGGGCAGCACATTTCAATGGCTAACAACTGTCTCAACTTTCTCCTCACCTCAAGCCTAAACTTCCCCTGGCACAGCTTGAGACTGTGTCCTCTTGTTCTGGTACTGGTTGCTACAGAGAAGAGACCAACTCCTTCCTGGCTACAACCTCCCTTCAGGTAGTTGTAGACAGCAATGAGGTCTCCCCTGAGCCTCCTCTTCTCCAGGCTAAACAACCCCAGCTCCCTCAGCCTCTCCTCACAGGGCTGTGCTCAAGGCCTCTCCCCAGCCTTGTTGCCCTTCTCTGGACACCTTCAAGTGTTTCAATGTCCTTCTTAAACTGAGGGGCCCAGAACTGGACACAGGACTCAAGGTGTGGCCTAACCAATGCAGAGTCCAGGGGCACAATGACTTCCCTGCTCCTGCTGGCCACACTATTCCTAATGCAGGCCAGGATGCCACTGGCCTTCTTGGCCACCTGTGCACACTGCTGGCTCATGTTTAGGCAGCTGTCAATCAGCACCCCCAGGTCCCTCTCTGTTTGGCAGCTCTTAGCCACTCTGACCCCAACCTGTAGCTCTGCATGGGGTTGTTGTGGCCAAAGTGCAGCACCCGGCATTTGGATTTGTTGAATGCCATCCTGTTGAACTCTGCCCATCTGTCCAGTTGGTTGAGGTCCCTCTGCAGAGCCCTTCTGCCCTCCAACTGATCAACATCTGCTCCCAGCTTGGTGTCATCTGCAGATTTGCTGATGACTGACTCAACCCCCTCATCCAGATCATCAATGAAGATATTAACGAGGACGGGGTCTGTGGTAAATCACACACCAATATGGAAGCCTGCACAGTAGATCTTTCCAGCTCCGCTGTAAGTAACAACATGTTTTTTATACCTCTCCAAGCAATATTTACCTTTAATATATGAGACCCACAGCCCTTCTTATAAAAGCATTTCAAAGGGGCAGAGCAATGGGGGGAGGAGGCCCATGTTACAGACAGCTGGTGCCAGGAGCGGTGAAGACAGTGTTGTGTGAAGCCAACAGAAAGGCAGAGAAGCGGGAGCTAGCTATTATATTACTCTTGTCTGATTTAAGCCTGCAACCATTTGTAAGACATCATTAGCAAGGCAGTGCTGCCAGCAGAGCTTGAACATCCTCTGTGGTATCTTTCGTGGCCGTATTTGCCTTCACGTTCCTACATAAAGCCTCCTCTGCAGCAGGCTGCTACAGTCAGCTTCACACTTGTTCGGGGAGAAAAGCTTCACCTTTGTTCTTTCTTGCCAGTATGCCTCATTTAAATTGAGCCTGGCGTTTTGATGACTGCCTGAGGTGGTTCCTCTGTGTGCTGGAAGAATGATTTCAAAAGGCTTACTTGTTCTAAAGTGCACCAGAGGAATGTGAGGAAGTGCGCTGCCAAGGGAAAAGATAAACAGTGCAAAGAGAAAGAGCAGTTTTCATCTTGCTCAGCTGCATCTCAGCTGCAGCTCTGCTTTCCCTGAGCAGCTTTGGCATAATCATGATGCGAGTGGCCAGCTAGGAAGCGCAGTTTGCAGTAGCAACCAGATCCACAATGAAACAGAAAGACAGAAACATCCCCAGAAAAAGACAAAGGCTCCTCACTGGGCCACGTTACAACACTCAGTTTTCCTGTACTATCCTGTTGCAGTCTGCTGGTAGCCTCTTACCTCTATTGCATATAGCAGGGAGCTATGGTCTGCACTAAGACTTACCACAGATAATGATTTTGGCTTAGTAAGCCTGCAGATGAGTCACAGGGTCCAGCAGTCCAAGCACTGTGAACTGTTTCAGGCCAGGCACACCCCGAAGAGCCAAGGCCACAAACCTCTGGATGCCCACAGACCAAGCAGCTTGAGCTGAACCATGTTCTGGTCACCAGCAAGTTCTCTGCTCATTATTTGACATCTTTGCCCTTGTTTCTCCTCCTTTGCAGTGAGATGATTTCTTTCTGTTTCAGAGCTGGGGGTAACCAAACAAATGCTTCACAGTAAATGCCTCTTTCTGGCATCTTGGTGTGGGTGAGGGGAAGGCAAACACAGGGAAGCATCACTACAGCAGGGCCTTTAGATAACATTTCATCCAATCAACATCTTAGGGCAAGAAAAGGGAGCTTCTTCACAGTGTTTCTTTATGATGGACATTTTACTACACTGCCTCAGGTTTGCTAAAGGTACCCAGAAAAATTCATAACCATCCAAATGAACAAGTGCTTAATCACTAGGAAAACCTTTTTTGTTCTCTGCAGGTTCTTGTGGTGCTGCCACAAGTCACCCCCCCAAAATAAAGTAAGCTAGAGCTAGGAAATCCCTCCCCACAGCCCTCATCCACAGCAAACCCTGCCCCAGTGTTTCTGGGAGGCCCTCTGCTCTTGCAGGGTCGCTGCAGGTTGCCAAGCAGCAGGGTGAGCACTGCTGTGCCTTCACATCGGGCTCTGTTTGTATTCTCACTGCTATTACACTTCAACCCGAAGAGGAGGAGAGGAGGTTTCCTTCCTCCAGCATGGTGGCTTGGGAAAACGTGGACTTATTTCAGATAAAGCCCCAAAGAGGTGAATGCTTTGAGGTGTGTCACAGCTGATTAGTACAAATCCTTAAGTAAGAACAAGCTCCCCTTTGAGCTACTTTGAAATAACCTTTAGCACAAAATGTCTTTCCAAGCTCAGGATATCTGAATGCAAAGCAGACGGGTCCCAAGGGCACTTTCCCCTGCTCTCTTACACCTCCTCTGTATCTTTTTTGTCATGATGTATTTGCATTTAAAAGTAACAAAGGGAGAAAAATTACACCTTGTAGGAAGTTTAACTCTGTTCACATGAGCTGCCTGCTTTTTTTAGCATAATGCTTCCTGTATGCTTGGGGACGTCAGTCACTGGTTCTGGCAAGCACGCTGCCAGCAGAGCAGGGCATGCAGGAGAGACTGGAGTGCAGGACAGGCAGTTTTTGTGAAGGTAGCTAAGTAGTCCCTACCAGCACAAGAGAAGATATGGATTTGAAGGGGAGGTTATTTTCATGCAGAAATGCCCCTTCCTTCTGCCCTCCTGAGAAGCTGGCAGCGCAAGCACAGCATCTCTCACCACAAAACCCTGCCTCAGAGATGTTCTTCTTGATTGCAAGTGTGAGGGTGAAAGGGAGGCTGCGGCTGCTGTGGCCTGCTACCTTCGGCTGTGATGGTCCTGCTGGAGAGAGCAGCACTTCAGGCCAGCTGGCCTCGCCTCTTTCTGGAGACGAAGCTCCAGGTGGTGCCCTCTTGCACCCAACAACACCCCAGGGGTGGGGGAAGAGAAACACTGGGGAGCAGCAGAGCCCACTGCCCTGCACAGCTCCATGCCCCACATGGCATTTGGGTTCAGCAGCCTTTTGCCACTTCCCCAGATTCAGGTGGGAGAGGAGAGCACATCCCTTCTTCCCCCTTCACCATGAGGTGTGTTTTGGTTCCTCAATGTGCAGACCAGGCTGGAAGCCACTCCTGCTGAGGAGGCCTCCTGCCTGCACTGCCATTAGTGGCCGAGGTCATTCTTTCCATGTGATAAATATGGCAACAGAGTTTGCATGAGGTCAGAGCTGGGAATAAATTCCATTGCTCAAATAGGAGAGAGCTAAGTTTCATTCACTTGCCCCTGTTCCAGCTCAGTGTCAACACCGTTTAAGGGTGACCTATTATGGGTGACCTAGAGGCTGCCCTGGAAACCAAATTCACTTACTATCTCTCCTGCAAGCTTGCAAAAGCACAGCCAGTGCCCAAGCATGCTGGCTGTGTGTGCTCCCAGCCAGGCTGGTGGTGCTTCCACAGGCTACATCTTTTGGGCAGCAGCAAAGACAGAAAGAAGAAGGCCAGGCATAGCACATGGCAGCCAGGCACCAGTGGTGTCCCCCAGGGATCAGTGCTGGGCCCCCAGCCTGTTCAGTATCTTTACTGATGATCTGGAGGAGGGGATTGAGTCCATCATGAGTAAATTTGCAGATGACACCAAGCTGGGGGCAGGAGTTGATCTGTTAGAGGGTAGGAGAGCTCTGCAGAGGGACCTTGCCAGGCTGGGCAGATGGGCAGAGTCCAAGGGCAGGAGATTGAACACATCCAAGTGCCAGGTTCTACACATTGGCCACAGCAACCCCAGGCAGTGCTACAGGCTGGGGTCAGAGTGGCTGAGAGCAGCCAGGTGGAGAGGGACCTGGGGGTACTGGTTGATAGTAGGCTGAACATGAGCCAGCAGTGTGCCCCGGTGGCCAAGAAGGCCAATGCCATCCTGGCCTGTATCAGGAATAGTGTGGCCAGCAGGAGCAGGGAGGTCATTGTGCCCTGTACTCAGCACTGGTTAGGCCACACCTTGAATACTGTGTCCAGTTCTGGGCTCCTCAGTTTAAGAAGGACATTGAGACACCTGAAGGTGTTCAGAGAAGGGCAACAAGGCTGGGGAGAGGCCTTGAGCACAGCCCTGTGAGGAGAGGCTGAGGGAGCTGGGGTTGCTTAGCCTGGAGAAGAGGAGGCTCAGGGGAGACCTTCTTGCTCTCTACAGCTCCCTGAAGGGAGGTTGTAGCCAGGTGGGGGTTGGTCTCTTCTCCCAGGCAACCAGCACCAGAACAAGAGGACACAGTCTCAAGCTGTGCCAGGGGAGGTTTAGGCTGGATGTTAGGAAGAAATTCTTCACAGAGAGATTGGCCATTGGAATGTGCTGCCCAGGGAGGTGGTGGAGTCATCATCACTGGAGGTGTTTAAGAGGGCACTGGATGGGGTGCTTGGTTCCATGGTTTAGTTGATTGGATGGTGTTAGGTGGTAGGTTGGACTTAATGATCTTGAAGGTCTTTTCCAACCTGGCTAATTGTATTCTCTTCTACTCTTAGGAGCTGTAGGATGACTGGCAATGCATGGTGGTATGGACCCAACTGAGGTGGCACAGCTAACTTTTCTGCATCCAGAGGTCTACCACTTGAAACCAGCACTTTTCCCCAGGCCAAGCAATGCCAGGAACCCAGCACCATCACGTGGTGGCTGCATAGCCCCAGCAGCATATGCCTCATTCCTGAAAGGCTCATCTTGGCTGCTCATCTGGATGCTGCAAATAGGTGCAATCACTTGCCAAAAACTAGCAGTTGGAGACTGTGTTAACAGAGGCACAAAAAGACAGAATTATACACTACAGGCAGGGGGGTTTGAATCTGGCATTTCAACAGCCCTGAACACTTGCCTTTGTGACGTAAAAAGGGAGTCAAAGGACAATAAATGTGGTGTAGATTAAATATGACAACTGAACACTGAAGACCATTAATCTCTGTCTGCTACCCATTTTTCCCACATCACATAGAAAAGACTTACTAAGACTGAGGGGTTTGGAACATGAGCCCTATGAGGAGAGGCTGAGGGAGCTGGGGTTGCTTAGCCTGGAGAAGAGGAGGCTCAGGGGAGACCTTATTGCTTTCTACAACTCCCTGAAGGGAGGCTGTAGCCAGGTGGGGGTTGGTCTCTTCTCCCAGGCAACCAGCACCAGAACAAGAGGACACAGTCTCAAGCTGTGCCAGGGGAAGTTTAGGCTGGAGGTGAGGAGAAAGTTCTTCCCAGAGAGAGTTGTTAGCCACTGGAATGTGCTGCCCAGGGAGGTGGTGGAGTCCCCATCCCTGGAGGTGTTCAAGAGGGGATTGGATGTGGCACTTGGTGCCACGGTCTAGCCATGAGGTCTGTGGTGACAGGTTGGACTCGATTATCTTTGAGGTCTCTTCCAACTTTGGTGATTCTGTGGTTTATTTTCATTGTAGGCTGCCTCAGTGACCACATCATTTGTTCACTGAGAGCACACTTGAAAGGCTCTATGGCTCTGGTTGTTTTTACTTACTGGCTATCCAAGACGGTTTCAGATGCCAAGCAGATAAGCATCACAGCAGGCTTGCAGGGCTCACCCCAGCTGAAGGTAGAGGAGAGGTGCTCAGGCTGTCTTGGGAGAGTGTAAACAAAGCTATCTTCAGCAGGAGTAAACAGACCCATCTCTTGGCACAGAAGAAGGTGGGCAATTATGGATGAATTAACTTTCTCTGCATCACTACATACTTAATGTGTTTATAGAATGACTTTAAAGAGACGTTCAGATGTTTACAAAGATCTTCCTTCTGGTTTCTATTCTAAATACACTCTCTTTTGAAACACTGAGCCTCAAGCCAAATGCTTAAGTCTTTAATGAGAATTGTGCCTAAGTAATAAAATGAATTATGGCTTCAGGTTTTGGCCATGGATGAAAACAAATGTTCTTCCTGTGACAGAGAAAAATAATCCGTTGATATGAAGAATCTAAGTGGCCACTGACACAATAAATCGTTCCACAAATCCCTGACCACTCTCAAATGCTTTGTAGTTTGGAACGGACATGCTGCATGCTTTAGAAAATCCTTAGTTATTCCCTTTTCCCAGCAGAAGTCTTCTTGCCTCTCGTGCAACTGATATTGGGTTTGAGACAAAGCCTTGAGGGGGAGTGAGGTTTGCTGGCCTGCAGCATGATGGCTCTCTTCTGGGCAGATGTGCTTCACAAGCCAACGGCACTTTTGACAAACCCATCCAGAGGCAGCAGCAGCTTGGCTCTCCTCTCTGGGTAATAGCACCAAAACACGCCTGTTGCGTTACTTACCTCAATAAATCATCCTGTCCCTCGTGACAGATTGGGTGATATTACTGCATTTATATAGAAGGCAGCCAGGAGGGCCAATGGCATCCTGGCCTGCATCAGGAACAGTGTGGCCAGCAGGAGCAGGGAGGTCATTCTGCCCCTGTACACTGCACTGGTTAGGCCACACCTTGAGTCCTGTGTCCAGTTCTGGGCCCCTCAGTTTAGGAAGGAGGTTGACTTGCTGGAACGAGTCCAGAGAAGGGCAACAAAGTTGGTGAGGGGTTTGGAACATAAGCCCAACGAGGAGAGGCTGAGGGAGCTGGGGTTGCTTAGCCTGGAGAAGAGGAGACTCAGGGGTGACCTTATTGCTCTCTACAACTACCTGAAGGGAGGTTGTAGGCAGACGGATATTGGTCTCTTCTCCCAGGCGGCCAGCACCAGAACAAGAGGACACAGTCTCAAGCTGTGCCAGGGGAGGTTTAGGCTGGAGGTTAGGAGGAAGTTCTACACAGAGGGAGTGATTGCCCATTGGAATGGGCTGCCTGGGGAGGTGGTGGAGTCACCATCATTGAAGGTGTTCAGGAGGAGACTTGATGGGGTGCTTGGTGCCATGGGTTAGTTGATTAGGTGGTGTTGGATTGGTTGACAGGTTGGACACAATGATCTTGAAAGTCTCTTCCAACCTGGTTTATTCTATAATGAGTGTGCTGACTCAAGCAATTCCCTCTTTGGTGCAGCAGAAGGATATCCTTACAGTTCTCAGGACCTGGCCCATGCACACTATTGAAAGTTCAACATCCACAAGAACCTAGAGTACTACACTGCAACTTCTGCCAATGACTGCTTCTATCTTGTCTGCTGTGCTCTTCCACAAACCTCTTCAGTGGAGAGTTAGAGAGTTTTCTTCTCCTCCTGGATGCTGTACACCTGCACAAATACAAATGGCCATCAGAGGAGATCCCAGAGGACAAAACCCAAAATCCCAGATAATCTGCTGAATTAGATTACTGAACTTGTTACCCTTCACCTGATTTGCTTGGACATTTCTGCACTATGACAGAATTACTTCCCCTGGGTGGGTGAGGTAGAACAAGTACCTAAACATTTCCTGAAGGATATGGAGTGAGATGCTGTGGTGGGCTGAAGCTTCCCCCAGCATTAACTTTAGCCAGACTAACTCAGTTAGAAGCAAGTGAAGCTGTATTTACAAGCAAAAGCTACACTCTACAATGGACTGCAATGAATGTGTACAAAATATACAGGAGTTACAATATCATACAGATGTTTACAATTAGCAAGTAACACAGAAACCTTCCTGGTGAAAAAGACCGGGGAAGCTGCTCCACTGCCCTGCCTCCAAACCTCCCAGACTCCCCTGTACCAGAGAGAAAGAGGTTGAGAGAAGGCAGTGTTAGTCTTATCTCCAAGGCCAGCCAGAAGCACCCTTAGCTCCTGGGCAAAGCAAAACAGCCAAGGTCAGAAGAGAAGAGAAAAGCAATGGGAATGGAAGTGAAATGTGAAGAATTGTTATGAACAGCTCCTTTTACCCCAGACAGTGGTCAAATGAATTTGTTTAGAGCAATCTTTTGTTTTCCTCTTTACACCCAACAGTGATTCATTGAGATATTTTTCTACTTTCCTGCTCGAAATCTGCAGCTAAATTTTAAAGGCATAGCTGAAAAGTGCCCCCAAATGCACAGTATGGAACAAGCCCATGAATCTCCTGAATAGCTCTGTATTTGTCACCTCAGTGGCACATCATCTGGACAGGAGTATGTGGCACTATTTCAGAAACCTCTATGAACCAATGGGAGATATAAACAGGACAACACATTGGGACTGGCCAAGTTATGCAACATACTTCCCTTGCTCAAATAGCTCCGAGAGAGTCCACTGGGTGTTACCAAGGAAGACAACCAAGCATTTCAAAAGTCTAAAATCTCTCCTTTTTTAAATCACATTATGGAAGGAAAAGACAGATTTGAGTGTATCCTCCTCAGACAGGACTGAATCATCATCATCATCATCATCATCATCATCATCATAATACAAGCTGGGGTCAGAGTGGCTGGAGAGCAGTCAGGCTGAGAGGGACCTGGGGGTGCTGGTTGACGGTAGACTGAACATGAGCCTGCAGTGTGCCCAGGCAGCCAAGAGGGCCAATGGCATCCTGGCCTGCATCAGGAACAGTGTGGCCAGCAGGAGCAGGGAGGTCATTCTGCCCCTGTACACTGCACTGGTTAGGCCACACCTTGAGTCCTGTGTCCAGTTCTGGGCCCCTCAGTTTAGGAAGGAGGTTGACTTGCTGGAACAAGTCCAGAGAAGAGCAACAAAGTTGGTGAGGGGTTTGGAACACAGCCCTGTGAGGAGAGGCTGAGGGAGCTGGGGCTGCTTAGCCTGGAGAAGAGGAGACTCAGGGGTGACCTTATTACTCTCTACAACTACCTGAAGGGAGGTTGTAGACAAACGGATGTTGGTCTCTTCTCCCAGGCGGCCAGTACCAGAACAAGAGGACACAGTCTCAGGCTGCACCAGGGGAGGTTCAGGCTGGATGTTAGGAAAAAGTTCTATACAGAGAGAGTGATTGCCCATTGGAATGGGCTGCCTGGGGAGGTGGTGGAGTCACCATCATTGGAGGTTTTTAGGAGAAGACTTGATGGGGTGCTTGGTGCCGTGGGTTAGTTGTTTGGGTGGTGTTGGATTGGTTGATGGGTTGGACGCGATGATCTTGAAGGTCTCTTCCAACCTGGTTTATTCTATGTATAGGTATATGTATTCTATGTATAAACTCAATGCATTCCTAAGGATGAGCTTTTAACAAGCAGTACCTGCTGTCCATAAGCCAGCCCATAAGCTCTGTGTAGGGTGTAGAATGTTAGTAACAAAGCATTTTTCTGACCAGGATAACTAAGCTGAGTTTTAAACAAATCTGGAGGAAGCAAAAAAGGTGGTGAGATGGTTTAACCCACACACATCGACACAAGCTCAGCTGAACCCAGTTGTTGAAGTGAATGAAGCTGTATTTTACCAGCAATAATGGAATGCAATGAATATGTACAGAGTATTTCATAGTATCATAGTATCAGTCAGGGTTGGAAGGGACCACAAGGATCATCTAGTTCAACCCCCCTGCCATGGGCAGGGACACCCCACACTAGATCAGCCTGGCCAGAGCCACATCCAGCCTGGGCTTAAACACCTCCAGGGACAGGGCCTCAACCACCTCCCTGGACAACCCATTCCAGGGCTTCACCACTCTCATGGGGAAGAATTCCTCTTCACATCCAGCCTGAATCTCCCCACCTCCAGCTTCATCCCATTCCCCCTAGTCCTATCACTACCTGAGATCCTGACAAGTCCCTCCCCAGCCTTCTTGTAGCCCCCTTCAGATACTGGAAGGCCACAATTAGGTCACCTCAGAGCCTTCTCTTCTCCAGACTGAACAGCCCCCAACTCCTTCAGTCTGTTCTCACAGGAGAGGTGCTCCAGCCCTCTGCTCATCCTCGTGGCCCTTCTCTGGACACCTTCCAGCACGTCCATATCCCTCTTGCTGATAAGTGGTCTCTGTTCAGGACAGCATGCATGCCAGCAGAAAAAGAGATGGCATAAGACTGAGAGAAAAGAATGTGAGAGAGATTGCTATGGTACATCTCACCTCTGACCAAGGAAATTGGCTTAGGATAATCTTTGTTTTCCTTTTTATACCCAACTGTAGATTTGCTCAGAACTTTTTTAAAGGCACAGCCTAAACTGTCACAGGTGGGTAGCAACCCTTATGGGGGTTGGACTCGATGATCTCTCAGGGTCCATTCCAACCCCTGACATCCTGTGATCCTGTGATTTAGAATCTGGAAAAGTAACGGTTCTTAAATTTCCCCCATTGTTCACTGAGGTGTTTCTCTCTGCCCCATCTATTGTGTAAAGGAACAAAGCTCTTATCTTGGATGGTTTAAATCCCACAAACCCACCAAAAATGCAGTGCTTAGCCCTGTGATTTGTGAACTCCTGGCATGGCTCAAACCTCTTGTTGCTGAGATGCATTTTACTACAGAGCAGCCACTACTGAAGTTGCAAAAAATCCCAGTATTATGATGGGTTGTGTTTTTACATCACTACTGAAATTTGCTCTTCTAAACTTCATCCCAAGACAAACTGTGAGAGGTACATGTGGGACAGGCTATACCTCCCCTCGTGAGGCTCAGCACTTCACACCATCTGTGTCTGCTCTGCAGCATCCATACAAATATGCTGATCTCTACAGCAGAACTGAAGACTAATTCATAGAATCATAGAATCAATAAGGCTGGAAAAGACCTCAGAGATCATCAAGTCCAACCTGTCACCCAACACCTCATGACTAACTAAACCATAGCCTCAAGTGCCACATCCAAAGCCCTCTTGAACACCTCCAGGGACAGGGACTCCACCACCTCCCTGGGCAGCACATTCCAATGGCCAATCTCTCTTTCTGTGAAGAACTTTCTCCTGACCTCCAGCCTAAATCACCCCTGGTGCAGCTTGAGACTGTGTCCTCTTGTTCTGGTGCTGGTTGCCTGGGAGAAGAGACCAACCCCCACCTGGCTACAACCTCCCTTCAGGGAGTTGTAGACAGCAAGAAGGTCTCCCCTGAGCCTCCTCTTCTCCAGGCTAAGCAACCCCAGCTCCCTCAGCCTCTCCTCACAGGGCTGTGCTCAAAACCTCTCCTCAGCTTTGTTGCCCTTCTCTGGACATTTTCAAGTATCTCAATGTCCTTATATTGAGGGGCCCAGAACTGGACACAGGTCTCAAGGTGTGGCCTAACCAGTACTGAGTATAGGGCAGAATGACTTCCTGGCTCCTGCTGGCCACACCGTTCCTAATGCAGGCCAGGATGCCATTGGCCTTCTTGGCCTCCTGGGCAGACTGCAATTATGTTATGTTGGGGTAGGAGCCTGATAGTGCCTTTAAAAAGGACTTTAAAAAGTGTGTGTTATTTTTTCATCTATGTTGGTGACCACAGCTGTATGCAAGAGGGGCAGGAAGGAAGTGAGGAAAACGGGTTGTCATGCTTTCTTAGGTAAGAGCAGCTCCTCACGCCAGCGAGAAGCTGATCTCTAGCAAGCTGTGATAGGCAAGCACTGTGTGTACCAAAGACACTGAGTGCAATATTAACCATATCTCAGGGCATCTCTTTGTCTTTCTCATTCAGACCCTATATGCAAATGTCAGAACACAGACAAATAAATACATGATGCATCAGTGCCCTGACTGTTGTTTCCAAATGGGATGAAGCCAGATAGGACTTTGCCAAGTAGCTGCCCAAAGTTATGTTTGGTTTAAGAGCAGGTTTTAGCTGTACCCAACTCACATTGCTACAACACTTACTGTATGCCACAGATAAATTAATTGTTTGGGCTTATCAGCTACCTAGTTTGTAGCCCTGTTTCTCCTGACACTTATTGTCAGAGGGGAGCTGATGCACAGATGGCATTTTCTTCATCAGTGTGTCTATTCCTTGAAGGGAAAGTAGTCTATTTTTGTACAAAGAAATCCTAATGCTGCCTGGTTTTCCACACACTTCTTTTGCAGCCTCCCACACGCTTTTATGGCTCTAGGACAGGTGTCACTTCATCAGACCCTTCACACCTAAACCCCATCTGTGGGTAAGTGCTCTCTTTTCCACAAAGGGATTTAATTCCATTCTAAAAGCTAATCAGGTTCTGGCTTCCAATTAAACACCCAAGCTTCCACTTTCAAGTGTTTTCACCTTGTGCTGCAAACTCCACTTTTCTTTGCTGCCAGCACTGTTAGTCCCAGAATGGTACCTGCCAGCTCCTTGGTAGTCCTGATGGAGAAGAAAGAAATGGTGAGATAGTTGTGAGGGTCCCCCTATCACTGGGTGCATTTCAGCTGTTCCCATTTATAGTTCAAAGCCTTCTACATGGCAGCTGAATGGGAGGCTTTCCAAAATCTACAGGAGGCTGGGAAGGAATCCAGCATCACAATGAGTATCTTAATGGAAACAGAAGAACTGGCAAATAAGCACATGTGAAATGTACCCCTTTTTTGTCACAACCACAGGCACTGTTTTCCCAACAAACACCCTACCCACTTGGACAAGAACAGTCACTTACCTGTCCCTGTGGCTATCAGCCCTGCTGCTCAAAGCAAGCAATCACTCCTCCCTATACCTTATCCCGCTCCTACCTTTTGCTCCCCTTTTTTTCTTGCTACCCATTTTTTAGCAGAAGGTATTGCTCTAGGATCCTGGACCTACAAACTGTAACAGCATCATGCAAGTGGGTTCATTAGCAGGGGTAAAGACTCACACAAGGACAAGTTTTACCAGACTGGGCCTTCTAGTTATTTGTGTAGTCTTGGCAATTATTTCTCATCTGCCAAATCCCTTTCTGTCTAGATTTTGCTCTTACATTCAGACTCCATTTCCTGTGGCTTTGGTTTGGCTGGGGTTTGCACTTTTTTTTTCCCCCCTCTTTCTTTTTCTTTTCTTTCTTAATCCCTCAATTTTCTTTTGTATTCTTTTTGCCTCTTAAGCTCACAATAGTATTCCTGTAATCAGACTTCTCCTGCACAGCACTTAAAAGGCAGCACTGTAGGTCTGTCTCAGAGAATGAGTTTGCAAA